>NC_139658.1:227500-827500 GCF_951799395.1 Argentina silus
TTTTCACACTTGTAGGACTAGCATGAGAAGGAGTTTGAGTTTACTTGTGTGGCACACCTTTATGAAACATTTACATAGCTCTCAGACAGTAAGACGGTGTCAAGCGCTTCTGTTGACCTTGTTTTTATCTGCTGTTCCCTTTGAGGTTCTAGCATGCCTGCCTCTGGGTTGGCTGGGGTTATTACTGGAGGTCCAATCTGCTCTGGAGGTCACAGTCATGCTAAAAGTGCAGGTGTGATAGTAAGTTAGGGAATAGAATAAATCCACAGCTAAGCTGTGAAGATTTCTATGGCCTCACTGACTTTCAAGAACCGGTTACACAAAGTGGAGAGAAACTATTTGTTACAGTGGCAGGCAACCACAGTATCTTGCCAACAACGTCATGAGACCATCCACCCCCTAATTCACCATTAGCTTCTCTGAGCCACACTTACCTTCTCCCATACACATTTCACACAGCTCTTGGAAATACTGCCCCTCAGTGATAGCTAGCCACTGCCCAGTGTGAACCTCACCTCAGGACACTGGCTGTGTCGCAGTGAATATCTGGCAATAGATGGTCTACTTTTTAGAAATGCTTGTACCAAAGTGTACTGACGTGTACATTTGCCTATTATTGTGCATACCATACAATAATAGGCAAAGGCATGCATAGGGACTAACATCCAGAATGGTCTTAAGTAATGGACAGAGACATAACCAAATACTCTGCATGGTAATGAGATTTCTGTCTCTTGACCACCTCCCTCACAAAGCCTAATGTCTCAAGGCGTCAGTAGTCACGTCTAGTGATTCCCAGGATGTACACACGCTTCTCAGCTGTGAAATACACTGAGGTGATATAATATACCATGGCCTTTTCCACCACACGATAACTGGAGCATGACATGATGAATGCACCTAATTAGACTTTCACTTAGAACATATTTTAGCCTGGAACGAAATTAATTGAAACATTTAAAAAACGCTTTCATATTTCCTTTCAGATTCTTATTCTTATGTAGACATCCAAGCGGTGAGTCAAAGACAGGGTGTGTGGCTCCTTCCCTCTAACTCCTCTCAGTGACCTTGTGTCATAAACACTTGATTCCACAAACAGATTGCGCCACAGATGTCGCATAGTGCCTCAGGCTGCTGAGACTTGCTAACCATGTTTCTTTGAAGTGAGAGACAGGGATGAACTGCATTTAAGCCGCATTTATCTGGATGTGTTTCAATCAATCATCCCCAGCTCTGAGTTAATACACTTTGTTTCTTGTGAAAGCATGCTGGAGGTATAATACTTACATACCCTCTGAGCTTCAGATATACAGTATACCGTAACACATGACTGATCTGTTCTGCTTGTGCTTGATTCTGTGCAGTGATTTAGTTATATACTTAAAGATGTGTAATTAATATTTAACCATACAGTAAGCTGAGTTTGCTCTGTTGGTGTAGTATCTGTGTGAGTTTACATATCTTTGTGTGTGTGTGTGTGTGTGTGTGTGTGTGTGTGTGTGTGTGTGTCTGTGTGTGTGTGTGTCTGTGTGTCTGTGTGTGTGAGCGTGTCTGTGTGTGTGTGTGTCCGTGTGTGTGACTGTGTGATTATAATTAATATCGGGCTGCCTTGTGTCTCCCGCTGATAAACTTTGAAACACAAAGGTAATATAAATGCTAAGCAGGAGGAGGCTGTTTTTAGTGCTTGACGTACTGTAGTGAAAATGTTTCATTGTTTAGTGGCTTGGCTGCTAGCTTCAGCGTCAGCTCATGATAATTACAATGTCACCCCAACGATGTTCACTGTTATTATTTGTGATTTGGTGCAGCTGCAGATGCCTGGCTTTATCCCCCCTACTGTGTGTAATAGGGCTGTTAACAGATAGCTAACTGCTTATTATTCCAGACTTATCAGATCACAAAGGGCATTGGTGGAGAGAGAGAGAGCTTAACCAACACGCCTCCCTCTCAGGCCAGTGTCTTCATCTGCAGTCTGGGTCACACCCACCACCACCATGATAAAGCACCACCATCTGTAGAACATGCAGAGGAAAATGCCTGCAGGTTTGATCTCTCTGTAAATCTGTTGTGCAGTGTGGCTCTCCAAACTCTGAGAACACATCCAAGATCACAGAGTTATTAATTAGTCAGATGGACAGGTTTCTTCCTCAGCCCAGCTCCTCCTCCCTGCTGTGTGCCGCAGCCCCCCACACAAAGAGGTCCATATGGCGTGGCCCTGTGCCACCGTCTCCCTGGGCACGTGCTCCAAATGGGCCATGTGCTGCAGGCTCTGTTGTCATCTCCTGGTCATGGTTTAATGTTGTGATTTGTTACTGTTGTGAAGAAATCTCCCCTACTACAGAGGCTCCTGAAACCCTTTTCTCTCCACACCACACTGTTCTGGCTATCTGGCTATGTCAGCTGGAACCTCCTCACACGCAACACCCTGCAGTATTTTGAATGCTGGTAGAAGACTGGCTGCGATTGGCATGCCATAGATACATTGTACAAGATGTGTAACTGGGGCATAGAGAATGTCAGGTGGATCTGTGCCAAAATAGTTTTGGAGTGTGATACTCTCCCTGGATGCGGAAATAGCTGGGCTTGGTGTGAATAGAGTGGTGATTAATCGTTTCATCAGATTGTAATCTGTGAATTTACTTCCGGTTCAAGATGAAAAATCCAATACATTTTTCCCATTAGTATTTTTTCAGCTAGCTAATATACAGTGTTGTGTTACACATAGGCATACATTTTCTTGTACGTTTTCCTTAGCTCTTTACTAGCGTTTGGTTCTGATAACCGTTTCTCAATTTTTTGTCTTTAAGTCAAAACTTGAAAATCAATAAGCTAACTTAAGGACTCTACATAGCCGACTGAAAGACTAATCAAACATGAGTTAATCAGATAAGAAAACGTACAAGAAACTGTAAGCCTATACAAAACTTATATCAGCTTTGTGGAAAGAATTAATGGTGAACGGCTTCAACAAGCTACATTCAGAAAGATTTACGGCTTCAACAAGGTCAAACTAACTACATTCTGACGGCACGTTTGTGTGAGACGGAGGGAGGTTTAAAGTTGCTAAAGCATGGACTCACTAGGCCAATATAATGAGCCAGCCCATGGGTTCCTCTGCCTCTGTAACCTCTTCATTCCCAGCTGCAGCAGCAGAAGAAATGCAGCATTCCCGCTTCAGGTTGCTGGATGACAGCAGGCTCTGTTCCGCTTGCAGAGAGGGCTGCCACTGGGCAGCAGCAAGATGCCAGTTTGTGCCTCGATGGCACCGCTCCATCAGCCATCCCATGAGTCTGCTCTGCAAATATCTGATGAGGCATTTATACAAATCTGTAGCCATTAACTTTCGCTGAGAGAGTTTAGATTCCAGTGTTGAGGGCTAAATGAGCTCTGCAGTACCAATCTCTCTGTGCTTTTCCAAAATAATACATATGCCATTATGTATGTTAGACATTAAGTTTACTTAGAACCATCCGATAGTTACATGAACATATCAAAAGCTGCCGTATCCTGTTTTATGCATCTCTTAATTTATTGGTGTATTGAAGTTGGCTGAACAAACCTGCCTATTTGATATGCTAAAGATCTTTAGTCAAGATAAATGTTGCCAAGACTACATTGATCCCCTAAGTTCACCAGACGCACTTGATGATTGACCTGACAATACTCTAGGGGCATTGCAGCAATCCAACATAACTCCTGTGTTTCACCACCTGAGCCGTCTTGATCCCCTGAGATAAATACAGTAAAAACACGTTGTCATAACTCAGGCCGGCCTATGAGGAGATGAAACGTGCTGTGAGGGATCTGACACCAACCATTTTCATTGTTGATTTATGTCATCCAATACGTCTTCTAGGGGTGAAAGGAAATTGGAAAAGCCATCTTGGAGGTGACCATGTATCACAAGCTGTTGTCATGGATGGTGCTTCTCTTAAGGGTGCTTCGCCCTTCCAAAACTACTGAGGTGTGCTATCACTTCTCTGTAGACTATATATCCCAGGGTGGACAGCTCACGCTGATCAACATACGGCTTGCACAACTTCCACAAGGGCAATGAGGGACATATTTGCATAGGAACACATTGTTAGGCATATTTTAGGCATTACGACCCTCCTGGACAGTTGGACAAATGGGCTTAACTTAGGGCAGATGGTCAGAGCTGAGATGGGAGAGATTGACGTTCTCATTTGCATTAAAATAAATGTTAGAAATAGTTTGTGGTCCCAGAGAGATACTGTGTTTGAGGCGGAATTCATCTGAGCTAACAGTGTGGAACAAAGCTGGTATTGTTTCAGTGCTTACAACAGGATCATGAGAGGGGGCTTGCAACCTTTCTGTAGCATTTCAAAATTGAAGTATACCTTACCTTGCTAAGAAATGTTTCTAAGATCCATGCTAAGACATGTTTCCCTTTTGTGATATGTAGTGTTGTGTAGTGTGAATTTTTTGTCTACCAAGCTATTTAACCCCGACAAAGAAGTATCGATCTTGGTTGTCCTACAGTATGGACGGTATTGTGTTCTTACTCTACCTCTCCACTCAATGCTACAGTACTCAGTGTTTATTTTTTCATTCAGTTTCAGGCTGAAGGATATTCCCTGTTTATTACATCTGTGAGTGCTTAAAATGCAATCTAAGAAATCTAAGTATATACAGTACAGGCACTTAACCACAGATAAACTGGCCCAACCTGTATGTTATTGTTCTATATCAGCAGTACAACTATAATTGTAGTGCCTTTAATGGGTGAGAGACACAGGAAACTACTCTGCTTCACAGATTATAGTAGTACAGAATCCACTCTAGAGTTTTTTGGAAGAGCATCCGTCCTGACAGTCTCTCATTAACTGGAGCATTGTGGAGGCTTCAGGGAGAGAAAATTACAGACATGAGTCTCTAAAGAATGTGACTATGGTTTTGGTTGTGTGAGTTGTATTATAATCATAAGAACATGCAAATGTACCTGTATCAGTACAATGTGGTGTTAGAGAATGTCTAGAGTGAATTCTCCAGATGTTGACTACTATCACTGATTTTGATTGAAGGACATTGTGAGTAAGCACAATATAATTAAATTGTTCCTCTGTGTATATGATTGTGCAGAACAAATGATTCTTGCCAAGAAATGGTAAATGTGGCAGTGGAAGTGGAAGAGACAAGAGAAGAGAGAGAGAGAGAGAACTCATTTAATGAATGGAATACCATTCTGAAAAAAGTAAGTCATAAAACCCAGTGTTGAACATATTGTCAGCACTTGTACTCAATGCTCATAGGCTTACACAAAGCAGCACTTATAGTGTCTGGAAATAGCCATTTGAGGAGTAGTATCTCTGAATAGCGTAGATTTGAATATAGCACTGCCTAATAAATGATGACTTGACTATTAGAAAAACATGATGGATAATATAGACCCTTACAATTAAATTCCTCTCTATGAAAGGTCTGCATGTATAAAGTCTCATGATTTAATTCTGTTCTTTACAGTACTGAGATTTATAGCGATACCAGCAAGCCTTCTCTTGCTGCCGTGATGTGTTTGTGCCCTGCTCGCCCTGCCCTCAGGCTTCATGGTGACTCTTCAACCGTCCATATGCTCTCACACCCACTTCCCTTTTATATCTCCTCAGACCTGGGTGCCTAACACACCTGTCTGTACAATATGTCAGCAAATAGGACTGTATGTAACACTTAAGATATGATGCTCTTGGTTTCAGACAAAGTGAGACGTGATGAGGGAGAGGATGAAGATAAGGATGAATATGAAACACAGGCACAGTGGGAGGAGGAAAGCTCCTTGCTTTTCAGTTACCCTGCTGCTTAATGTCCGGCCGCTATGGAGACAGATCCGTCAGTGGTAGGGTGTCTGTGGTCTCACATGCTTCAATGGACTCAGGCTCGGCATGGGAAAGGTCAGGTGCCATGAGGTGCGGTGTGACAGAATGATGTCTCTGCAGTGCTGCAGTGGAATCGCCAATCTCTACCTCACTCACATTGCCCTATAGCTCGGCTCAGTGGCTGTTGTTATTGATATTCCCTATGAGCCCCATTCATTTAGGAAGGAGCCAAAGAGTGTGTGTTTATTTCACACGTGTCAGTGAATGTCAACCAATGAGAGCAAGCCAAGCGTGCATTAGCGTTTTAGCTGTTTAAAGCCTGGGCTGAGCTGGACCGTACACTCTCTCTCGCGCCCCCGGTAACTCCAGGTGTGCAGGGCAGGAATGCAGGAGGAAAGTGTTGTGAGGCAGCTCAGTGGCAGCTGTCATAGTTACTCATTCATTCTCTCCATAGTAAGGAATTGAGGCCACACTGCCTACAGCCATGCCTTCTCTGTCAGCATCTATCAGTACCAGCTCAGAGAGAGAGAGAGAGAGAGAAGGAAATAGATAAATGACCGATAGCTAAGGCCACAGAGCTATTATGGATGGTATGGTGCTCTGAGAGAGGGGGAGCAGCACAATACTATAGCTCAGAACACACAGCACCTTGTTTGTGTATCACAGACACATGGTGTTTCTATCTAAAAAAAAGTGCTTGCGGCTATGCTTCAATGCATAGCGTGTGTCTATGAACACCCTCCCTCTTTTTGAGTGACTCTGGCCACTTGAACTACATAGTGTGACACACTATATACTGGATCACATAGGTGAAGACATTGCGAGGAGGAGAGAGAGAGAAAGAGAGAGAGAGAGAGAGAGAGAGAGAGAGAGAGAGAGAGAGAGAGAGAGAGAGAGAGAGAGAGAGAGAGAGAGAGACAGACAGAGACAGAGAGAGACAGAGAGAGATGGAGAGAGGACCCTGAGGCTCATTTAGTCAAGGAGTTACAGTGTGACCATGCCTCTAGATGAGGCCAATGGTGCATGCTGGAGATGGGTTGGCATCAGGTGAGGTGACAGGTTGGCAGGCAGAGCCCCATGTCTGGCTTTGCGAGCGTACGCTGACTCTGAGAGGAGCTGACATCTTGGGTGGGAGGTCTCTCTCTCCGTCCGACACCATTGAACCAAGCTGTCAGCAGGCACTCTCATTCTATGCACTGATTCGTAATTCTCTGTTCAGCCTCCATGAAATAATTACTGTGTATTATGTCTCTCTCTCTCCTCCTCTCTCTTTATCTTAGTCTCACCTCCATCTTCCCTCTGCTCAGACTAACAACAGTTGCCATCTCTGCACATGAGAAGGTAGTTTTTAATGGAAATGATCTACATAGCATAGCAGATGATCTTCTACTAGCATAGCAGACAGGGAGTCCAGTTGGCCAGCCCTGAACACAGTTCTTGTGTGTGATAACAAAGACTGTTGAAGTAGCAGCAGTAGTACATGTGAGACAGATTACCATTCATTCCACCATTTCAAAAGCACACAGAAGGGTGGAAATCACGCTGCATATGGTTCCAATACAGCTGCGCAGTTCAAGGCACTGTGGTAGGATTTGAGTGGAGGATTAGACAACCACTGGTATAGTAAACGGCACCCACTACAGATGACTGTGTCTTGGCATGTCCACACGTAGTCAAGACAGAGAAGACAGAGTGGAGGAGCTTATCAGTGCCAGAGAATGCCTCCCAGTGGCCCTAAGAGGGATGTCTTTTGCTGGGCCCAGATCCTATCCTATCCTAGCCCAGATCCCATCAAGACAACTAAACGTCTTGTAGTTCCTCTGGTCCCCCTGTTTAGGGATCTGTGTGGTCCACATCACTACAGTGCAGAGAAACACAAATGCTTGGCATTCCTTTGTGTCATAATCCCTCTTTCCCTGCCTAGCCTTTGAACCACCGTCTTTCCTCATTTCTTATTTTCCTCTCCCTTGATCCCTCCATCCTTCTCCTCGCCTTTCCCACTGGCCTTCCATCTTTCTTCCTCGCTCCTCTCTTGCTCAACAAAACGTCACATATGCTGCTCTGGAGAGGAAGAAAAAAAAAAAGCAGTGTTCTGAACTGTTACCATGGCAACTGTGTCTGAACAGAGCCAGTCCTCTTCCGCACACACACACTCTCTTTCTCTCTCGCTCTGTTCGACTCACTTACTGTAGATTAAAGCTGCCTATCTGTGATGAGAGAGAGAGAGAGAGAGAGAGAGAGAGAGAGAGAGAGACACACTAGGATCTGGGCCCAGCAACAGACATCCCTCTGAGAGAGAGAGAGAGAGAGAGAGAGAGAGAGAGAGAGAGAGAGACAGACACACTTATAAAGACAGCAAGCTGTATTTCATAAATGCCCCACAGAATAAAAGTGTGGTTCTCTTTGTGATGATTAATTATCAAACATATCAAAGTACACAATAGCAAGTCATTGATAGACATTCTAGATACTGTACACGCTTCACCCACTATGGTTAGGAACATGCCCCACTCTTGCATGTGGGGGTAGTTGTCAGGTTCTTTCTCCTCTGCTGAGGTCCTGGTGTGTCCAGGGTCATGGGTAATGGTGTGTGACAGATGTCAGAATGTGTTCCGAGGGCTTCTCCCTCTGGGACATCAGCCCATTTTAATTTGGTAATTCATCTGAATCTATAAATCATAAATTAAGAGACCCAATTAAACCTGAGGAAAGGGTGTGTGTGTGTGTGTGTGTGTGTGTGTGTGTGTGTGTGTGTGTGTGTGTGTGTGTGTGTGAGTGAGAAAGAAAGAGAGTGAGAGAGAGAGAGAGAGAGGGAGAAAATATCTCCTATCTAATCTGAACAATGTCATGACATATTGGCATACACAGCACCTTAAATCATGCATAGCCAAATGCATGGTCAATACACTATTAAATATTGATCCAGCCAAATCTGTGAGTGGTCACATGGTCACAGTATTTGTGTCGCAAGTAAATATGAAGAGGTTTATTAACCTGGGAGAACCAGAATTGAAATTGGCTGTAATCCATCTGAGGAAAGATGAGATCTTGGTTGGGCGGGTCTTTCAAATCAGTGTCTGGTGTCACGTAAACAACACCAAAAACCAATAACACACATGCTCATACAGGTTATCAAACCGACCCTCAGCTGTACATTAATACCTTGTGTCATTTACCACATATGGATGTTCAGAGAAGATATCTGTGGGTGTTTGAATTGGACAGATGAATGAAATGTGTGTCTATGCTGTGGGCAAGACTGGGTGGACATGGATGAGACTGTGTGACCTAGGTTATTTGATTAATGAGATTCCTCAGTAGGTGGAAGAGAAGATGGTATGAAAGCTATTTGCATTTCCTTCCATTGGAATGGAATTTTCCCCGATGGAGCCTGCTACACAATGGGGGTGGGGGTGGGGGGTGGCTTTGCAGTCATTTCCGTGATTCAGGCGCTGACAGAAAATTGATTTAGCACCACAACCCAGAGCTCAGCTGGATCAGACAGCTAGGGAAAGTTAGCCCCGGAGAAGTCACATCACTCACGCTGCCCCTTTGTCCCCAGGGGGAATTCATTGCTGTCAAATTGCTGTGATTGTAAGTAATGAAACAGTAGTGGCTGTGATGGCAGATAGGATAGGGTGGGGTGGGGGACTTTCTTCATGCTGCTTTAAGCACGCACAATATGTCATAACCTTCCACTGGTGGTGGTGAGAGGACTCTCTCCCTCTGATCCTGAAAGAGGCAGTCATGTTTCTCCCCCTGTCCCCCAGCGACAGTGCCCTTTGCCCCCGAGTGCATTACGGTATTGTGATTTGTGCCGTGGGGGCAGTGGAACCTCAGGGGTCAGATGGAGATTGGATTAGATACATGCTCTCAAGATATTGTATGTGACATTCTGAATGCAACTGGTGTCCCTCTTCATAGTAGCCTGAGCAGGGTTTATGAGTGTCACAGGAGAATGTGGCCCAGTCTTAGAGGCCTTATCTGTTGTTGAGTGGTTAACACATTGGTGGGGTTGCAGTGGAGAGAGTCGGAAGCTTCAAGTTCCTAGGTGTCCACATCACGGAGGACTTAACATGGTCACACCACATCCATACAGTGATCAGGACGGCGTGTCAGCGCCTGTTTTTCCTCAGGCAGCTGAGGAAATTCGGCATGACCTCCCAGATCCTCACAAACTTCTGTCTGGTTGTATCACCGCCTTGTATGGCAGCTGCACCAGAGGGTGGTGAAAACGGCCCAGTTCATCACAGGCTGTGAGCAACTGACACTACCCTAGCTCCCCCAGTTCCAATGACATTGCAGATTCGCACTCTCTCTCTCACACACACACTCCACACATGTACATGCGCTCACACACATGCATGCATACTATTACATGCTGCTACTACTCACCCCACTATTGCTGTTGTGTTTCTGCTGCTAAATACTGTGCTCCCTTATGCTATTGTTTTTTATTATTATTACTTCGTTGCACTGTTGAGGAGCTTGCTTTCCCTAAGCATTTCATTGCACCGTCCACAGCGGTATTCTGTGTATATGACAAATAAACTTTGATTTGATTTGATTTGATTTGATTTGATTTGATTTGATATGATTTTAAATGTGGTTTGAGATGACATGGTTGAATGGGTTCTGACATCCACCCCCTCACCTCCATGGATTCAGTTGCACAGCCAAGGACTAGAACCCCCCCCACAACCTCCATCTCTCTACCCCACCACCAATAATGACTGCATTACTACATGACTCGTTATGATAATGACTCACTGGGCACTAATACTCTTTCGTTGGGAACTGTCATTGTTCATTTCTACATGCTTATAATCATTGACAATTTAAGCCACGTATCAACCCTCAATCTTGCCTTCAGCTAAATTAATTATGTGATTTTATGTGATTATCGTCTCAGCGACTGGGGCTCTTCTTGCTTAAATCGAAGATCGTTATCAGACTTAATGAGGGATTTCTTAAATAAAGTGAATGTCCTTGATGACAAGGTTTTTTTTGTCAATGCTTAACAGTCACCAAAGGAAGTAGATTGAAGATGTTGTTATCCTGCCAGTAGGTTCTGGTTAGGTGAGGTGGGTGGGGTTGTGTACTGATGGTTCTCTGTCACTGCTCCCACTTGCAGCAGCTGCTATCCGTCATAGTGTCTGTGAGAACCACACCTCTAATGTTGATATTTCAACATGTATCACTACCATCCAAAACAGGTGTTTTATTGTACTACCATGCCATTCAACATAGGCTTAATATTTATTTGTAGTGTTCTCCCTTTTTTTCAGTCTGAGGTGAAGAACGCAGCAGAAGAGTCCTCCTAGCAGAAGGGAGCAGCACCAGGCATGCAGGACTCTGCTTCAGATGGAAAGATGGCCAAACAGGTACAGTAGGAGAGATCTGTATCATATCAATCCTCTTTAGTTTATCCCTCTGATTTAATGTTGAACATCTCTGTATGTATAACATGTTGTTATATCCTACTACGCCCTATGTTATTACACACATTCAATACTTGCATGATAATGGACATCCTTCATATATGTTGGATTTACAACTACAACTCTTACAACTCTATGTGAAGGACCAGGACTCCAAACTTCTCGAAGACCACAGGGACACAGACGATGTATCAGAGAAGACCACCCCAAGCAAGACTCCCAAATCCCCTCAGAAGACTTCCAAACGGCCAAAGACTGTTCCCTTCAAGGTGATCCTTCTGGATACCTCAGACTATGAGGCAGGGATCGAGGTAAGCATGGAAGAATTGATAAAAGTTGATAATTGATAACAATCAAATATGCCATTCTAAATGTACTGTATACTCTTTGCCTGCATTGCTCTTGTAGACGATGCGAATAGTAGTCCAGTTAGTCTTCTTTGTAGTGGTTATGGTGTGGAGCTGCAGAGTGCAGATAAGGCAGTCCTAGAGAGAATGACAAAGAGAGTGGCATGCTGAGAGCTCAACATGGGACAAGGCCAACACAAGGTTACACATGAATAGAGAGTAGGAAGAGCAGTCTCACTCGCTCACAATGCCTATTATTACTGTTTCATCACAAAAACATGTACGGACATGCAAGGGGATAGTCAGTCCAGTCAACAGACAATTGTGGGCCAGACAGTGCTGACATGGTGTATGCAGTGGGAAGAGGGCCAAAACAGGTGCCCTTCAATGAAGGAGCAACATGTGAACCTAAAGAAGAAGTGTCTGTTTCAGCAGAAGCAGAAGAAAGTTATTGTGTCCTGGTCTATAATATAATGGAAGCTATACCAGAGTGATACTGTACAGTATATCTGGCTCTATTTTCCTTCCGTCCAATCCCATTGCAAGATAATAGGCCTATGAGTGCTTTTCAGCATCTTTTAGAGGCAGATAAGTAAGAAGCTAAAGTAAGACAATGTGTTTTTACTTCCAGCTCCATTTGTGGCAGAGAGAAGCTGTCTAGACACACCAATAGGAGCATCATGCTTCTACCTGGCATTGGTGCCCTTGTGTTTGTAATGGTGTATGCAATCAAGCTCCTCACCATGGCTAATCTGTGCCAGGCAGGCTGTGCCACGGTCCACTGCCCGCTCTCCTCCTCCCCGGTCTCTCTCAGAGATATACAACATGTTAGAGCAGAAATGCTCTATACCCTAAGAGGTCAGAGGATATCCCCCTCTGCCCAATAAAATCCCTCAGCATAACCCTGCATTACATATTGCAACCCAGGTGCAGCCAAGGAGAAAATAGAATAGCAGTGTTGTTGTGAGCGGCCCTTAGGATGATTATGTACACGCTGTGTGTGTGAGTCTGTGTGTGTGTGTGTGTGTGTGTGTGTGTGTGTGTGTGTGTGTGTGTGTGTGTGTGCGTGCGTGCGTGTGTGTGTGTGTGTGTATGTGTTTGAGGTAAGAATAACAAATCCGTTATGCTGTGTTCTCTGCTTCCCGGAGTTTCCCGGAGTTTCATAGTACAGTACCTCCCTTCATTGTCAGAGAATGTACAGTACAAATTGACCTTCTCTTGTCCAGCTATTCTTTTATTTACATGACTAGCTGCAGTACAGCATTAGCATCACCCCCTCACCTCACTGCTGCATTGGGCTTGCCCCCTATCTGTCTTTAATTGCGGGGTTGGAATGTCAGGCCTGCCTTATCAAACCTCCTGCATGCTCCAGGAGCTGATAATAACAGTAGTGAGGGAAGGCAGGCACCACTTGGTGACAACTTTCACTGTAGGAGGTGCCACATTCAGGGGTTAATTAGGGCCTCCTGTCATGGCTGCTTGGCTGTGTCTCCCCAGAGTCTGCAGTGGGGAGAGGGGGAACCGTGCCCTCCCACTCTCCCCTCACCCCATCACCCTTCAGCTCACTGGGGCGTGCTACACCAGGCCATGCATGGATGAGCCTCACTGTGTTATGCTGTAGAATAGTGCTATTTTGGGTTGCATTTATTTTAGAATGATTTGTGACTCAGGCAATGTGTTTGTGTACTTTACCAAAACCTAGCTGTGTTTCTCCTCTGTGTGTTTTTACAGTATTTAGAGGAAATATGATTGTGGCGATTGGGCTGAAAGTGGAATGGAATTATTTGCTCTGTAAATGGGAATGTCCATGAAGAAATACCTCAGTGTCACATACTTTATCTCAATATCCCAGATATTGTGATACAGTATTAAGATAAATATGCACATAACTCTGTACTGGGTACTACATCTACCCCTCCACAACCTTGCCATAGGGGCTGTGATGATGAGTGACATGGTGAGAGTACATAAGTGCTATCCAAGAGTGTTACTCCACCATGTTTTCACCCACATAATGAGCCAAAGGAGACACACTTCCTGAAGCTCTGGCATTGAAATATTAAGGAACAAAAGGAGAAGAAGGGAGCACACTGCATCTGTTTCCTTGGCAACGGCTTGCTCTGTCTCCTTGTCACCTCGGAAACTAGGCTCCAGGGAAGGCAGGCGTTGAGTTGCACAGACACACTCACTTTACTCAGAGAGCAACACACACACAGCTTGCACAAACAGCTCACTGGCTATCTCCCCTAGGGAAAAGAGCATTGAACTCATGGATAGTTCAACCTATTCTGCTTGTTTCTAATGTGTTTGGTTCAGAAGGATGGATGTGTGTGTGTGTGTGTGTGTGTGTGTGTGTGTGTGTGTGTGTGTGTGTGTGTGTGTGTGTTTGTGTGCGTGCAGCAGCACCCACCACCATTACTATAGACAAGGGTACCATGTTTAATTTTTATGAGTCAGAGTGATGTTGTCTTGTGTGTCAATGACTACAAAATATATTTCTTTTAGCACACAATTTATGATTACTGTATATTCTGTCTGTCTCTCTTCAATGTTCTGACATAAGTGCCACCACATTAACTGATCGTGTGGTTGGAATGTTGTTGGACACCTACTGCGTGTACCTGGGGCAATATTGTCAGGTTATCAGATATTCTTCACAGGAATGTGAAGTATATAAACCATGTGTAGCAATAGACATCTCTTGCCTGTTTGCATTTTGTTAGGAATCAGAGTTTACCAAGCAGAAAGCAATCTCTCCTTACAATTCAGTGATCATTTCCCCTGTCAAGTATTTGGTACATGCTGACTGTAACACAACAGAGGGCAGAGCTGTTCTATTCCTTGGAGAGTAACAGAATAGAGAAGCAGTCTTGACAACTGCAGCTTGTAGGTGGTGGTTTTTGGGTGCTACACATTTTGTTGTTTTGACATTGTAATAAACCTCAAACATGTGCTTGATAACAAAACCAGGGAATAGCTTTATTGATTTGTTTAATATGTTAGTTTGACTGTTGATTACACTTGCACTAACCCTCATACTGTATGTTTTTGTCTTGTCTCTACAGAAGCATTGCAAAGGACAGACTCTGCTCAATATGGTGTGTGATCATCTCAACCTGCTGGAGAAGGACTACTTTGGTCTGACGTACTGTGACACAGACAGCCAAAAGGTCAGTGGATACAGTCCCTGGGAACGGTCCCCTCATCATGAAACGGTGCCTTCAGAACAACAGATTTTCTACCACAATAGTAATAGTCAAGAGCTGGTTTTGGCAATAGTCTCTCAGCGAGGGATGGAAAATGAAAATGAAAATGCTTAGTCAGCGAGGAGATTTACAAGGAGATTTACAAACTCTGAGATGAGGAAAACTAAAACAAAAAAAATATGCTGCACTAACTCCTCAGAAAACATTTGCACATTTAAACATCAGAAAGCCTGCTTAGTGATCCATTGATCTCTGTTGACTCCCTAAACTGCACTAGGCAGGGTAATTGTTGTAAAATGGTGTCATTATGGTTATTAGTCCACTGGCTAAAATTGGCTTAGCTCCAAGACAGAAGTTAATGGCCCTGACTGTCAGCCTGTATCAGGGCTTTGTGGGAAGTCATTGATTTGGGTTTACCCTGGTGCACCTTCCCCTCGGGCCAGGTAAGTGATGGTGGCCACTTGGTTGGATGGAGGATTCATCTGGCTTTGGAAGGAGAAAGGCAAAATGATGTGAGACACACCCACCTGTCTGGACTTGTTCTGTCACAAGTAGTTGAGGGATTGGAGCTAAGCCTGATTGGAGCTAGGCCTGATCGGAGCGAGCTGCACAGACACTGACAGTGTGGTAGCGGAGGAGAGGTAAACACGGTAAATGTTGAAGCATTTATCTCTCAGAGCATAGGTACCCCTGAGGGCTGACCTGCTCTTCAAAAACAGGCTTATCTGAGGCCAGCCTGAGCCCGCCGTCTGGGGTCCTCTGTGACTTCAAGCCAAACAAGAAGTGATTGAAATGTCCTTTCCTAGTCTCCTCTCTTGCCTCTCTTTCAGGATATTATCTTCACACCATTTGGGAAAACATCTATTCTGTTTATGATTGCTTTGTGAACTATGACTGCAGTACTCCCGATAGCAGAGCAGTGAACAGTGTTATTCCAGCTGGAGTGCTCTATAGAGAAGACACAAAGGAGCCAGAGCGCTTTAGTAATTGAATGCTCTTTGGCCCAGGCAGACATCAGATAGATTCAGGAGGATAATAAATGCGTCTAGCTCATTAAGGTGTTTAGGGGGCTGATTAAGCATAAGAGGAGCTCACTTGATCGTGTGTCTGTGAGAGTTTGTTTGTGTGTGTGTGTGTGTGTGTGTGTGTGTGTGTGTGTGTGTGCGTGTGTGTGTGTGTGTGTGTGTGTGTATGTGTGTGTGTGTGTGTGTGTGTGTTTGTGTGTGTGTGCGCACATTTGTATATCTCAAATTGGCAGGAACACAAACATGATTTTCCCGTGATGACCACAGTGCTTTGGACTGCTGTGCTGTTTGAACCTTTAACACCCCTAGTTCCACCCTGACGGATGTGATAATGCCTGCCAAAAAGACATTTAGCATTAATTAGCAGCTGGGCTATGCCATTCAGGCTGAGGGAACTCACTCAGTCAGTTCATTTGCATACTGCTTCACTATTTAGAATACAGTAGGTGTGTGCATGCTTCATGTTCAAATCACAGCACATGTGCATGGTGTGATTGTTAAAGAGCTGGCATGATCTGAGAGATTTCACAAGAGACTTGGTGATGTGCATTGAATGTCAGCTTTATTATGGAAAGGCTGATGTAATGTATGCTGGATAATATAGCTCCCCATGTGGTGAATTTGGTCATTACACAGACTGGTCTTACAAAAGCCAATAAGATAACTGGCCAGTGGTAATTTAGTATCACAATGGGAAAACAGATGCTGGAATTAAGGCTTGTCTCTTCATGCTGAACGTCTCAGTGGGGGAGGGCCCATTTCCCTCCATTGAACCATATGGAGAGGCTTTCACTGGATACACTGTCTGCAATTAGAGCCTCTGAGTGAATCAGAGTGTGGCAACAGGGAGTGCATTAGCTGCATCGCTCACAGACCCCATGTGAATTCCCCATCCTGTCTGTCTTTCAGAACTGGTTGGACCCCTCCAAGGAGATCAAGAAGCAGATGCGCAGTAAGTATCTGTACCCACTCACGTAGCACGTAAAGATACATCACACACAAACACAAACACACACACACACACACACACACACACACACACACACACACACACACACACACACACACACACACACACACACACATACACACAAAACAGACAAAAGCAATTAATATACAATTCATATACTGTATTTATTTATTTTTTTGCTCACTCTGACCTGTTTTAAATGCCATTGTAGGTGACTGTTGGGACATACGTATATATATCTTTCATTGTGACATTTTTAAGGTGACCATCAACCTATTTCATATATAATGGAAAGTAAACTCAACCTCTCATTTGTACCTGTCCTTAGCGGCTCCCTGGCACTTTGCCTTCGCTGTCAAATTCTACCCTCCAGACCCTTCCCAGCTCACAGAAGACATCACCAGGTAGGCAAGGGAAATCCGGGAGCCTCTTGGGACTCACTTAATCACATACTGTACACACACAGACACAGACACAGACACACACAGACCACAGACACACACACACACACACACACACATACACACTATTATCTATTTACCTGTTTACAGTATGTAGTTCCCTGTGGTTTATGCTCCCCGTAGTTACAAAACTCACACTTCTGAAATTGAACTCTCCCTGGTGAACAGTAAACGTTTACATAGAGAGTGGCCTGATTGCACCCATTTACACTGCATATTTCTCACCATGTCAAATAATTCAGAGGATTAGATTAGGAATTTCACTGGCTGTTATGGATTAACTCCTTTAAACCCTGGTTGAATCTTGACTTTGGTGAGGCCTGTATTTCATAGTAACGTCTTTCTTTCTCTCATCTGGCAGGTATTACCTGTGTCTCCAGCTGAGAGATGACATGCTGTCTGGTCGGCTGCCCTGCTCCTTCGTGACCCACGCTCTACTGGGCTCCTACGCCGTGCAGGCTGAGCTGGGAGACTACGACCACGATGACCACGGCTCTGACTATGTCAGTGACTTTCGCTTTGCCCCCAACCAGACCCGCGAGCTGGAAGAGAGGGTGATGGAGCTACATCGGAACTACAGGTAACCCTATGATGTTTATTTCATATGAGTGTTGGTTGTAAATATCTCTCATATGGAACCGTATTGGAGCCTGTTGATAAGAATTTCCTGAGACAGTTTCAAAGAGCCCACCATACATATGCTGACAAATGCCACCACATTGCCCCAGCATATGTCATTGCTGTCTACTTGGAGGCTTCTCCAACACGTCCACATTTCCTTAGTCAGAGGGTCTCCTACCTGCATTGTCTTGGCACCAGTGGTTGGCACACCACTGGTGGAGTAATGGTGGGGTCATTCCATGTCAAATCAACAAACCAGGACACCCACCATCTCAGATTGTTCTGAATAGGTTCTGTAGTTAATACAATACAGTATTCTTGCATCATTAGTTTTGTAGAAAAATTGTTTCATCCGTCCCCAAATTGGCCATTTTGTGGGATTCATATAATATTCAATAGAATCCAATTTGGACCAAAGTCAGTACCTGATAATGATTAAGACATGAGGAATCAAAAACAATGGTCAAAAGTCACTCATCAACCCTCCAAACCTTTCCTTTAGAAGACTTTATCGGCCGTATGAAATGTCATTTATTTATGTCTGACATGTAAAATTAAGGTGTGGCTTGGAGTTTTATTTCTTCATACAATGTTAGGGTTAGGAACCCTAATCTGGGTGTTGCCCTGTCCACATATATTAGTCATTGTCAGACATAATTATACATTATTATCATTTGAAGGTAAAGTTGTGAATTAGCACTGAGAACAATAAAACAATTTCACACTTTGTTCACCCAATAGCAGGGACACCGCCATCTAGTGGACATAATTAGGTACTATCACACTGTATAATGGGACGTTAGACACAATTTCAATGACTAATATATTTGTACAGGGCAACACCCAGATTACCAGATTAAACAAAAATACATTACATAGTATGACAAAACAAAACTCCAAGCCGCAGCTTCATATTGCTTGTCAGATATAGAGAATTGATATCCCATAATGGTTTATAAAATCTTCTAAAGGAGGGGTTTGGAGGGTTCATGGGTGACTTTTGACCATTATTTTTGATTCCTCATGTCTTAATCATTATCAGGTACTGTAGGACTTGGGGTTTGAATTCTATTTAATACTATATGAATCCCACAAAATGAAAAAATTTCTATATCTGTTTTGTCCATTGATTTGACATGGAATGATCTGGTGGTGAGGTGTAAGGAGTGATATGAGAATGAACATATCAGACCTATTTCTAAGATATTCAGAAATAGGTCTGAATATTACGATATTCAAGACTTTCTGGTGTCTGTGGTTATGATTTGTATTTTTTACCATGCTTTAGGGGAATGACTCCAGCAGAGGCAGAAATTAACTTTCTGGAAAATGCCAAGAAGCTGTCCATGTATGGGGTGGACCTCCATCATGCCAAGGTATGCTGTTACATATGATCTATTAAGAGTCTATGTTAATCTACAGATAACTGAGTATTTATGCCCATACTGTATGTTGTTTTATTATTTTAATGTTGTCTCTTCCCTATTCATTCTCATCTCTACTCTAATGTCACCTCCAGGATTCAGAAGGGATTGACATCATGCTTGGCGTTTGTGCCAATGGGCTACTGATTTACCGTGACCGCCTGAGGATCAATCGCTTTGCCTGGCCAAAGATCCTCAAGATCTCCTACAAGAGGAGCAACTTCTACATTAAGATCCGTCCAGGAGAGGTAAAATGCAACCAAATGAGAAAATGGATGTAGATGTGTTTTTCCCCTCACAATAAAAAGTAGAAGCCGTCTGTTTCTATTATTGTTGATATCTAGAAACACAGCCAGGCTGAGAATGTGAGGAAACGGATGTGTGGTCAGTTGGACTGACCAGAGAGCTGGAAAATCTCCTTTTCCCCTTCACAGTTTTGCTGCACCACGGGGTCAGGATCTATAGTCTGGCTCTGTCCATTCTGCTGCGCTGCAGCTTACTCACCATGCTGAGTCCCAGTGTGACAGGCTGTCTGGCCAGCTCCACTGAAGTGACAGAGCCCCACAGTGAGCTTGTGAAAGAGCCGGATAAAGAGGCCCTTTAACACAGGCCAGTGCAGCTGCAGCAGCAGCACCCAGAATAGAGGGATGAAGAGTGTAAATATAGACCCATGAAATACCACCCTCATGTTAAATCCCCAACATCTAAAAAGAGCAGTTTTTACTCCATTGCTCCGCTCAGCAGAGAATTTTGGTGGTCAATAATATGGAGAAAAGTGTGGTGTAACTTTTCTTCGTAATTAATTTGCGTTGACTCAGGCATCTATGGTTTTACTGCCGCCTGTGTCTTTGTCAAACTGCTTATTTTGTCTCAGAACTTTTTGCATGTCTTGAGTGACTACCAGACTCTGGTTCTGCCATAGACTGTCCATTCTGACAGACTGAGAAGTGATGGATTAGTGGTAGTGTTTTTAGGAATATATGGTGTCATTCAAAACTGCCTTCACCTCCTCACACAGAAGGGAAAATAGCAGTATTCAGTAAATGGCACCACAGTAAACACCTGCTCCTCTGCCTCCCTCCCTCCATCTCCCTCCCTCCCTCTCTCTCTCCTCCCCTCCCTACCCCTCTTTCTCTCTCTTTATCTCTCTCTTTCCAGTATGAGCAGTTTGAAAGTACTATTGGCTTCAAGCTTCCCAACCACCGAGCTGCCAAAAGATTGTGGAAGGTCTGCATTGAGCACCACACCTTCTTCAGGTAAAAGCTGCATTTGTGCTCCCTTCAAGGAGAAGGACAGATTGCCATCCAGGAATATCTCTAATGTACATTCTCATCTCCCTCTATGATGATAGCCCACTCTCCCTGAATGTTATGCACTCTTGCACTTTGTGTGCCTCTTCCACTACAGCATGCTAGCTATTTCCTGTCATTCAGGTGGATATTTATTGTATGTCTTACATCTTCATCTTTAGATCTCTCCTCTGGTCACACTTGATGTCCATATGCTAGCCACTTAGCTGCATCATCATACCACACATTAAACCCATTGAAGCAATACCTTGGCAAACAGCCATGTATAATGAAACTCAAAGTGCATCAAGTTGGCCCACACCAACTTTACTGCACAGTGCACTCATAATATATCCACCATTCCAGCAGCACCCACTTTCTCCTGTCCACATCTCCCTGGGCTTATCAGCAGCCCACAGCCCTTCCGTATTCCTCAACAGGGAAAGCTCAGGTGTGATTATAATGTAGCTTTGATGTTTTGTTTTGTTTCACAACTGCATCAGCCTTGGGGTGTTTCCCTAACTGTTTTGTCTCTTCTTCCTCATGTTATGACTTGTCACCTGGGCTTTTCTGCCTGTGTTGCCTAAGGCTTGGAAGCCATATATGTGAAGTTGTAGGTTGTTTTGCTACAGAAATGTGATTCAGTTAAGTTTCGCTCACCTGACGGTCTGGGTAAACAGGAATACAGTACTGTGTGCCACAGTGGAGAATCTAACGTTCTAAGCACCTTATAAATACTGTTGTCTACTACACCCAGTAATTAAATCTCATGTTAACAATGTTAAGTGTTTGATCCCTCATCCACAATATTGTATATCAAGGATAATGAGTTACTCCTCTCCCAGTATTGTAACCCCTTCCCTCATTCCATATATCCTCTCAGGTTAGTGTCTCCAGAGCCTCCTCCTAAGGGTTTCCTGGTGATGGGTTCTAAGTTCCGCTATAGTGGGCGGACCCAGGCCCAGTCCCGGCAGGCCAGCTCCCTCATAGACCGGCCTGCTCCACAGTTTGAACGCTCCACCAGCAAGAGGTACCTGCTCTCCCGCAGCCTGGATGGAGGTAAGTACCATTACCATGCTTATGTTACTCAACTCAAAGATAGCTTCCTGTGCTACTAATGCAGGACTGTATATCAGGTCCTTAGAATAAATGCAACTCTCCTGTCTGCCTCCAGCAGAGTTCTCACGGCCAGTGTCGGCCCTCTGTGGGAACCAGGATGGTTTGTCCCAGCGTAGTGTCAGCGAGCACCCCCACCTCCACAGCCCCTCTGGGGACGAGCAGGACACAGAGCTGGAGCCCAGTCTGGACCAGGACCAAGACCAAGACCAAGACCAAGACCAAGACCAAGACCAAGACCAAGAAGAGGACGAGGACCAAACAGAGGATCAAGAGGAGGATGAGGACAGGCCCACCACCCCCAGCAAAAAGAAGGATGTCAAGGTACTGTTAGGCAGGTGGGAGGGTTGAGGCAGAGGACAGCACTTTCACTATGGAGGGACATACCCTAAAAACCCTTTTCTAGATTGAACTTTATCATGAAAACAGGCTATAATCAATGATAGGATAGCAATGCATACATGTATGTGGTGTACCTATGGCAGCTCTGCTCAATGTGTGTTTTTTGTAGCTCTGTCACTGTGCAGATAGCAGTATTTCCAGGGGTGCAGTATGTCCCTGCAGGGTTTTAATGCAGTGGTGGCTTAGAATGTGTCATGACTAACTCTGCTGCCCCCTCACTCCTACTTAGAGGTTTAGAGGCCAGGACTTGCTCGCTATCCCCACTAATTGCCTTTTTTAACCCTTCCCACTTCTTTCATATACTGCATACAGTAGCTACCCCAACCTCTGCTGTTCATTATTTCTCTCCCTGCCTTTCATTAACAAGTGTTCTCTCTTTAACCCTCGCTGGCAAAAGGAGGATGCTGAGTCAGTTGACAATAAACAGGAGGTATTTGGTGTCTGTGTTAGTCTGTCTGTCTATTTTGTTTTTGTTTTCAGTAATCTCATATATTACACTGTTAAGATAGCAGTAATTGACTTCTAGTATGTAATCTTCTGTACCATAATCATTGTTGCACCCAAAGTATCACATTTAAGCTTCAACGCCTTCATTTGAATTACAATTTCGACACTTTCCATCAAATTTTGTATCCAGACTCTGCATTTTTACGGTAGTTGTCGACAATGCCTTGGGGGGGCGTAATGTATTTCTACCTTTTAGCACAAAGTGGTACTGATATTCAAATCACACATTTAAGTGGAGATAAAATATGACTAGACATGATGTCTGTCTGGCTAGGTTCTTTTTACACACAATTTGATGTGAAAACTATGATGGATCAGCCTGCATGGTGTTGTGTGTTCCTGGTTTGTGCTTGTTTGTCTCTATGTGTGCTGCTGCTGGTTGTGTCCAGTTGGGGTTGGTCAGTCTACCAGTCTGTCTGCCTGTCTCCTTGACTGACCGGGTCCACTCTTCCTCTCTGTCTCTGCATCCACCCCTACACCCACTCCCCCTACCACCCCTGCCCCATGCCCCATGCCCATGTCCTGCCCCTGCCCCAACTCTGTCCCCTCAGTTGGACCAGGAGACCACCCCTCGACACAAACAGGAGGTACAGCTCATTGTGTCCTGTCCCTGTGCTTTGTGACCCGCTCCTCTGTTCTGCCTCTTTGTGGCTCTGCTGAGAGGACTGCAGATCCCAGAATTCAACAGAGCTCTGGACAGGACTCTGCTCGTGTCTTGTCTAAAGTATTCAGTTATGCAGTCATAGGTCATATGTCAGTTATATGATGGAGACAAAGGATTTTGATATAAGAATAGCTGAACATGTGGTCTCTACCAAAACATGTTCAAATAATACCATCTAAGAAGCCTTGATTAGAACAAAGATACTATTGAACATAATCATGGAACATTGCAATTTGTGAAGTTTATTATCTTAAGTAGTGAAACAGGTGAAGTGCCCTGAGACTCCATTTCATCTAAGCGCCTATCAGGCATCAATATCAATTAAAAGTATCAGCCTTCAATTCATTAGATTAGGAAAATAGATATCAGGCTTCAGGGAAGTAGCTGTGAGTGCATTCAAAGTTATTTTGGATTTGTTTCATCTCTATACACTATTCTAGTAGTTAGATAATCATTTCATTTGCATGGGTTTTTAATGGCATCCCCAAAGTCATATTCATCAATTGACAGACTACTGAACTGAATAGCAATCAGACTCCAAAGCACTTGATCCATGTGCTGAATCCCTAGTATTAAGAGACATTAGAGTGGCTAACTCATTGTGTTTGTGATTTTTCTTGTGTGCCTGCTGTATTAACGTTGATGTATTTCAGATCACGTTCCGTTTATTCATGCATATCGAATCATAACGTGATTAAATTCCATGTGTCAATGTCATTACTGCAGTGGTAATTTATATAGATGTCATAGCTAATGCATTACTCTCTTTGCTCTATCCCTCTCTCTCTCTTTCTCTCTATCTCTCCCTCGTTTCTTTCTCTCTAGTTTTTGGATAAGTCAGAGGATGTCTTACTGAAGCACCAGGCCAGTATCAATGAGCTGAAGAGAGCCCTGAGGGAGCCGAACAGCAAGCTGATGAACCGTGAGAAGCGCCTGTCAGGAACCTCCCCAGGTGCCACGCCTGAGAAGAAGGCTGTGAGTGGGGGATGAGGGCGGGGAGGACCCAGGGTCCAGTGTGGCTGGATGGTTGAGAGATCCACAACCTGTAGCCCTTGCACCACTCCACTGTATGCCATGAATATATCCCTGGCAATGCTGATAGTACTCAGTGTAAACTACCTTTTTTGGCACTTGACAAAGATTTTGTGTTTGACAGCATTGATATTCCAGCCTTGCTGTTGTTGGGTGTCCTTGATCCTACTGTTGATTCTCCTGACACTCACTGAGTGCTTGGAGGTTAAGGCGGTAGAATGTGTTATGCTCCATTATTCATAGGGAGACATTTTTGTCAATGCCTTGTGTGCTTGTGGCTTTTTCATCATTTTGAATGATTCAAACCAGAAGATAACCAATAACTGTATTTTGACTTCATGAAAATATTGTAGGTAGTTAGTGACAGTAGAGAGTGCTATAGATCTCTTGGATAATGTGAAGACAGTGCCTCAAGATGCTACAAGAACAAGAACAAAGTATGCATTAGGTTTTACTGTACAGTATTAGTACAGATAGATGTTTGTAGAGTACATTGTAGCCTCAGTTTTACTTTAAGATGACTGAAATGTCACCCAAGGTGAAATTACTTACTTGTGATATGGAAGATGGTTTTGAGAAGATTTACTGACGGTAAAAATATTTACCCTGACGGTAAAAAGCTGCCTTTGTGTAAGATACTGTAACAAAAGACTCCTGAAGCTTTGATCACTTTTTTTGTGATTGCACTGTTAAGGAACAGTAATAAGATTGTTCTCTTCAGATAGTTCTATTTCTTTTTCTTGGCATTAATGTTGTCTGCCTCATCTTCTGTCTGAGAACAATCATATTATATCCCCAGAATATCAGACATCCTCGAGGGGCAGAACACTGTCATGTTCCTTGATCTGAGGAAAAGATGGTATCTCCCTGATTGAATGATGACAACGTGTAGCCTGAGAAATCTCACTCTGCTGGAAGAGTTACTTCTAAGATAGATTCAGAAGAAATCATGCCTTTGATGTAGCTGCAAATGTTATTTTTGCATTGCAAATATAGATTTGGTTAGGTGGATTTGGCAGCCGCAGGCAGAGTGTAATTACACTCATGTTGCTGGTTTACAATAATCTGATAATTTGATTCTAGGGTCCTTGAGTTATTGATTTCAGATCAAACGTGATTTCAGATCAACATTTCAGGAGTGACATAGTTGAACTACCTTGTCTCCCTAAGTCTATTTCATCATTGTTCCCCCTCCCATTGCCCTTGTTTCTCCTTCCTTTTCCCTTTTGCCTGAAATAACTAAAACTCTAACTGAACACTGTGAAAAGCCACCATACATATGGGTCTCCAGTCTGTCTGGCTGCAGTGAGAGTGACAAAGTCAGGGCTCTAATGGTTCTTCTCCACTCTCTCTTTCGCCCTCTCCTGGTGGGCTATGCTCGGCCTCCCGTCCCTCAGGAGGCAGGGCAAGCGGGGGGAATGGACCCTGTAAACAGCCTGTCTGTAGAGGGCTTCATCCAGAAGACTGTGGTGACTTCCCCAGAGGTTGCACTTCTCTCTTCTAACTGATAACATACTGTAGTTGGCAATTTATTGTTAATGAAACTGGCCTGGCTCAGTTTAGTTCTATTGTAAACTCAACTACATCTGAAATCCCTTGCATCTTGTTATATTCCAAGAATGTGGCCTACTGCAGTTGTAATGTCAAAAACAATGTTTATGTGCGGTCTATACATTTTGTACAATTTGATGTAGAATTGTAGTGTAAATCAGTTATAATTGACAAATGTTTACCAATATATTAGCATGCACTTTCCAATAGTACCCACACAGATGTAAATGACTGTGGAGGTTATATTGCTACACTATCTCTCTGTGTATACTGTAAAAACACATCCTTGTGGCTCATAACCTATGTTACAGTTGGCAACTCTAACTGTGTTTAATCTATTATCTATTATCAACATGTAGGGCTCTGAGGAGTGGGTATTGATTGAAAAACAAGACACTTATCAACAGGACCATGACTGGAAGGCAGAGGAAAAGAACAATGCTCTCACCTCTCCTCCTCCATTAGTGGCTGATCCCTCTTGGGAAAGAAAGAAAGAACGGAAAAAAGAGATAGAGGTAGCCAAGATGATACATATTGAGGTTACAGGAGAGGATGGGCAGGAGATGAGAGCACAGATTGATAACTTTGCATTGCTCAAATCCACTAGGGAATCTAGTGAAGAATGTTCTGAATCATCAAAGCCATCTGGCAATAGCCGTTTTGTGGTAGAATTAGCAGAAACCACAGAGTCAGTTGAAGATTATTCCCAATGCAAAATATCTGTGGTATCAGACCCCGGGGCAGAGAATGACATGGTCCCAGTCACAGGTGTGAAGAAGGAGCATCAACCCAACAAACACAGAAAAAAGAAGAGACCTCAGAGTCTAAACCTGGGAATGTCCAAAGAGTTCATCTATGAGAAAGAGGGTGATGGCTCCAACGGTGAAGAAAATGAGGGATCCGAATGGGAGGACAGTCCTGCTGAGAAGTCAGTGAAACAAATAAATCCTGAACACAGTAGTTCTAGAGAGGAGCAAGGTGAACCATCTCAGAGGGAGAGTCCTGAAAGAATCATGAAAGATGAAGAGAGATCAACAGAGGCAAAGCAGAAGGAGAAAGAGCTGTTTGCCTCTCTGTGTGAAGGCAACGAGAAAGACCATGATACATCAATGGTAGAGTACAGGGAGACTCTTACTCAGGGAACAGCAGTGTATGATGCAGGGTTTGATGAAGGCGACCAGACAAAGAGTAAAGTCACAAAGGTTCAGTCAGCAGACAACAGGCTAGGCTCTGTGAATGGTCCTGGAAAGGCAGAGCATGACGATTCATCAGCTCAGGTCAAAGAGGAGTCAAGTGTGAAGTTACAGTTCAGAGAAAGGAGCATGGGCAACAGTAAAGAGCCTATAGAGGTCAAACTGAGGCAAGTCAAGACACATCAGAGGAAAGCCAGTAACTCTGGGAGGGAGGATATTGAAGGTCTAATGTCAGACAGGGTCCAGAGAAGGTCTTTTCAGAACATGTCAGGCAGCAGCCATTCCGAAATAACCAGAATTGTTCCTCTGAAACCTGAAAGATCTAAGAATGTAACCAGCATTCAGGACAGAATGAGTCAGGAGACAGATTCTGAGCGAGTTATGAGGAGAGAATATCGCTGGTCAGTGGGGTCGCCAGAGGGAACCTCAGACTTTAACTGGACAGACGTTTCCACCTTCCATTCAGCATTCACCCTGCCTACATCCAGCTCCATCTCAACCAGCGCTAGTCCAGGAAGAAGGACCCACTCACCAACCACAACACACAGAGACATCTTACAGCACTCTGAGGAACAGGGCTTTGTAGATCTGGAGAAATTGACGAAAGTGGAGGCTAAAACTACAGAGCTGACTCAACAAAGCAGGCCTGCTTCACAGTGTGATGATGGTTATCAGGCTGCTAGAGGTCCCACAGAGAGTCAGCTGTTCAGTTCCAAGGCTTTTACAACGCTTCCCAAAACTGCTCCCCCAGCCCCACCAGTGAAAACACAGAAGGCCAGGGAGTCTGGACTCATACTCCGCAACAGCCGCAATGCCAGCAGGGAGCCTGGCCTGGACGCAGCCAAGAAGAGACACTCGGTAACTCTGCTTGGCATCTGCTTTTCAGTCATTGGAAGCAAAGCATCGCATGAGCTTCAGACAGACTCGCGCACACCCATTTTCTTATTTTCATTTTCAGTGACTTGAATATACATACATGTAACCTCTACGTGCCTGTATATGAAGAAGGGGGTGGAGCGTTACTTCATGACACTTCTTTTTTTGGCTCCGTTTCATTGGCTGGCACAGTTATACAGCCATCAGTGTATTTGTCTCTTATGAGTTTGGACCCTCCCCTTTTCGGCTTCCCCATTTAGCCCCTCCCCCTGCCTCCACCCTTACCCTTATCTCGCAGCACACCTGTATCACAACTGCTTGCCAATCAGAACTCACTACAGGGCAGTTGCAGAGACTGTTAAAAAGAAAACAAAACGTCATGCTTCGGCTCTTGGCTTCTATCCCCCTCTCTTCACTTTTTGAACCTTGATTTTCCTTCCAACTCCAACCTTCTAGCAGGTCTCCTCTTTCTCAGAGGGTTGTAAGGAAACAAAGGCTTGTGCACATTGCCATGGCTCTGAGGTTGTTTGCACTTCTCCATGCTGTTTCCAAGCTGAAAATGCAGATGAAGTCATTAATTTCAGACATGGTTTCATACATGTTTTACAGCTGAATTGACTGTGACAGAAAATGTATGAGGAAAATATCATCATCACCAATAAAGGCACTATGCTGCAGATATACACATCAGGGTCAAACACCTGTAATATTTGCTAGAGTAACATAGGTCTATACTGTAGACAAATTATAAGAATTTGTAATGTGATTTGAAATGATTTTTAAAATAGATAATCCTAATTACCATGAAAAATGTAAGAACTGGAGCATTGAGCCAAAGGGTGATGATGATGAGTATGTATAAATCTGATAAAATGCTTTACAAGGATCACACATGGGTAGAATGCAACTGTAGCAGCTGTCTTGCAAAGCCCAGAACCTAGCCCAACTGTGGAAAGGAGGCAGGCAATGAGCAGTCTTAACAACGAGGCCTGCGCCTACGCAGACTAGCATTCCGAATCAGAATAGCGGCTTTCATTTCGCAGTTGGTGTAATTAGGAGCATGCACGTATTTGACAGTAGAATTCAAATAATTTGAAATTAGGCTGCGATCTGACAGTTTACAGTGCATAATTTCCACCCTTTTATCTGAGTCAAGGTCCTGGACACATTGGCACAAACTGGAAAAAGGTGTGAGCCTACTGTGTGAACCGCTTCTCAGTGACAAGCATGCGAGAGCAGGATTGGATACTGGGCGTGCAAAATAGAGTGGGCGTTCAAACATGTCATGAAATTAGTCCTACCGATTTTGATCTCCAGTATTGCCTTGATGCCTGAAATCAAACACCATTCTTTGGACATTTGAATGTTACCCTCTTGAAATTCGGTCTGCGTGGTTTTGCATTTTTGTTATGTTTTTATATATAATATCTGTTGTTCTCGTGAATGGATGGGCTGTCTTACTAATATTTGAAACCTGTTCTGCTATTCTGACAGTGTGTGGTGATAGGGACCCTGCCTCTGCTGGTGTATAGTTAGTCACTGCAGCTTGAACTAACCCCAGGCTGCTCTCCTTCTCCCTCTGCTTTGCCTCTACAGGAGCCTCTTTCCACTCCAGCCATTTATGAAGAGCCGCTAGATGATGCCAAGGTCACTCATTTACACCTTGGTTTTAATCCCACCCTGTGTGTCCATCTCTGAGTTGTTCTCTGCTATGCTGCCCAAGTGACTGTGACTCAACTTTGACTATGCCAGTGCCTCCCACATGTTTTGTATGTAGAAAACTGGTTTTCCAAAGACTTAGAGGAGGCATTATTTCAATTTAAAACACAAATTACTCACAAAAACAAGCAAACAAACAAAACATACTATTGGTTGAATACCTAGACATATCATTTAAAATTAGAAGTTAAGATGGAACCATGTCTCTAATCTGAGGGCATTTCTAGATGTCCTCCTGCATGTCCTCAGAGCATGTCACTCCTCTGTAAAATGTATTCATTCATGCGCTTTATTTCACAGGTAGCCTATGTGTAGTAATTTGCATGCCTGGAGGGCCTAACTTATGATCATAATGTGTAACATGGATCATGACCTGGAGTTACAGACCCAACATGAATCCTTATACACAACAACCAGATTTTCCCCCTGCCAGAGTATCATCTCTCCCCCACCATCCCATCTCCCCTCTCATGGTCATCCCCAGAGACACCTGTCAGACTGGCTTTGTGACGTTGGTGTGGCGGCCCTCTCTGTGTCCCTCCTTGTCTCACCCAGAGGGAACCGTGGGAAAGGAGGCCCCGGCCCGGGTCCGCCTCCGAGGACGACCAGGAGCGTGGCGACACCTTCTGCATGAAGGAGACCCATCTGGGCATCGAGCGCAAGTGTTCCAGCATGACAGTCAGCTCCACGTCCAGCCTGGAAGCCGAGGTGGACTTCACTGTCATCATGGACCTCCACCCAAATGTGGAGGAGTTCTCCAAGGGCATGTCAGAGCTGGGCGAGAGGGAGCGGCTGCCTGAGGTGGGCCGGGAGGACTTTGAGGAGACCTCAAGGTTTTACTCGGCTCGTCTCATGGGCTCCCATGACAAGTCCCATGTAGAGGAGAGAGCCCCAGAGGAACGTGTCCACCATGAGGTAGACAGACAGACAGACATACTGTACCCCATCTCTGCCACCACACCCCTCCCCCTGTCTATGAAGCTGGATCTGCCCTGCTCGAGATGGCTGCCATGACGCATCAATTCACCCGCCGCCTTTTCAGTTCAGCCATTTTAAGTTTGTGTTTGGATTTTTATGGTTCTGCTTTATTATTGATTTAATGCATGATTATTTGGAGTATATTTTTCTTCATCTTTTAATATGGTTTACATGTTTTGTATTCATTTATTTCATTTTCATGAATTGCTTTTGATTTAAAGTTTTGTGAGTTTTTAATGTTTTCTTGTATTTTGACCACCATTGCCATAATGCTATTCTTTGTGTTTGTTCTAAAAAAAAAAAAAGAACAACCAACACCATAATGATCATGCTTGTTTTGTGTCAATGTTAATTTTTTCAGTATTCCGATGATTTGGCCTATAGTGTAATAGGCATTGTAGCTGGCCTGAGATCAGTGCTATATCCTGACGTTTTAGAACAGCTGAACTACAGGACTATGGCTGACCATTTACCCTGACTATGGTTGTTGTCCCAGCAGCCCCCTGTGGCGAGGAAAGATGCCAGTGCTGTGACTGCTGCCCAGATGCTGAGGAAGGCCGACATAAAGATGGAGACACACACCAACGGGTCAGAGGTCACAACCAACATCATGGATCTCTCAGAGCAGGTAACGTGTCCCTCACAATCACTCATGTGGCTTGTATACCATGATTTAACTGTAAACTGCAGAGTGGCCTTTGAATTTGGCCAAAACAAATGGATGATCTTAAACAAGAGGTGGATGTTGTAAATGAATAGGACCTTAGTAGGACCATAAAGGGTTATTTCCTTTAATATTCTCAGTTTAGGTATGGTCCCATCAATCTGTTATTTTGTCAGATATTTTGGGAAGAATGCATCCAGATTAGTTCTTATCATCCTAGCTCCACTGATAAGAGTGAGTGCCATATTCTGTGGACTTCAATGACATAATAGCGTTGTTACGGATCGATTATAGCATTGACAGGAAATTAATGAGAATTATGAAAGCAAGTGGGAGATCCATTCATCTCCAGAGGCAGAGCATGGAACTCAGTCTGCCCCACAGGTGCTTGATTACAATTTAATTACTGCCTCATCTAATAATGAGGATGAGCTGTGACAATGATCTTGAGAGAGGGTGCCTTTGAAGTGGAAACTCAATCAAGTCAGTTTCTAAGATGTCAGTGACAGACAGTAGACTTTTGGACAGCTGTGCTTCATATTTGGAATAATACAGGATAGCGTTTATGTGTGTATCTGCAGCAAATGGAGGGTGACGTCAACTGTATGGAGACAAAGGTCTCCAGCACTGACGACCCTCAGCCACCAGAGGGCGACCTGGTATGTGTTCTTCTATTGCCAACAGCTTAAAGGCTGTGGCATCTGACATGCCAGAGTATTGCATGCACAAATAATGGGCATTGGAAGGTAGGCTATATATAGCCAGATCCTAGGCTGATTTAAGAATAACTTTGCTGGCTACTGCTGCAATATTACCTCTTGATGCTTGCATGTGAAGCCCTTAAAATATGCTTGCTGAAAATTAGGATAACTACTCAACCCTGCAGAGCTTAATTTCTAATGTCATGCCTTAATTACATTATTGGCTTATCTTCTCTGTTCCACTATTTTTATCTCAAATGTATCACAGCTGACACAGCGCAGCATGAAGGCTGCATCATAGTTAATGACATTAGATAAGACAGATATGTTGGGTTGAACGTGACTTCAATGTTGACACAATTCTCCTGCATCGAGTAGTGATATGTGTACTAATGCTGGGCTACCTATTAACTGATGACTTACAGTACGGTACAGGTTTCATATGATCATACTGTACCTTACTGATACCCTGAGCACTGTTGCTTAATGGTCATATGCTCCTGTTACTGTACTGCAAAGTACTGTAGCTCTATGTATTGATTTACATTGACTACTGTTTCCCCATATGCAGATACTACTACTACTACTACTATTACTACTACTACTACTACTACTACTACTAGTTTTATAGTTTTTGATGTGCATGAATGTGAACTGTTGTATGTGAATGACCTCTTCTCTCATCCCTCTCTTCCAGAAACAGGGATTGGGCAGTAGGAAGGAGTCTCCTGCCCCCAGTAAAGAAAATGGCTCCCCTGTAAGTGTCTATGTCCTCCCTGTCCTCTCTCTCGACTCTAATCACCAGAACACTGCTTCATATCCTCTGACTCCAGGGTATAAAGCCTACTCTTACAGCAAAACAAGGCCACAGTGGAGTTGGTGTCACTGCTGTTGATTTATTGTAGCTGACACAGTGATAATACTGTAGTTGCTATGAAACCAAGTTCACAGTTGTTGAATTGAAGCAGTGTGTGTGTGTGTGTGTGTGTGTGTGTGTGTGTGTGTGTGTGTGTGTGTGTGTGTGTGTGTGTGTGTGTGTGTATGTGTATGTGTGTGTGTTACTGATGGCAAGTGGCTACAATATAAATGTGTGTGTGTGTGTGTGTGTGTGTGTGTGTGTGTGTGTGTGTGTGTGTGTGTGTGTGTGTGTCAGCTGTGCTGATTATGCTGTGACTCAGTCCCTCAAATGATTGTGCTGCAGGTGAAGGCAGGCACCCTGGGGAGAGAGTCCGTAGTGTCCCCACTAACTGTCACTGCGGAAAACGTCACCTCAGCAACCACAACTCAAGTTACCAAGGTAATGTCCTTGCACCCTTTAAAAAAACTGAATGGGCGTTGGACAAAGCTTCCGTACTCACTGGTGTATGCCCAACAGAACCATGGAAAGTCATCATTTAAGCTGTAGATTCTTGAATTGGGGTTGAATGTGCATATGTTTTCATTCAGACAGTGAAAGGGGGCTACTCAGAGACCAGGATTGAGAAAAGGATCATCATCACAGGAGATGACGATGTTGACCAACATCAGGTGAGGACACCAACACCAGTACATTGTCATAACAGCATATTAAAGGGGAAATCTGGGATTGAAACAGTAACAAAGCAGAGGGATGGGCCTGGAGAAATGTAACCACTTTCAAATGCATAGACGTGGCTTTGCTTGCAATGACTGACCATCCATGAGATCAAAGTGATAGTTTTAACCATGTTTTGAAGCTAAACAGTGTAGTTTACTGTACATTGTTAACATTTAAAATGGAGTAAAACAATCTTATAGTTTGGGTTCTGATGGGGTAAGACAGTTAAACTCGAGGCATTTATAAGTGATATTCTTCAAGAATCAATGGCTATATATCATTAATTCATAAGTCCAAAAGTTGAAGTACATATCCCAGATTGTTCCTTTAATGACTTTAGAATGACTCTGCTTAAGTAGTGATTGCTTACACAAAGTGAACATTTCTGCAGGCCCTCGCCATGGCGATACAGGAGGCCAAGCAGCAGCACCCTGACATGCTGGTGACAAAAGCAGTGGTTGTCAGGGAAACAGAATCTCCCACTGAGGAGAAACATAGAAAATCAGAGGTATGTTCTACAGCAGTATCCATGTTACTGCTGTCATGACACCATAATGTGTTGCTTACAACAACATGTGTTTGTGTGTGTGTGTGTGTGTGTGTGTGTGTGTGTGTGTGTGTGTGTGTGTGTGTGTGTGTGTGTGTGTGTGTGAGAGAGAGAGAGAGAGAGAGAGAGAGAGAGAGAGAGAGAGAGAGTAATATAGTATATCTTTAGTTATCCCATAGGCACACATATTGAAGGCATAATGGTCAACCATGTTCTGAACAGATGTCTGTATTTTTCCAGCTGTGAAGCAGAGGCGTGTGTTTTTCTGTTTCAGTCCTGATCGGTCATGGTGGCTCCTGGGACTGGGGCAGGAGAAGAGCTTAGAAGAAAAAGAGCTGCCTGACCCGCCCTACAGTACGCCACCACTGCAAGAGGACCACCTGCCCTACAGTGTACACAATTACAACAAAATCTCTGTCTCCTCTACAACACAATACACCTCCTCTCCTGTCCCTTTAGCCAAAACTGACTGTGACACGCCTCAAACCCACCCTAGCCCTTTTCCTTTGGATTTCTTCAGTAGTGTTCTCTAGTGTGTTCTTGAGTCTGAGAAATAAGATGCAGTGTTTGCAATCCCCCATTATTACTCCATGATTTAGAATGTGGTTATTTGGTTAAATTGCACCACGTTTAGATCCTTTGAGATATCATATATATCAGAGACATGGTAGCTCTAGTACTCTCAAGACATTGTACAAACTTAATTGGACAACATGTACTGTTCCAGCCTCGATCACGATAGGAACATTTAAAAAAAAAAAAAAAGATCAACATGATGTAATCCACCCTGAGGCAAATGAAATCAACTTTCCCCCAGAAAACATTGACTTACCTGTGACAACTGGTAATTTATTCTTTATAGAAAGTCAATAATCCACCCCCACAAATTGCTCTCATGTATGGTCACCATGGAGATGCCTGCTCTGACCTGACATCATGCATGAAGCATGGGGAGGAAGAGGAAGGGGATTGGTGGAGGGGCTGGGGAGGGTGCTCTATGGGGCCAGTGGCGATGGCCAGCCTTTAACGCTTGTTGTCACCACTGTGGCACATATATTTAACAGCTGTCTTATTAGCTTTTTAAAACATTTTTAACAATATAAGATCTAATTTAAAGTCCAGTGTTTGCTTGTTTATGAAAATGACATGTATTCGATTAGATTCTCATACTCACATGCATGATTCAAAACTAGTTGAGGGAATGAAAAGTACAATATGGACCTGCGGTGAAGTTCATAGGGAGTGCTCAGATGACCAAGCGTTCAGACACAAATCAAGCTGAGAAACTCTGTGGAACACTGCTGCAATGTGTAGACACTGCATGTCAACCAATACTGATGGGACTATTCAGCACCACCAGGAGAGTCAACTAAGAAACATGTGGACACTTCTACAACATCAGTGGATTATATCAATGTGGACGCTTGGCATACAGGGTCTATTAGACTCAGAACCCTCTCTACTGTCCCCACCCTGTTCTCCCCTTGCAGTAAATCTTCCATTATGTTGCCATACTTACACTCGCAAATACTGGTCATGTAGTCTGGTCACAGCTAGGACTCTTAAAGCAGATTAGCAGTTTTAATATAATGTTTTATCAAATAATTTTGAAATTTGAGGATATGTTTTTATTTTTTCTTACTTGAGTTGTTTTTAAGTTATGGTGTATGAGTTCTAAATTTGTATTTATAAGAGTGGTGAATGTGAGGTTCTCCCTTCCTAAAAGTAAGCGTGTGATTCCTTTTTTGTCCCCTCACAGACAAAGCCTGGATTCATACTGTAGTGTGACATGGTAAATCCCTACTCCACTGGACAGACCGGAGTTGAACCCTAATAAGTGGATTCCCTTTTCTGTTACAGAACACCAGGCAAGGCCTCCATACAGTATATGTTGTCTTAGTTCCATCTTGGCCAAATCTGTACTGTACATGCCAAGAAATAAGCTTTAGATAACCCCTAAAGCTACAGCATATTCAAAAGCTCCATCAACTATCTATATCAGTCACTCTAAAACATTAAAACAATGATGGTGGAACAAACCGTTGAATTTAACATACTATGCATTGTTCCCTGTGTTGACTAACAAAAAAAAAGGATAACTGAGGGAACTTCATTTCTGGAGTGAGCTCATTGTCTCCTATGTGATACTGTTATTAATCAAAGCAGTCAATGGTACTGCTTGTGAGACTCGCAATAACCGTCTCTTGTAGCCACTTCTCTATTGTAATCCATTATCACTCTACTAAAAGGAGAAAACTGTGAACTATCATGCATATAAGAGCATTTTCAAATCTGACAAAGATGGAGTTGGATAATAAGAGGAGCTCTGCCACTCAGTGTGCCCATGGCTTTGTCCCCCTGCTTGTCTACATTGGTCCAGTCTCACTTCACCCTGATGTGAATGGGGGGGGGGGGCTTTGGATTTGTCTTATCTGCTGTTGACTTAAATCTCTGTGAAACAGACAGATTCCCTAACAATTGTTTTGTACATTTTATTTTATTTGATTTGATCTGGTCAAAAGACACTGGATTGTTGTTAAGGCACTTGCTTGCAGTGATTGGCAGTAATGACACTGTTAGAGAGGGCTCTGTTTTTGCTATTATTGGACACGTTCTCTCTCTAGAACAAAACAATGACTTGCTGTAGGCATTGGGAAAGATGTTGCCATGTATAGCTGATGTGGTGTGTTGAAGGGTGGGAGTATCTTTACGTCTGTAGTACTTATGAAGTATGCAGAACATTACACTGGAAGAGTGGGATGTGGTTGTGCACATTTGTACAAGGACTGCAATAGTGTTTACTGAAACTGGGTGCTTAACTGTTTGAGTCACTGTCAATGTCACTGGAATGAATCACAATGAACAATGAAAACAGGTAGTCATTCATCTGTGACCTACTGACTTCAAGCTCTCTGTCTCCAGTGGTGTATAATGGTCTTTGGTCTGGGCCACTTCTTCAGGCCTTTGTGACCTCTCTTTTCCTGCTGAGGTGAGGGTCAGCTGGTTGGATTGTGTAGGTTCATGAGTAAAGTCCCATATGAGGACTGGTCAAGACAATGACAAGTGCAATGACAAGCTCATACAGTGGCAGTAGGGGAAATGGAATATTAACTAAAACATATTGAAGAACAAATATATAAACAACCACTGGCCCCAATAGTATAGAACAATGTGTAGGCCAATTCCATAGGCTCTGCGTGTCACATGAAGCACTAACTACCCCACTCTTTCTGTTCCACCCTTCAATTCACCTTGACTTTTTGCTCTACATTTCCCCTAGTGCTTGGTGGTGTGTGTTTGGTGTATTTGCATTCAGTCTAAATGGAAAACATACATACATAAATAAATGTCTCAGTGCAATTCATATTGTCTGCAATTTCATGAGTAACTGACAATGGGGAGGAAACAGGTGAAAGGCTTGAGAGAAAATATTTGGTTTGTTTCAGTGTCTTGCATTGCCACCGTGTGGCCCTTAAAAGTATTGCAAGCTGGAGTGAGCTGAGATCATTGTGGAACACCTTTGATCGGAGAGGTTCAATAAAATGATATGCGAGTTCCTAGCACCACCTAGTGGATTTGATGTGAACAGAAAACCATGAATCCTCATGATATATGATTGACCAATAAGTCCACTGAATTCACTGATATAAATCAATAAACTTTATTCATTAACACAGTATAAACAACCAACAACAACATAAATAAAATAACTTCACATGGAGTACATGGATGGTCGTACCAGTTAATCTCAGAGGGTGTAAAGGAGAACACCTGTTTGAGCCAGAAGCACAGACATAACAATGGTTTGACTCTTATGGGTACAGGTACACAAACCTGCTTTCTCTCACATATTCTCAAAGCCATTCAGTCAGTTAGCAAATGGACAGAAAAGAAGGGCAAGTACAGTCATGCTGAGCAACATTTAGCTACTGTATGAAACATTTGTGTTATTACATAAAAACCAAGTAAGTCAGCTCTTTAGAAAGGTTTTCTTTTATATAAATGATTCTGAAGTGTACAAAAAAGTATTTTACACATTTCTTGATGCATGATTCTGAGTCAGACCCAGTAGCCTAAACATCCGTTTAAAGTACTACAAACTACCTGCACTTCACTGGATAATGAGCTACATACGGACTGTACTGCACTGTACCAGTCTCACATGGCATCAGAAGACTATGGGAAAGGAAAAAAGATCAGCAGCATTTTCTCTTTTTGTAAGAATGCAGACCCACTAAATTGTCCCAGGCTTCACATACAGTATTGCCCTTAAACCATGCTAAACAGCAAAATGCCGTTGAAACACACCTTCATACAGAATGACCTTAGCATTGTACAGGGGATGCTAACCGAAACACCAACAACCTGTCTACTGATGCAGAGTGTACACACACAGCAGCTGCATAATTGTCATCTATGTTTCTAATATATTTTTTTGAAATATATGATAAGTTAAGGCTCTTTAAGGACCTGAGGATTTTGAACATATAATGAGGCACACACAAGGCAAAGAATAGCTCTAGACACAGGGCTAACTGAAAGGATGAGGAGGATGAGAGGATGAGACAGAAGGATCCAGTCACCAGTGCAATAAAGTGGCCAAGGCAGAGGAACCTGTGGAAGATGGACTCCCAACCAGTTAGGGACCAAGTCACTCTCATCTTTAAACTCGGTCATATTTCTGTTAAGTCTCATTTTTCATCAGGTGTCACATGAATGGCTTCAGTGCAATGTTTTATGGAGTAATACAAAATTTTTCTGAAACAATATACTGTACACATCAGTTTAGATGGCGGTAACAGTTCATACTTTCCTAAGAAAACTAGGTCTTTGTTTGACATAAAACCACAGTTGCAAGTTTGTTTTAGCCAGAAAATGCAATTCACTTTGATAACAAAAGCGCTCTTTCAAACAAACTGAAATCTGGCTTTTCATATCCAAAGACTGTTTATCTGTATGTATTCGCCATGCACTTAACACCTCTGCACCCTCGCCTTTTATAAAAAGCCCAGACCAATTACAAATTGGTTTTGAAATAAATCTATAAAAGCTAGACATGTCATACAAAATGCATTTAAGACATTTTTCTTCTTTTCTATTAAAGCTGCTTTGGTAACAACAGAGTCAAGACATCAGTCGATTTCCTGTTCTTGCCAGGGTGCTGAAGCGGGCCCTTTTCCCTATCATCTCATTGACTTGTTTTTCAGTGTTGTCCTCCTGCCTCTAATATCTAAATGAATGGATGTAGTTACACCAGACTGGGCTGTATTTGTGTTCTGTTGTAGAGTTGCCTCCACATCAGATGCAGTGTTCACTGGGAGCGGTTTGTCATAACGACGTCCGTGCTGTGAAAGACAGTGCTATTGTACTGAGGGCTGATAAAGTTGAGACCTTGGATGCTGAGCCAATTGCATTGGGACCTGAAAAAGCATGAAAATGAATGAGTCTGTTTACAGTGAAAAACACTGGTTGGCATTTAATTTTTGTAAGCTGGTGCTAGTGCATGCTTTGGTAATCAAAGATTGAACATATTTCTTTCTGAATACATAAGACAGAGTGATTCTGGAGTGGTACTTTGAAAGTTTCCAATATAAATTGCCAATTTAATACACTGTAATTCCAACATAATTTGCCCATTAGAATGGAATTATTCACTTCGTAGTTTAAAACATACAGCCTCATGTAGAAGCCATAATTAAACATGCACCATGGAACAAATGATTCTCCCTCTTTCTGTTCCTATTGCGGTCATGACATGCAAATCTGTCTTGGCAAGCAGCGCTGCTGTGGGGATTATACCATTCTCTCTGAGGGAACAACCTGACCACTACTGACCTGGAATTCTGGGGATGGTGATCTGTCTGCTACTGCTCCCCTCTCCTCCCTCCCCAAATGGTTTTATCTGGATAATGTACTCCTCATCAATTGGTAGGGAGAGCTCCACCGAGGTTGTGTTGGTTTCCATGACGCTCGGGCGGCTGTGCCGGTTACGTCTGTAGAGGACCTAAGGACAGATCGCACAGGTAAAAAGGTCACACAGGAGGAGAAACCATGAAAACAGGAACCATTTCTGCATAATCCAGGCTTTGCTCCCTTACTTTGTACCCTGTGACCTCCGACTCATTCTCCAGGGCTTTGACCTGCTCCCAGTTGAGGATTATCTTTGAATTTGATGCATTCCACATCACTTTGACTGGGGGCTGGCTGGGCGCTGAGTGACAGAAATACATGGGGATCAGAATCAAATGAAGTCAAGTAGTCAAGGAGAACAACCTCTAAGCCACAATCAGATGCCATGCTTACGTGGTTTCTTGGTGGTGACATTGACAGTGGTGCTGGGCGGCCCTGTCCCTGCAGTGTTGTATGCCCTCACTGTGATGTAATACGCGTTGCTTCCCTTCACCCCGCGGACAATGGCTGACGTCTGGTTTCCCACTGTCCTCTGCACACTGGCTGTCTCCTCCTTCTCTCTCTTTTCCCAGTATCTCAACTGAGACAAGACAGAGAAGAAATTATTGCAGATGCTACTCTGACAGGACATTGTAAAACCCTTTTGTTATCCACTGTCAATGGACTGTAAACTGTAACTGCAGCCAGTGTACTTGCACAGTAAATTGGTCTTAGAACAGCCCTTGGTTGTCTAGTGTGTCACCTCATGTGGCCTCAGCTTACCACGGGTTAGGTACTTTTGGTTCTGGTTACTTAGCCCAAGAAGTGAGGGAGTGTTTAAAAGAAAAATCCAAAAGTGCAACATTTCCCAGCTGTCAAGTTGACAGATAACAGATTTTCTTTGTCATCCGAGTGTCCAGGCTGAAATAGCCGGCAAGCTTGACAGCACAAATATAATTTGTCTTGCCTCACAGGCAGGGTTTGCTCAGGCCCCATCTCCCTGTTTACTTTAAATGGTCAACAATTTATAATTCTAGCACTTTACGCATTCCCTGGATAAAAATAGAGCCTTTGTTCACACATTCAATCCTAATAGTGAGCAGAATAAAAATGACAATGAACTAACTGAGCACAAAGCCACAGCCTTTGAACCTACTGTACTGTGTGGATTAGAGGCTAAACATCCTGCCCTCTTGTGCATTGCATCACTACACTCTCTGACTAATCAGCGCAGTTACAGCACTTAGCACAGCAACAAGAGCAACACAACTAAATACATCGATGAGGGACCAAGCTGCTGGACGATTACACAAGCTATTAGATCGCTGATGCCGAAGGTGCATGAGCTAGCAACACTCATCAATAATAGAACAGAACAAGATTCCACAACATTAGTAGCCATACACACACACGCACACACGCACGCACACACACACATACTCACAAACACAAATAGGTAGAAAATAACAGAAATTCACAAAAAAGCGATGTATTTTCTTTACCTCATATCCTAGGACTCTTCTCTTGCTAGTGTTCCAAGGCAGGGCTTTCCATGAAACCTCAATCTCGGAGGCAGACAGGCTCTTGGCGCGGATCCTTGTGGGCGCTCGGCCAGGCTCTGGAGTTAACGTAAAAATACTTTCAATGACTTTAAAAGTAATAGCAGGCTTTGAAGACCTTCAAAGTGGCTCCATCTCTTTTATCAAAGCTACAGAGGGAGAACCAGCAGTGGGAAACATCTGCAGATGTAGATAGGAGAAAATGGGCTGAAAGATCACTGTAATGACAAAGCATTACCTAACTATCGAGAGACGCCTCTCAAATGGCTTTATTACATGTGAATTGAGGCCAGACTAGCACTGCTGAATGGATCTTTGAGTGTTTGTGACTGTCATGACATCATTTTTACCCACCTTCCTCTGCAGAGTAGATTGTGATGATGGGTCCAAATGGGCCCTCCCCCTCGTTGTTGTAAACCCCAACCTTCACCTGGAAGGGGGAGAATGGCTGGATGCTCTCGTTTTTGAAGACATATTTAGAGACTTCTGGTGAGGGTACGGCAGCCTGCATCCATCCAGTGGCCCCATACGGTCTGAAGGCCACCACATAGCCAAACCCTCCCCCGTTCTGCAACTCCTCAGGAACAGGCTACAGAAGAAAACACACCCACACCCAGACGCACACGTACACACACACACACACACACACACACACACACACACACACACACACACACACACACACACACACACACACACACACACACACACACCACACACACACACCCCCCCCCACACACACACACACACACACACACACACACACACACACATGCGCGCACACACACACACACACACACACACACACACACACACACACACACACACACCATCCATCCATCAATAATACAGCACCCTGACCTATTGTTAACACCAAAAACATAAACAATATATTTTGCTACTTTTATTCCTTAAAACAATACTCCCCAAAGATTCATGGTTATATAAATAGCATTGTATTTCATAACTCTTGGGACAAGTAAGGCATTGAGTGAGGGTCATGCAGTAGCTACTGAATAGTACTGTACACTATAAAGACATTTTAAATACATTTCCACTTCCTGTAAATACCAATTAAAATCAGTACTTGTCTGCTGCTATCAAAAGGAAACGAGTCTGAGGTAACTTCAGAGTCAAGGCTAAATGGGCACTTTGTTAAGTTGAAGTTTTCTTCACTTTAATTGAACTCTCATATTGAAACATTATCATTCATTCTGCAAAAACTTTCAAAGCATGATTCCAAGAAGCCAGAATAAATATGAGTTTTCAGAGGGGACTGATAATGGCAGCTTCATTGAAAGAAAAAAAAAGATAGGAAAACACATCTTTGAAAAGTTGCTTGTGACTTTGGAAGAACCATTCTGTTTAATTATCTTATTAAAACCTCAAAGGCATTTTTCTCTCCCCCAGGGTGACAGCACCAGTTATTGCCTCTGTTCTTAAAAAATGAAATGCCATACATTAAGCTGGCTGGCTGTAGGCCTGCTGTTATTAATGAAACAAGGGCCCAGTTCCTCTGAGAATAATGTTGTCTGGCTTCTTCTCCATGGGTGAGGGAGTATTGTAGCGGCTTGCTTACCTCCCAAGTGATGACTAATTCGGAGCGACTGCCACCACCTCCGCTCACATTAGCTGGTGTGACCTTCGGAGCTGGGGGAAAGAGAGCACCAGCTTAATCCTGCTCAACTCATTCTACCCCTCCATCACAATTGACAGTAGAAAAACAACATTAAAATAATATTTCACACAAATAAATCGTATTTTCTTGACTTCTGACAAAATATGCAAAATATATGGTCATAAGAAAAGGAATGCATGGTTGAAGGCATACATAGCCTTCTCATGAATACGTACAGGTTTCTTTTGTCCTTGCTTGTTTGGATGGTTTGCTGGGCTCTCCTGTCCCAATGGCATTGCTTGCCAACACTCTGAACTCATATTCCACCCAGGGGCTCAGGTCTATTACTGTAGCTGTCAGGCGTCGGCCCCCCACCACCTCAGGAACTGGCACAAAACAAACCCCCCCTCCTCAGTATGAAGTTAACATGGGGGGGGGGGGGGTGGTCCTCCAGGCTGACAGGCCCGGTGAGGCACCTCCACAGGTGCAGTAGACTAATCACTCACAAGGACAATGTGTATTCACACACCAAAGACAAAACACACACCTCAAGGGTGGACCGCAGTATCCCTGCTTGATCATGTGGTCTACTGTATGTGTATGGTGTTACAATTTGATGATACAGTACTGATAGACATGATGCTGGTGGTAACAAGAAACATGCAATCATATTTAAATAGCACTTTATCTAACTGTATCTGGCTTCCTTTAATATCTGGGGAACATCATGTACCCATGACTGCACACTGCTATATTACAGTACATCTGTTCATACAGAATCACCACCCAAACTATCTAATGGAGCCCAGCTCTATCCTATCAAGTAACAACCTTCACTACAAGACCCATCAGAAGGGATTCACATTTCAGAATCCCTTGAGTCAGATAAAACTGCGGTCAATGGTCACTGAGCAACTGAGTGCCATTTGGCACTGAAGTAAAATCACATATCCAATATTCTCACAGGGGGAAGAAAATGAGGAAGTGTCCCCTGGCCACGATGTGATGAGGGAGGTGATGGCTGGTTGGAGAGAGCCTACCTGTGGTGACAGCCTGCCAGCCCAGGGAGAATGGCGTCTGGGCCTGGATGGTGTATGTGGTAATTGGACTGTGATTATCAGGGCCAGGCCTCCAGGAGAGAGAGGCTGTGCGATCACTGATTTCTTCTACATGGATGCTGGTGGGTGGCCCTGGGGGACCTGAGACATGGCATGGCACAGAGAGAGAAAGAGAGAGAGGGAGAGAGGAGGGAGAGAGAGGGGGAAGGAGGGAGAGAGAGAAAGAGATAGAGAGGAAGGGAGAGGTGTTAAAAAAGGCGGAGCAATAGTGTCCTTATCAAACGTTGCCTTCAGCGAGAGAGTACAGCTGGTGAAGTCAATTTGGTGTGAAACCTTAGGGAACTATTCTGTCTAATTAGATTAGATGTTATTTTTTTCATCTTAAAGAGAGAGACATGTCTCTATCTGGCCATCTTTTCAACTGATCTCAGGAAGCTCCTTAACATCTTAATTAGAGGCATGTCCACGATTCAAATTATACACAGAATGCACATCTCATTCAAACACAAAGACTTAAAAAAAAAGATCCCTTTAAAAAAAACTACAGCATGCTGATAAGCATGCATGACACATAGGACAAAGTATGTTACTCAGGGTGACCACTCAATTTCCCATTACTGTGACAATGTGACAATGTGATGACCTTTTGAGAACAAGAGGATGGATTTCACAGCCTATCTATCAATTAGAACCCTTAAGAGTGATCATTGGTTGTCAAAATAAATGTATTATTGGCTCGATATTGACTGTATTGAGTATGGATGGATAGGGGTACCTCTGACTACCAGGTCGGCGGCGATGGAGATGCTGTCCACCTTGGTCTGTACGGCACAGGTGTACTTGCCAGCATGTCTTAGCTGGATGTTTCGAATCATGATGTCCCCAGCTGAATGCTGCTAACATACACCACACGACACACACAACACATGCACGCAAACACACAACACACGCACGCACACCCACATACACACACACACACACACACACACACACACACCATGATTAATAAAGTTATCTTTCAGGTATGTAAACAATATTGATTTGAAAAACATACTGTATGAGTCCAAGGACACTAGACTGAAACGTCCATTCAGATGCAGGTAATGTTTTTTTTCTTTTCTTATCATCCTTTGTCAGTATTTGTTCAGCCTCTATTACCATGTCCTAAAAGTGTGATCAGAAAACCTGTGAGAGCCAGACAGGTGCTGCACTTATTTTTAATCATAATAATTACACGAATGTATTCATATAAATGCCCTGGAATTTTCAATGCCTTCAGCCGTGTATTCATTATTTCAATCATCAAGCAATGCTTAATATGGCTCATGGGCTCTTTTTTATTTGGTTTCTAATTGTAGTTTCCACATCTATACTATCACTATCATCAGCCTAGCTCAGAGTGGAGTCAGGAGCAGGGGATAAATTAGATGTGGCAAAAGCTGCTACACAATTAAAAATAAGTATCCAAGAAGGATCCAAGAAGTTTCAATATAATAGTTTATAAATGCATGTACTGTACATAACTCTAGAAGGGGTGTTATTTATTATACTAAGGAAAGCATTCATTACAACTGAAACAGCCCTAACATAATGACACATGACAACCTCAACAAACCTACTAATTCCCACTGAAACTCGTCTTTGGACAGAGAAGACAAAATAAAAGATAAACCAGATGTAGATGATACAATTTCGTAGACATAGGAAATTGTCTATGTTCTAGTCAAAAAGACAAACTCAAAAACAGTTTCGAAATGTAAGCTTTGTACAAATACTATGGTGGCTTGAGGGTGGGTGTGTGTGGGGTTTATGCAAATTCGATTTTAAAATAAACCACAGACAGCAATTTTTCACCCATAAATACACAAGATACAAACACCCTCTGCACTGCGGCCCTATCTATGATGACCTCACTTATACTAAAAGAATAGAACTACAATATCGATGTACCGATGTATCACCAGTTTCACCTCCTGACCTTTTTTCCATGTAATTTCTGAAGGCGCTGAAAAATCAATGTCTCTTTAATGACATTTTCATGAGAGAGCAGTGGCATAAATAAAATATAAGCAATCTCCAACACACTGTAGTAAAGATATGTTTCTTACTATTCATTATGCATTGCAATGCTTCTGACAAGCATGGTGTAAAACCGTGGTAATACGACACCATTTCTCAGACATGACACTTTGATTATAAATGGGAGGCTTGACAGAAAGGGCTGGTTCTTGGAATGGTGAGGGAATCTTCCAAAGCTTATGCACTTACCCCTCCCACTTTTTCAAAGTATCCACCATGGTTGCCAAAGTGGATGAGTTGCTCGTTGAAAAACCAGGTGAACTTGAGCTCCAGAGACAGGTCGTGTGTCACCTGACAGGGCAGGACGATACTCTCTCCCACAGTGACATCCAAAGTGGACGGGGGGGTCGTTATGATGGTCGGCTCTGGAAAACATCAGACATAGCCTCCGTGTGAATTTAGTATAAGGATTTTTCCTGATCATTTTCAGTGGTTAGTATTAGTCATAGTCATCATCCTGAAATGTCAGATTCAACAAATAGAAAGACTACAGTATATCAGGACATACACATACAGCACATTGACTGGTATGTGTCTCAGCCAGAGCTACTCTGTATAGAGGCTTGTCCATCTCTCACCCAGAGAGATGCTCCATATCACTGTCAGCTAAGCCTTCAACCTGTAACTCCCCCATGATCTACAGACCCTCACTGACACAACAGTAAATATCAGCGTGCTCCTCCTTCACAACACATTGTCTATTCATGTCTGTGCATGCAGAGCACGACTGTTTTTTCTCATGGGAATGAGACAACGTCCCTCATCACCACCTTAGTGTGTGAGCAGTGGAACAGGACCAAGAGCAGGAGAGCATGAGAGCATGAGAGAGGAGTGATGAGGAGAATAGCAGAAGCTCTGTTCTAGCGTTGTATGCCGCTCCTCTCCCTCTTGGGGGTGCTGTGAGTACTCTGTTGAAATATCCACTCTGAGAGCAGACTAAATTAACCATGGCAAATGATCCCTGGACAGGCATAGATTCATGCAGAAAGTGCCGGCAGTGCAGTCTTCATCCAGAGTGAATTCGATACCGGCATTGTATGCCCCCCCCCCCCACTCAGAATGTGACTTATCTAGTCTTTTTCTGATATCACACCAGAGTGCTATCAGCTGATAGGTTTTTGTTAGCCATACAATGAAAAGGTGTCTAAAAGCCCTAGTCTTGTATTGTTACGATGAAATGGTGAGCTATAGAAGTAGCACAGTGAAAACCTGGACAATGGGACACATGAAGGCAGTGTAGGTATTGAAGTGTCTGGATTGAGATTTCCAGAACGTATATATATACACACACACATACATATACATACATTTAGCACCCTAGTAGCGAGTACACACGTCGGTTTGAGCATTTATTTGATGAGAATGGTAATACATTTAAGCTTGGCTCCGCTCTGTACAGCTCTGTATCATGACTTATCAACCCCCCCCCCCCCCCCCCCCGTAGGTAGGTAAATACAGAGCGACCGAGTGGGTAGAGGCTGGGGGTGGTGGGTGGGGCTCCCAACAAATATTACTCTCATAGCCAGTACGATCATGTCACACTGTTTAACTATGGTGGAGTGTTGGATGCTTGGATGCTTTTATGCCATGTCGTTTGAACATGTGATGGATGTTTTTGCATATGTGTGAAACCAGCTGTCCTGTCCACCAGCTGTGCCGTTCGATTTAAAGTGCCCTGTCAGAACTAACGCAAGCTTCATGAATGGGAATGGAAATTCACACCTTTGATTTGGAGGTCATTGTTGCATTGTTAATTTACAAAGTGCTTTTATACTCCCACTCATTGTGCAGGCACCCCTTTGGAAAGAAAATCAATGACCATCTGAATTGCAAGGTGAAAAATAAGGCAAAAAAAAAAAAGGCAAAATATGGCAAAATAAGGATTTTCACATCAGATTAATTGGTAGATTAATCAACTAATAGGGAATATCAACAAATTGTTCTAATCGATTAACAGTCCTAATATCTACAGTATATGTATATGGAATGCCCATCGATGCCTCTAGTAAGGGAAAGAGTGAAAGTTGTGCTTTCTCCAGTGAGAACGTTGCAAAAGATCATTAACCCGGGTGGAGGGGTGATCTTCATGGCTCCCTGTTTTTGACTCCTCTCAGCAAAGCCTTTTATTAATAACATGTATTCATCACAATTCATCACAATAACCTAAATACACCTGAGTGCAAAGAATGATGAGTGCCGTGAAAGTTCAGTATGAAATGTCCAATACAATTCATTGTGAAAATCACACTGGGGGAAAAGGTCTCTTATTACGCTACTCTATCATCATTCGTGACAGTGTATGGATAACCCAGGTTGGTTACACGACCCTCTAACTGAGCACTTGAGCATAATTTGATTGATATCTATCCAGTATAATGCCTTGTTACCTACTGTCATTATAAAAGAGGGGAGAGCAACCCTCTCACTAAGCAGGGTCAATCACAGACAAGATAGAGAGCATGTAACCACCTCAACAGACTCCACAGTACTCCAGGGACCGCCGCTGCTGGGGAGGTTGGGCAGGGAGAGAGTGGGGAGACACGAAATTGCATAGTAATAATGTTAAAGTGGGAGGTCAAAGAGGAGATCAGCTGACTGTTTACGGTGTGAATTAATGTGTCTCCATCCTATCATCTCAGTGGTACACTGACATGCCTCACTCTCTGAGCACTGCTGTTCTTCCCACAAACAGCAGCCTGCATGAATAATGCTCAGCTCACACAGCCAACAGTGGGGAGATAGAGACGCACGCGCAGCCCAGCCGGCCCCTGCCGGGCCTCCCTCCCAGGGTTAATGGCCCTAGGTGGGGTGTGTAAATGTGTACTTTTCTGTCGTGAACATATATTCTTTAGGCCTCTGCTCAAGGGTGGATTTGTGCACTTGAATAATGCATAGAGTCACATGGAGTCAGGAGTAGGAATTTCAAAGAGATACAACTGCCGAAGCAGAGCAAAGCCTTCCAAGTTCAAATCCACACGACTAGTCCTTGGCCACAAGTGCTAAAGAAAACACTAACACCTTGTGTCAATGCTTTTCTCTGTGAGTTCATGGGACTTTGTCTACTAACTTATTGACACAGGTCAAGCAAGGTAGCCTCTTTGAACAATGCTGGGGCTCAAGTATGATACTGATCTGTGCATTCCATAATGCTATTACTACATACTTAATATGTCCTTCAATCTTTCAAATCAATAAACTGCAGTCAAAAATGTTTCAGTATATGCAACTGTTGTTATGGTGTTTCTTTTAGAGATAAATCACCCAAACCCATGGGAATTTGCATTTCCCTCTGCCTTTTAGATCAAGAAAAACACATACAAAGCCATTTATCGTTCTGAGTAAAATAAATTCCTCCAAAGCAATTCAACATGATTACTTTTTTCTTAGGACACACAAAGGAGTCTCTCAAGGACAATCTTCATGGGAACATTGGTTTGGTGAAAATCTTGCGTACATACAGTATTCCTGCACACTGCTCTCAATACTCTCAATAAAATTCTCTATAATAATACATCTACCTGCTGCTGATCATTGACTGGTTGTAACATTGTCACTATTTTTCTCTGGCTTTTGCAAATAAAATACTTTCTTTCGTAGTTTCTGAATCCATTAAGACTTTCAACACAGATTGAATTCAACACAGCTTTTGTTGGAAACATAACTCACAGATATCGGTATACTTTTTGGCCAGTTTCTTCTGCCCACACCACTGAAAGAGCACCACAAAAATCATTCAGACAATTTACCTTCTGTCTTGCACCTACGAAAAATCACACTAGAGGATGTGACAAAAGCAATGACGACTGCCAACACTCTGAATTGAGTTTTAGACTTTTGTGATAACCTGCTGAACCCGGAAATCCCCTTCAAAGCATGCTCCTCACAACAGAGAACAGAGAACACCCTCAAATGTAATTGTAAAGGTGACACAACGACCACAGAACAGAAAGAAAATAATTTCATACCCACACCAAGCATGTGCATAATTTCTGCGTGGGATGAATTGGGATGAATTTCTATGTGGGATGAATTGCATCTCAGAATCCAGAGAGAAGTGAACTCAGTATTGAAGTTTGGAGGCCATTGACCAGCTGGGAGGCAATACTATAAGATTTAATCTCCATTGTAATAAAAATTCACAGGGTACATTTCTAATCAAGGCTGATTAATCTGCTAATATCCCCTCTGTGTTGAAATAATGGGGACATTAACAGGGTTCATCTGTTGTGACTGCTCCTCTCCTGTTTGATAGGTGCTTCAATCACACTGGGGGTAAATTAATGCATTGTAACAAGGTATTTTTCAGTATTCATACAGCCACAGTCAATTTGAATAAACTCCTGTCATCTCTCATAAGGCCTACTCTCGCCATGGAAATTCCTTAGACTAAACAGGTTCCCGATCCTCAATGAAATAGTGGATGTAAATTACCCTATCCCATTTTCCAAACAGTATCGATTGTGACAGAGAGACGAAGATCATAGAGGAGAACATTTGTACATCAGGCGGAGAAAGCAGCTTTCACATTTGATGATGGAAAGGAAACCGTTAAGGGAGAATGTCAAATAAAACCCATATTCCTTTTAACAAGAATAATGAGTGGATAACAGCCATGGCCTATTTATACAGCATAGATACACAGGAGTTATTTTCTTTTTTGCTAGATTGGAAAATCATATGAGCCATCAACCTAACACACACTGACAGTTACAGGCTTTCAAAAAATATCTTCTGCAAACTGAGCTGTGTGTGTGTGTGTGTGTGTGTGGGGGGGGGGGGGGGGTATTGAAATGTGTAAAAGGTACACAAATCTCCCAGTGTGGGGTAAATGGTTAAAGGAGTCTGATAGAGTGTGAAAATTCATGTTATACTCATTATGTAATTTAACAGCAATTAACAAATATTTCCTATAGTACTGTAATAGCAGATGGTTTAACGATGGAATGAACAGGGCCGGCACTGACTAAGAGTGTAGTGTGAGACATCAGCACAAGGCTGTGGAAAGGTGCAGTCTACTCACTCAAGCTCTCTCCAAATCCTTGACTGCTGACTTTCAAGCATTTATAATATATTAAATCTATTTTTATTATTAATAAGGACAAGAAAAGAGGGCTTGGTGCTGATTTACAGAACACGCAGGTGATTTTTTTGAAATGATGAAAATGCATTCGCTTATACCTAGCTATCTGTGCTCCTATATTTGTGAACATAAGGCATAAGCTGCATGTAGTAGGCCAATACATCAGGTGACCTAATTGAAGCAGGTCCAGTTATTTTTCTAAACACAATAGTAAATATTGATCACTACTTTTTTCAAGGTCACAAAAGGCGACCTATCTGTGCTTCTATGACACCCACTTTGCAATTCTAAAATAAGAGGAAATAACAAAAGGTATTTTCAACAGAGCACCATACTGTCGACTCTGCATTTCAAAGGGCTTTAGAGATCACTAACTTGTAGAGGAAGGGAAATTAAATGGATTGAACCCTTGAACAAACATGACAGAGTACTCCACTAGAACAGCTTTGTCTCCTATGCTCTCCGAAACATTGGATTAAACTTTAAAGGGAGAGAAAACATATATTTCTCATCGCATTGCCACAAGAGTTAAAAGGATCACTGTGTTGCTTTATCAACTGTGACATTATCAAGACTCATCTCATCCCCCTGTGTCTTCAGTAGTGCAAGTCAGCATCAGTATTGGACTGGCTTAAAAGGGAGTATATAGTCAATGTTTTATGATTAATCTCCGCCAAAGTTATTGTAATTACCATGCTGGATACTGATATTTCAGGATGCTTGCCACCAGGATGACATTTTGCAATGCCCCTCAACGTCTGTTCTTTCAAGAAGAAATAGGTTAAATGTATAAATGCATTGGAACTGATGGAAGTGGCAGCATAACTGAAGGGAGGTAACCCTACATTCTAACCTAAACTTCACAGAAAAACAAAGGTTAAAAATGTCTTTGACACTATTCCCCTGACTAGAGTTTGATGGTAAGTCTCCAATAAACAAACGCAATATTCTGTTTTTCCGAGGGGCTGAGCCACAAGGGGGGGATCAATAATTCTTAAACAGACAAGCATAGCATACCAACCCAAAAATCATACAAAATAAAAATACAGAAAAATAGATGATAACACGTCATACTGTAATTACAGAAAAGAGTCAGATCCTAAACTCTCCAAAAATAGGTCATAATAAGTTTATAGTTCACAGAATATGCCAGCAAAAAACCCAGGGGATGAGAAAAGGTGAGAAAACAATCCCTCCTGGCAGAGGGACAGAAAAACAGCAGCATGCACAGAACTAAGCTACCCAATACACAGCACCTTACACCCGCCTCTCATTCATATTTAATGAAGTATAATAAGTCACAGCAACAGAGCAGACACACAGTCCCAAAGGGTGATCCAACAATACTTGCCTTTTCATGTCTGCACTGCACTTCCTCTCACCACTCATCTGGTACAGTAGGCTTGGAGTCAGAGCTGAATGTACAGTAGCTAATGTACTACATATGGAGAGGGCAACAGTGCAGCCAGCGCAGCTCAGTACTTGAAATGAAAGCTCAGTGAATACATCGATTCATGTTTCATTAAAAAGGTACAGTAAACAGGGAATGACACATACCTTTGACCATAAGACTCCCTGAACTGCTTGCCACTCCAAACTGATTTCTTGCGAGACATGTGTAGAGCCCAGCATCTGGTTTGGTTGCATTCCATATTCGTAGGTTTCCGTTGCTGAGAATGGTGACTCTGCAGGTCAGAAATCACAAAGATTGTGTCACAGATCAACCCATGATATTTTTGACTGCAACTTTCGTCATAATAAAAAAGAAAAAACTTGCGCAGTGAGCCTAAGGGTGAAGAAAATCAGTTTAGAGTTACAATGTCTTCAGAATGTACACCACAACACCTGTTTAGATAGATAGATAGATAGATAGATAGATAGATAGATAGATAGATAGATAGATAGAGGGAAATTCAGGTTCCAAGTAGCTTACAGACATAGAGACATCACACATTTGTGTAACGTCTTTGCAGTTAGGTGAGGTGCAAAAAGGTAAGGCAGACAGTGCAATTATAGGACAGTGCAATTATAGCATTAAATACTAAAAACTAAATACTAAATATGGGCTACATAAATATGGACTATTTTTAAAGTGCATTTAGTCCAGGCTGGTGAGGGAGGTAGGGGCTGTGTATGAGGCCTAGCATAGCCAGTAAACATTGTAGTTAATGAGGTGAGACAGTAAGGTACAGGACAGTGATGTGATACAGAGGGTGGAGGTTATGCAGAGAAGTCCATCTCTTTGCCCTTGATTGACATATTGTAAAGTTGTATGGCTCTGGGGACAAATGAAACGTTTACGTTCATCTGTCAGAATAATCCAGTGACATAGTGGCTTGTGGGTGGAATACTAACTCAAGATCTGTGTGTAACACATACATCTTGCATTGATGTAAATCGAAAATGTGTATGATGATTCACTGCAAAGGTTTTGAAAGTGTATGTTTCTCACATATTCTACAGTATTTCGAATTGGGCTTTGTTCTTTCAGCGGTGACACATCTGTCAAGAAGAATCTTTACAGGGCTGATTCATGCTCCACATGACTGCAAGACATGCAGGACAACAGCATGGCCTTTACACAATGACCAATGGTACCTCAAAAGGTCATTGGTCCTTAACTAATCTCGACATTCTACTAAATAACAAGCATAAATGGAAATAGTGACCTTGGAAGCTGGGCAGTGTGGGGGAAAAGGGAGGGCCAATTTATTAAAAGCATGGTAGATTCCAATTATCTGAAACACTTTGCTGTATCGGCAAATTGTAAATATGAAACAGCCACCGGCCTTATTGTAAAAAAGAAAAAAGAAAAAGTGAAGGGGTAATACTTTCCGAAGCCACTGTATGCAATATAACAATAGGCATATGTAACATAACAATAGGCAGCTCAAAACAGACAATAATTTTCACTGGTCCCCATGTGGGTAGTGTTCCAACAGCCAATTATAATTCCAGAAAAAATAAAGCCACTTCAGCAATGTCCATTACAAAAAATACTGTAGCTTGCTAGCAATGTTGGCTGCAAAGTTAATTGTCATGGGAAATACCCTAATCTGTGAATAGTTTTTTCACTGTGTTTAAAGAAAACAAAATTTACAATATATCAGGTAAATTGTGTACTATGAATATGTATAGTTCCACATACAAGAAGACCAGAAACACATCTATCATCAATTAACAAAGAGTCTTTTTTTTGGGCAAATACACCCCAGACAGCACAGAAATCCAAATAGGGCAACACATTGTTTTAACTAGATCAAGCTATGACCTGATTTAAGACAACCTACTGTATCCAGCACATGGCTCACAGCAATACCTCAATATAACTAAATACCTGCATGTGTGCGCTTTGCGCCGCATCCACAATCCCCTTATCCCAAGAGACAAAGGGACAGCCAAGTGACTAGTGTGCTGTGAATCCTCTAAGATGAAAATACATGGGGTGCTCTGCTGAGCGCAAACACAATACACTCTTACTGGCCGAGTTCAATCTCTAAACTGACTCCCTGTGAATTAAGATTGTCCTTGGTAACACTGAAAAGTCTATATAATGTGTCTTCATGGAGAGATATTGGAGAGGGATGTCCTCTCTTCCTGACTGATAGCACAGAGAGGGGAAAGACATTAATGGTGAACCAAGGAGTTGGCTTTGAAGCCAGTGTTAGTGAGGAGCTGAGGTAAAATAAAAGTCAACTGAAAAAAGACACTGCACTGTACAGTATATCAGAACAGAAGTAAACGTATTCGAGTTCTGCTCCTTCTCTCCCTCCCCCCTACTAAGCCCAGACAACATGTCTGTCTGATCTGCCCACTATCTCAGGAGAGTCTTCCCACCTCAATCCCTGAGTGAGCCGGTGCGGAGGAGGATGTATCAATAATTCACAGGTGAGATGAACACAAGTGACACTCTTTTCATCTCAGCCTCGCTCAAGTTTAATGGTCACTGCAATATACCTCCACAGAGGAGACTTCGGTTATTTCTAACACAAGAGGGAATGCCCAAACACACTCATGTTGTAATCCTAAAAAATACAGGAAATGTTTTTGGGCAAGATCAAGCTACTGAGAGAGAGACTGGACAGCGTTGATCTTCTGTGTCCTGCGACAAGATGAAAGACACAAATAACATCAGTCGCAGTGCAGCCATTGCTCCCCACTGTGAAGTGCAAATTGCTGGAAAGTGTACTGTATGGTCCAAAGTAAAACCCCTTCTCATTATCTTCTCTGACATTCTCTTTGAAATGTTGGCACTATGAGGGTTACATTAGCAAAAACATCTGAAAATCACCATTATACTGTGAGTGGTAGTACTAGAATGTGTTATATTCACTACAAATGATGTGAACTTATAGTGGCAGTATTACACTCAATACTATTTAGCATTTGGTTGACAAAAACAGACTGATTGCTGACACAACCCCCTCTATCAAGTCATTATGCATACATAATAGGCTATATGTAATCAGAGATCATACAACAGAGGTTTAATTCGTAAACACAACCATTCACAAACACACCCACTCCATCTCCAAGCCTGATTGGAGGTGTGACTGCAGAGTCTCTGTGCCTCTGTGTGCTCTTCATTAGCGGGTAAATAAAACAGGACTGTGGAAACAGGGGTTAAGATTCTATCAGTGGAATTACTCAGGCATGAGGCCGTGTGCAAAAAGAGCTTGCGGTGATTTCACAAAATAATTAACCTCGGCTCAGGCATGCAACACACGATGTGTATGACACCTGTGTACACACTCCTTTCACAACCATTTCCTCCCACCTGATTTAGCCCAACCTGCATTGGATCCATGCCATTCCAAATACTAGTATCATCAGGCATTCATTGCACATGAACAGGCTGTGCATTTAACTGAACGTGTTGGCTGTGTGCTCCCTCTGTGTTAACCTTACAGATAAGGTGAGGTACTGTATGCATTGAAGTACAGTATGTTGCCTTGATACACCACACCAGCAATCATTGACCTACCTGCAGGTGGTGTTTCTAATCATAATTGTATCAAAGTGTTGGTGTTAGTAACCCTGCTGGAGGGAAGAATAGAGAGAGGCTCTGATGCTGCGTCTATAGGGGGAGAGGCTAGGTCACTATATCCTCTGAGCGGGACAAGAGGTTGGACCTAAACTTCAAGTGTTGATCTATGCTCTTGACTGCTTTAAAGCCCTGAAGTGTGTGGAGGGAAATGTCTGGCATCACAAGATAAATTGAAAGTCTGTCTCTCCAAAGGTTCCCCACAGAGCTCTGTGTCTGAGAGAAACGGCCTTGTCAGCCACGTAAATCAAGCCAAATTGCACAGGTCTGACCCAGGAAGCCAAAACCTGCAGTATGGGATGCAGGTAGTTCAACAGAGAAAAAAAAAATGGTTGGAGAAGACTTCTCAAAAACATCTGGTGTGCATACAGTACCACTTCTGGTAAAGTTGTCAACCTCAAGGTTAACATGCAATTACAGTACACAATAATAAGTGTGGCAATGAGTTCATATTTTTATCACCTAGACAACAAACCGATTGCCTGATGTTGGTAAAATAAGGACACCTGGGCATTTTACCTGACAATTCTCCAATATTGCTGTAATTGATATTGATTTTTGCTGTACACAGGCTTGTCCCAATACCTCTTAACCTGTCACTTATATTATTAGTTCTCCCTAATAATTCAAGACATTATGTGCTTATGATTGGAAATGATTTGCTCTTAGCTGTAAAATGAAGAGCAACCAAATGATAATGGAATGTCACCTGATGGTGTCAGGTTCATAACCCCCGGCCAAAACAGGAGAGAATTGCATCTTGAAAATCCACTAAAACATAGAGTATGTATGAGGGCTTTGAACTAGGGGTTGTTGACTATATCTGTGTTTACTGTGGTTAATAGATGGAGGTGCCAAATGCAGAACACAATGTTATCTCATAGACACAGGGAGGTTCTGTATGATTTACGTGTTTTTACGTGATTTACGTGAGTTAAAAGTACCGAAAACCCTTTAAACCCATCAAATTGCTTAGAGCAGTAAGTTGGGTTTTTTGCCCTGGACGTGCTCATTATGAACTATAATGACGTGCACAGTCCATCACGGAGAGTGACTCTGAAACAGCCATAAATACTTGGTTTAGAAGCACCTCCAGCCATTGTTAAAGGCTTGTGCAGTTCAGATCATTTGCTTACGTCAATCAAAACACAATAATATGAGAGGAGTGCATCTGGAGCCACCGCTGCACAGAGGTCTTGTTGAGTGGAAGAGAATGAGAACATGATCAAGAATGATTGACAGTAAGTAAGGGCATATTCCCCTTGTCTCAGAACAGAAAGAATTATCATACTCTGCAAATAGCATAATGCAGTTATATATGCAGGGTATTTTTCACCCTTGGTTCTTTTTCAGTTCCATTAACATTGAAGAAAACATAGTGAGTTGCAGGCTATACGTGAAATGACATTTCCTTTCACTTCGTTGTCGGTTGACCCTTGCCTCGGGGGCACTCTGTAGCATCAAGGTTTCCATAGCAATACACAGCGTAATAAAACAGAGCCAGGGGACAGGCATGTTAGCCTTCAAAGGCAGTATTAATCTCTACTTTGTGAAACAAATACACATTCCCTCGTATCCTGGGCTTAATATAAATGGAGAAAAGTGTTTCCCCATGGACCTAACAGGCATGAAAATTTTTCCTGGCAAATGCAACACAGGCCTTCTCTGATAAATGATATTGCTACAGTAAATTTTGTATTGTATATACCAACATAATATCACCTATAATACCAACGTTTTGGTACTATCATTGGCCATTGATTCAGTTGACAAAATTGCACAAAGCATCTAAAATGAACACAAAAAGCACTTCATAGTCAAACCTCACTAAAACAATAAATACGAAAAACGTGCATCTACTAACTACAGAACATAATGTCCCCCGGCAGAAAAAAGGCTCTTTACTTGTTATCAGCCTACTCCTCATAATGACACTATACAAACGCAATCTGAACATAAATAGGAGGAAATTCAACTGTCTAAGGACTTTCTGCCCAAATGATGTCTTTGAAATAAATGTTGCGCTGAACACGCAGCTTATTACAGGTAGCTGTCTTCATCAAGCAGCTTGATTTAGATTGTCTTAATTCCCGGCTGTAGAACAGGGTGTGATTGTGTTGGTAATTGCATTTGAGGGAGAGAGTGTTTATCTGCCTGGGCCACAGAGGGGCTTGTGGATGTACTGCTAGAGGATCCCTTTAATCACAAATTGCGCTCTCCGTTTATTCCCAGCGACTGATATTCATCTCCTCCTCATGCACTGAGGTATCCTTCAGGAATAAAGAGCACACACACACACGTGTTCAGAAGAAATTGTTGGAGGAACCAAGATGGATTACTCGTGCTGTGCTGGCGGATTCTCGCTTTGAAAAATGATATCAGCAGCAGTCTCCCAGATAAAAATAATCCCGCAGAGCAGTACATGGGACGTAGACGGGTAAAGAGGGTTCTAACCTAATCTCAGCAAACATCTTGAAATTCACTTTTGCTCCGGGTTAAGATTTATTTGGGTTTAGTCGATCAACAGTTTTTTTTTTCTCTGTACAGTAGCTTGTTTTTACAACCCTTCAAAGAAACACATAGTTCATAAACCATACAGTAAATGTATAGTAACTAGGTCAAGTGATTAGCAGCAGATCAATAATTTTGCATTTGAATGTCTTTCATTCAAACTAATGCATGATTTACAAACAAAAGTCATGATGTGCCTGCCGCATATCAGGACCTACAATGACATTGCACTATCCTTCACTTAATTCAGTCTGGATCCGCCATCTTGGAGGTCGATTGTCACACACTACGTCACATTTGAGGGGCGTTATGCAAAATAAAGGTATCAGCAATTGGATTGTCCCTAACCAATCAGAGTGTCAAAGCCTTAATCTGAAACTCAGCGATACACACGGGTTAAAGTTTTTGTAAAGACACTGATTGGCACTAATGGATTTCTATTCGGGAAGGCAGCGGAAAATAACGATAGTGGGCAGAGCGATTCAAGGCCAGGCAAACAATAAGATTCAGTATAGAATCAAAATGTTCAGAATGTTCAGTCTTTTCTTAATATCATGTCTAAAACGTGACGTATCAAACCATTATGATAGTCTGTCTTATCAGCAATAATCAATTTACTGCCTATAATCTTGATTGACTTTTTGTAACAGTGAAGTGACCAATACACATGGATCTTTCCTCATTGCACTAGCTCTGCACATGTACTGTAGCTAGATCAAGTTAAGGTCAGCTTGTTAAAGCCATTTAAGAGACGTTTAAGCAGCCATAAACGTCACAACATAATTTAGGGGAAATGATTATCACACAGCTCCACTGGCCAGTGTGTGTGTGTGTGTGTGTGTGTGTGTGTGTGTGTGTGTGTGTGTGTGTGTGTGTGTGTGTGTGTGTGTGTGTGTGTGTGTGTGTGTTACTCAAGCCTTTGAACGTTGCGTGGTGTGTTGTCTTGGGCTGCCAGGGTACTCCAGCAGAGCTGTAATCCTAGGCCTGCTCTCATCCACAGGTGGGGGGGCCATTCCCCTTCATGTGACATTCCACCCATTGCCAACACCACCAAACACCTCTGAAGAGGCAGGCTAAATCCAAATGAGGTACATCAGCTGGCCACATCAACCTATCAGGTGGTGGACTTTGCTCCCCTCAAGGTGAGGTAATGAGATAAGTTTCTTAGGCTGCAGCACCACTCAATATTCTAGCGTGCTGCCGTGTGGCACCAGCACCTCCACAGAGAGTCAGAACTCCACTTTACAACCAGATGTTCAATTAGAAACAAATGAGGAAATTAGATGTGAGATGAGATGTGATGAGAAAAAATTAGAAGTGACATTTAAACATGATAAACAATGTTTTTTAATAAGCACAACAGCATGCCACCGTCAAATGATAAAACTAAAATAGCGTACTGGGCCTCACATTCACAATGATCATTTAATCACCCTCTTTATTAATACACTTGTTTCCACAGAACACTGATTCATTCCAGAACTTGAAACCGAGCTGAACATTTGATGAACATCTTATCATAATCTTTCCAAAAAGTCATGTCGAATGATTTCTAGATTGGTGATAAGTAAATGCATCAGAGTGTCGTTGGAGGAAGACGAGTTGTTGCACATTTTGGTGTTGTCCTGACATTGATTCATTCTGGAGTGTGGCTGGCATAGCAGATGGGGCCTTTAAATGGAGTTCACTCTAGCAGACATCACTTCATTTCTGTGAGAGCCATCCTCATTTCCTCTGTCTCTGCAAGAGGGATACCGATGGCTCATAAGTATGGCTAGATTTGGGGCTGACACAGAAACCCTGCTGCACCTTATTTGCACCACTCAACTCATCATCCACTCATATTGTGGAAGAAATGTTTTCAAGCAGAGCCTGTCCGTATGTTGGATGCATCACAGGTCTGTCAGCCTTCAATTAAGAGACCAAGAGAGAGTGGGCGAAGGCAGCAGGAACTTAGACCACGTCAAAGACAGTCTAATTATGCATTGTGAACAAAGCACTAAATTACATAGGAAGAATAATCCTGTAGTTCAAACGCCCAGAGGCAGAGAAGTTCAATTTTCAAAAGGTCAATTATAAAAATAGATTTATACTAATTTACAAATGAAATTGGCCTTTGTTCATGACACAAAGTGAATGTTAACCACATTTATTGTATATCTCCTGGATTTCTTCAATGGTATACATTATATAATCATTGCTCTCTGTGATGGTATGCGGTCTTTAATTCAACATACTACAACTTGAGGAGAGAATCTGGTTAAGGGCTACATTACTTACTTTCTTTCTTACAGTAATGAGTACATTATATTATGGCTATGTTCATTCTAAATTGTGTATAACCAATATATACAGGACTACAGTTTTCCACTTCCATATACAACAGGAAAATTAATATAGAGGCACAAAACGGATCTCACCATGGCAATAAAACCCATGTGGTTCAGAGGAAATGTGTTGCAGCATCAGAGCACAGGAAAACAAGCTGCCCTGTATTTCCACCAGGGAGATCACATGTATCTACTCCCAGATCAGTTTACTACTTCTCTCTAAAGGCAAATAGCCTCAAAACCAAATCAAAGGACTAAAAAGCATTCTAAATAGAGTGCCACAGTCATGTAAGATAAATCCATGAGGCCTTTGAAAGATTGCATTTAATTCTGAGCGAAAAAAACTGAATGTCAGCACGTCCAGTGGCCACTCATCAGCAGAGAGTTGATTGTGTGGGTCTGTTGTTGGGGGCCAACACATTTTTTTTTCTTCCGGTGGTGACATATTGAAATGGCGTGTTTTTAGGCAGTGGTCCATGCCTGACACGGCCCACTTATACACTCATCAGCAAGACCTGCAGCGCCTTCTCAGCTGCTTTGTTCCAGCTGATGTCATCTAAACCGTGTCCCTGCAGGGTTGTCTGGGAGAGATAAGACAGCCCCCCCCCCCTCTGGTCTCCTGCAGAAAAAAGGGCTTGCTGCTATGAAGATGGATTACCCAGCTGGTGACACTGGCTCCCCTCCCTCTAAAGCCACTGTGGAGCACTAATGCAATTAAGGCAATTCATCTTCAACAAAAGGGGTTCAGAGCCCCCCTTTGATTATGCACACTCCTGAACAGGTGTATGGCCGCACACTTATTTACATAAAACAATACATGTGATTATTGATTACTCTCAAGTACAGTCACTGTGCTAATGGTAAGGCAAATCTGTAATAGACCAAGCAGTGGATAGTGTTTGTCCACTCATTAGCAAAGGTGAACGAGCCTCACTTTAGAACATATTATGGGTTTTTAACAATGACTGAACCACAAACATTGAGGAATCATTCATCCTCCGGTAGCACAGTCATTTTGAAGTATGATCATATGTTCTTCAATTGTTATAATGACGTGTGTGTGTGTACGTTTATGTGTGTGTGTGTGTGTGTGTGTGTGTGTGTGTGACAGAGAAAGAGAGAGAGAAAGAGAGTGGGAGAGAGAGAGGGAGATATAAAGAGATAGAAAGACTCAGCACATTTTATGGATCTCACACATATTCTCAGTTCTGCAAAAAGTAAGTTGGCAGGGGGACCTATTGACAAAGCAATCCAGCATTCTGACAAGATTTCATCCACCACAATACAACCTGGGACAGATGCACACAATCTTCTGATCTGTACATTCTTCTTGTTAATTACCTCTGTGTCAAACTGAAGCCAGGTGATCTGCAGTGAATACCATTTACAAAGCAAAGGCAAGACAATTATCTTTTTAACTTCAAAAAAGCCCAGGACTCCACTTGACTACAGATATTGATATATTGTAATAGAATTCCCTCTCTAGATAGTATATTATGATATATTATGTTTATGACAGTAGGGAAACTGGTCCAGAAAAAAACATTTTTCCCCCATATCCAGTGAGTCCCCACCACTGCATTCTAATTAAGGTACCTAGAACAATAGAGAGAGCGTACAGTATATCTCAACAGTAGGCTTGAGCCGGTATCAGAATTTTCAAACCGGTATACCTTTGTGACAATATACTTACTACACTGGTAATACCTTTAAATCAACCCCAAAAAAGTATGGTAATGTTTTGGATTCAAACCAGACGGTAAAGGCTGGACTCAACCCTACTCAACAATAACTCTTAACTCATATCCATAAAAGAAGGACACTAAAATCAAAATGGTAGGCTCAGTATCTCTGTTGGACATCATGGATGATAGCAGCATCTAGGTATACAGGGGAATTGAAGGGTGCCAGCAGCGTAACCACTATGCAAATGCCCAGCCACTTTGTTTGACAAGCAACAACACTTCTTTGTGTATATGTAAACCCTGACGAGTCACTGCACACACAGTCTTGCTGTCAGACTCATGCAGCTGCGATGACACCCAATGGGTGACCCCTGTCTGGATCAGGGCTGTCTGAGTGGACCCCTACGCCCAGCCTCCCATCTCTCTCTCCCACCTACACAGCTCACATTGCTTTTACCAGCAATCTGGCTTAACACTTTGTACCAGAAAAGTCTGAACATATGTCAGCAGACACTGGTATGGTGTCATTGCCACCCCCATGGAGCGCGAAAAGTGCTTGATTAGCACCCCAACTCTGCACTGTGGGTTGTCTGGTTAGTTACCCTCAAAGAACTAGACAACAACCTGGCCAATGCAATTACAATTCCTTCAGTCCTCCATCTGGTTTGCTTGCAAACTTAATACCTACACTATAAATACTGCACATCAGAGTTTGTATGTCTACAGATTACTGTAATATGAGGGATTTACAGGAGTCTACATCTGACGTGGGTAGGTAAACAGACGTTATCTCATCTATATCTCCAGATGCTTTACCAAGCTAAAGCTGAGATAAATGTTAACAGTTGAGAAGAGAAGCTGTATCAGTGAGGAATATAATCAATATGACTCAGATATAATATCAAGCTACAGATGTGGACCAAGTAAACATAATCATAGCCAGAGGTGTTTGGCATTAGCTCTTTATCAATACTACTAGAACATTACCTCCAGGGAACTATATCTGGACAAATCCTACGGTACCACTACAGTGTCAAGAATATCAAAACCCTTGCAGAGAGGATTAGCAATAAAGAAGATGATTGTCAAGGTACCTGATGCTTTCTCTGAGAGCCTCGTTGCCTTTCCTCCATGAGATCACACCCCAGGGAGACATCTTGGGTCTGCACTCGATGAGCATGTCTCCTCCCTCCTTCACCAGGATGTGAGTCCTCAGTTGGTTGTGGGAGAAATCTGGGGCAACAGCTAGACAAGACATGCATGTTAAAAAACCAATATCAAACTCCTTGGCATCCTCTGCCCTTAATATTTTCCCTCTTAAATCCAACTTTTGATATGTTAGAGTACATTGTGTTCTGCATCCCAAATGCTCTTGTGGAAGGGCCTCGGGAGCTAGGCAGAGGCTACGGAGGCTCAGGGAGACTGGGTTATGCTCCACACTTAAGCTAAGCAAAAATATTAGCAATACAGTATAGTGAGTACAACAACAACAATAATTATGAAATTGGATGTTATCTGTATAACCTCTAATTGTTTTAATTACAGAACTAAGCTTGTATAAATCATGACTATTTTCAACACATCCTCACTGCTATGCACTTCAAAGCGAGGCGTGTGTGCCTGACACTGAGCGGAAATGGCAGGAAAGAAGGAGTGTGCACTGTGCTCCTTAATTAACAGGGAATCATTTTCAAAGCTAAGAAAAACAAAGGGAAAATGTCATGTCCTTTCGTTTTTCAGCGCAAATTAGTTTTATCATGATAATTTCCACCGCTCCTGGATCGTCCTCCGTTGCTTTTATAAGGCACTTCAATTAGTGTGTCTCTGCCAGGGACTGTCAATGACATGTTTACCGCCACATTCAATTTAACCTGGCCTCTTTGGCTGTGTTGAGTCTAATTCTAATCAATGGCAAAACAATGATCAGGCTGGTAGGAGATGGATGGGAAGTGAGGGCTTGGGGGCAGCCCTGAGCCTAGTGACAGGTCTGACAGGGCAGATGGGTGGGACTGGTGAGCAGAGCTGCCTAGGCATATATCAATGTCGCTGATCTACATTCATCCTATAATTAATGCTTTTTCATTAGTGGGTAATCCCTGAAAGGCTGGAGGTCAACTCTCTGGTAGTGTAGAGTAGGCAAAACTATAGCATTGACACAAAAGCATGCACCCACATGCGAAGTCATGCACACATGCACAAACGCAGACACAAGCAAACACGCACACTGTAAATTCCATCTGGCTTCGTCTTACCTATGACTCTGAGCTCTGCATTGGAGTAGACCTCGCCATACTTGTTTCCAGCCACACATTGGTACATTCCAATATCGGCCAGGGTCAACTGACTGATTGACAATGCCCCATTGGCGACCTGTATGCGCTCCTATGAACACAGAGACACATGCCTTTAATATGACTTATTCCCATAGCTCATTTACATAAAAGCATCCAGCCAGTGTGCCAGTGAATTATGGTCTGGAAGTGACGGACATGGCAATAAATCTAGGTTTTCATCACTAATGGAGGGAAAGGGTTGGGTGGAGGGAGGCAGGGTAGCAGAAAATGACCCTAATCAATCTGCATGTTTATGAGAGTGAAATAAAACCATGGCCTATTTATATCTCTGGCTGCACCACTGGGCCTGTTTCTCCTTCAGCAGGAGGAGTAGATGACGGTGAAAGGAATATCTTAACATCAGAGGTATACTGCATTGTGGAAATTGGTTTCCTGATAGATATGCCCTATACATACTAAGTACTGTTTGCTGTAATGTACACGGTGAGTCCTGCGGTGCTGAGCCACCCTTGAATAGCTGCTTCCTGCCACAGTGGAGGAAGCTCTGTTGTGACTGGCCCATCAAAATAAACATGCTTATTATGGCTATAACTCACTAAAAGCAAAGCACTTAGCTACTTTATCACCACGGTATATTTATTTTTCTGAACTTAAGCGTGTATTTATCCAGAGCTGCATTAAAACCAAAAACTGTTTATTTTTGTTCTGCTCTTTATGTCAGTTTTTGCTCCCTTGATCTTCTGTGTTTTCCACAGGCTCAACCTTAATGTCATTAGAGCACATTTCCAGAGGGGTGTATGAGGTCTCTGCCTCTAGTCTGACAGGATTAAGGTACTGTCACATGAAAAGAGAAGCTGTCCTCATTGAAACATCACTAGCTATTCCTGTTCACCAATAATAATGAGCAGGTTGCGTCTGAATTTCCATAATGCTCAGTGGCTCTGGATACACAGGGCGAATATGCCTGCTGGCAGGGGAGGCAAATGGTGGCGTATATCAGTCCGTGCGTGGAAAACTCTCCGTTTACGGCTGCTATTAATTAAGCATGACGTTCCTCTTAAATCAGCAGTTTTTCATGTGGGGACCTGGGGGTACCATCTGCACACCTTCTGCTGAATGAAAATGATTGGCAATGTCAAGCCAACACTCCCGGGTCACTTCATTTGATATAGTAAAACATATAAAAAGCATGACAGATTGATGTTGAAAATAAACAACTGTCATGGTGATTTAAAAAATGAATCTTTTCATACTTCATTATCATCAATTTATATCACCCCAGTCAGGCATGTATGAGAGATGCATTCAAATAATCTGAACTATGGACACTTTGGGTAGCACTTAATCTATTGACTAAATGTTGAAAGTTATCAGCAAAATTTTGGGTAATATCATATAATCAGTTAGCTCAAGTTCCAATGAGCAGGAGGAACAGAAAGGTCCCCATTGATTAAGTGTAATGAGTCACAACAAATGGTATATCTCCCTCTCCCTACATCACTGACCTTTAGTTATCAGATTGATTAAGACCGCAGTGGTTGATGGCGACATTTCAAACAATGTAACACCTCTTGTGATTCATCTATTTATCCAAGTGCATTACTAATCCTTCCATTGATTATGTCCATGTTAAGGTAATCCTAGTCCATCAGAACTAACACCATCAATGTGTATTCATCACAGATTCACTCAAAGACATCAGCATCAGATGGTCCAGAAATCTGTGCAGCCAAACTACCGGTGTGTAGAAGTCTAGTATGAATTAAAATGTGTAAAATTAAAACAAGTTTGAACAAAAGCATCCCTCTTTCCTGGAGATACACAATTGGGTTAAGTTGTCATTTAATCTAGGGTCTTTCACCAACCGAGAAAACAAACCATTACACAGAATTTATAAAGGTTTTTTAATAAAATGTGATGCAATGACTAGACAGATTGTTAATTATGCACGGCTGAAAGCAACCCTAATCTGCCTTTATGGGAAAAATAGAGCCTGCTGTTTGGAGCATTGCCTTTGGTAACAATAACACAGGCTTCTCTCATTTCTACTACATATATAACATCAAGGATTGATCGATACCCTCTGCTTTGTTTGTGACCATTTTGTATAATGAAGAAAATTAGCATAAAGTCTGTTTATTTATTACGTCCAAGCTGTGCCTGAGTGCTCACCATCAATCTCTCACAAATAACCTGGCCACGTAGCACCAAGGACCTGGCGGCTACCACTCAGGGATATGGAATCATATTTTCAAAAAGCCATAATGAATACTTTACTCCAATCTATGGTGTTTTTATTGCCATTAGAATAAGCTGAACAAATAACTAGCTTGGGGTCTGTATACTGTAGAGAACACTATCTAGGCAGAGTGTTCATCTCTCCTTATTGCACTTGGGGGGGAATCTGAGGAGGCGCATAGCTACAGTAGATCAAGGATAGGATTCACATTGTATTTATAAAGCCTCTATTTTTTCAGAAAATGACTGCACTCTGAGACATTTGATCTAACATATGATTATGGTGGCCCTTACATCATCCTGCTTTCAAGACTAGCATGAAATTGTTGGCTTGGTGGCAGTTGGGTTTCTTAACAAACCGACGCTGAGCAGACATGTTCAGGATAATCTAAATCCTTTTAGTTAAGTGGTGTTCTGGGGAACTGCACAATTTAAAGGCATGCTCTAGGAAAAGAGGGGGTCTTGACCTATGTTTAGATTTGTTCCCGTTTACTGCCAAGTACACCAGAGAGAATTAAAACTGAAAATCCCTGAACAGGCACTGCTTTGTCTGGGTTTAGTAAAATAGTGTTATACCGGGTTTATTACAGTAATGTAAAGTTTTATGTTCATAAAACTATCTACATTAGATGAAATACTTAAATGCTTACAGTGTGTGTTCATGAATAACTTTAACTTGGCTTTCATTTAATATGCTGGTACTGTACAAATCAGTACTCTAATGTTGTTAATATGTTCAAATGTTGAACATGATTTAATTTTTTTTTTTAAGAAAACCCCACTGAGTGGCAGTGAATCTCTACCATTGCTGTTGGATGGATTGTCTGTAAACACTGTTTCAGGAAAATGCTTCTTGATCCTCGGTACTCCACTCCAGTGTGAGAAAAAGTATTGTAGAGAGAGCTCACCTCCAGAGACTCCAGATTCTCTCCGTTCTTCATCCACCTGTATGAGGGCTTGGGCTTCCCAGTGGCTTTGCACTCCCACACCAGTGAGTCGTCGATGGGCTTCTGCACGTCCTGGGGCTTCTCAATCAGATGTGGAGGGGCTGCAGGTACAGAATAAGGTGGCAATATATTTGACTATTTTCATAAAGATTAGTGAATGACGTTAACTAGAATAAACCATAGATATCTAACTTAGTTATCTATTTATTTACTAATTAATCCTGTGCTTGGACCCATGTAGAATCGAGTAAATAGTGACACATTGCCTTGCATTAAATGGTCCATGAACCAACGGATGCTTTGTTCATTATGTGGGCTGACACAGGGAGAACAATATACCAAATGTAGTGTCAATGGGTGGTACCATAAAATGCCTCCTCCAATACCATTTAAGTAAATGATGGTATAATTGTAGATAGGCTACATGAATTCCTACTGTATCTTGCAAGTAACTAGTAACTCAAGTCTAGTTAACGATTTAGCAAAAAAAGTAAGGATCATAAAACTGCAGAGATTTACTGTCCTCATAGCTATGTTCAGGATGATGTGTAGGTCAATCCACTATAATCTTATATCACACAAGGCTATTGTCAGGACAAGAGTAATGGCAGACCATACCATTACACAGACCAACCTAATGCCACACTCAAGGACTGACCTTTGAGGTGACTTTTCTGTAATAGTACATACACATCCTACACTAATTGGATTCTGCTCCAGCTTGTTTCCAAGTAATGCAAGATGAAACAGTGAAATCCAATAGTAATTGCAAATGTATCCCTACAGTACCTTTGTGCATTATATTTGATGCATGTGTGTGAGAGCAAGAGAGAGAGAGAGAGAGAGAGAGAGAGAGAGAGAAAGAGAGGGAGGGAGAGAGACACTACTTGTGTGGTGTTTGTCTGTGCTTGGATCTATGTATGCCTGGGTATTACGTGTGGTGTTTGTGTGTGTATGTGTGTGTGTGTGTGTGTGTGTGTGTGTTTGTGTGTGTGTGTGTGTGTGTGTGTGTGTGTGTGTGTCTGTATGTGTGTGTGTGTGTGTGTGTGTGTGTCTGTGTGTGTGTGTGTCTGTATGTGTGTGTGTGTGTGTGTGTGTGTGTGTGTGTGTGTGTGTATGTGTGTGTCTGTGCGTGTGTGAGTGTGTGTGTTAGACAGAAGTGCCGCCAGAGGAAATAGCAGAGAGCTACTCCATTATCACCAGTCATTTAGCATCGCATCCATGCCACTGCAATCTTCCAGGAGAGCCTAGTGGGCCTGCTCCACCCGCTCCACCTTTCAGGACCCCATTGTTGTTGTTGTTTTTTCCCCTCACTGTCAGGGCCGTTCACTCCATCCCTCACCCACTGAGAACATATCGACTCTCAGTCAGAGCTCACAAAATGAAACCGGGCAGCTCGTCCCCGGCTGCATAGTGCCCAGCATGCACACAATCAACCAAAACATTTCAAAATAAAACAAAGGGGGAGATAGTAGATAGGGTGAGTATGCTTTTGTGTAAATGCTATTATCTTAGTCTAGTACTTGGGCACGTCTGAAAAACTGTAGATGAAATGGTAAAATGGAGCCAGCCTATGTATAATTACTTTCATTTATCATTACAGTATGTGTACCTTTTGTTCAAACAAAAGGGAAAATGCAATAAAGTGCAAAAATAGGTTATGGTTTTCAGGCTTCTTTTTTTAATGTATTTTAATTCAATTATCAGCATTATCTTACCAGACAAATCGAAGCATCAACACCACAGCTGTGACATTAAGTCGAAAGCATGATTATCAGTCACTTTCTGGGTGCAGAACAAAATTAAACCATTAGCATCTAACTGTCGATGTTGGTGATCATTTGAATGTCAGAGTAAAATAATACATTAATTTCTATCCTCAGCAGAAAGCCCAGCTTTCCCTGCTTTATGACTGCAGGTTCTAGTGATGAACACCAGATTCCCTCATTCCCACACACTGCTGACGAATGTCTCAAAGGCTTAATTCCAAGGGACTTCAAAATAAGATTACAGATTTTTATCACCTAGCAGAGAGAAGGAGGCCAGACCTGCAGCTAATACGGACAAAGCAGCCCCCGCAGCTCATAGCATGAGCTACACTGCTGCTGGGTTCTATTATGTGGAGGTGCTGGGCCCTTCCAGAAGCCTTGTAAATAATGGCAAATTGTTTAATGTACAGAATGAGTTATTCCTGACAGCTGACAGAGCCTGACTTATACTCCACGGGGGGGGGGGGGGAACCAATTGAAGGAGAGAGCAGGTGAAATTGGATGAAAATTAAGACATCGTAAATATTTACCTACAGAAATAGATATGGAAGAATGTCTAACAGTTGGAGGTACTTTGTACGAATCTCACCTGCTTTTAAAAAAAATAAATGTTTGTAATGCAATGTGTAAACAGTATATATTTCCAGTATGTCTTTCCATACAGAAAATACTTCCATATCATTAGTCCAGCAATGCTTATTTCTAGTCTTTTTCGAACATCTTATCCATGACTGATCCACATTGTGTGGAAAAATAAACAATGAAACAACAAGTCTAATGAAACATTCAGGAAGCCCAATGAGCTATTCTTGTAAATGGGTCATTAGGCATGCAGCAGAGGAAAATTCCAGAAGGGAAAAATAAATCTCATTGGTACGGATAGCCTTCAGGTACTTACATAATAGGAGGACTTCTTGTATGTCATCGCATGACTACCACTCTAACAACAAAAGATCACGACCAGAGACGTAGGAAGGGGGAGGTGTGGGAGGTGCAGCCGCACTCCCTGTCAGCGGGGGTCTTTTTTTATTAGAGAGAACCCAGGCCCACCCAATCATGCTGGCTTGAAATGATATAAAATAAAATAAAAATAATGAAGTTGATTTGTTGAGCGTATGGTCTTCGGAAATGTTATGGGAATGCAGTGGGAAGTTCTTGTGATCTAATTGGTTATCATGTTACAATAAGGTTACAAGCAAATATTACGCGTTGGATGAATTAGCCTACATCCCAATGATATAATAAGTTAGTATATTTATCTGATTGTCATCAAAGGCTAATAATTACAGAATTTGTATAAATTATTAAATTATTTGCTGGCTCAGTAGGCCACTGGCTTCGAGGATTAAGTGGAGGATTGGAGCAAGCAAGTGGCATTGTCAAGCCCTGTATAGTCAAAGCACCTGCAGAGAGACGTGGGCGGCACAAAACTGCTACAATACATCTGCAAACTTTATCAAAGTTGCCTAGATGAGCATCGAAGGTCCCAGGGAGGTGAAACACCTTTTGATTCTATGTTTGACGTGCAAGTTGTGGGTGTAAAGTGACTCAGGAGGACGTTGCTGCTGCATGAGTGGTCTGAGGCGTTTGTTCATTTACCAGCGTTTTCAAATGATTTGATGTGGTTTGTTGACAAAGTGCAAAAGTCACCAGAACTGCTTGTTTAACAGGTGATATGCAACATTTTCTCTGGGTAGAAAAGGGGGGGCACAGCTCTATATTTCCTATATTTTCACCCCCTCACAAAATATACTGCCTACGTCCCTGGTCCTGACCCTTCATTTGAAAATTCATAGAAAATGTGCTTGGACTAAAATAGTAAGACCCCAGAGATCCACTGATAAAGCCGGTGGTCTCTTCAGGCACAAACACCACTACTCCATGAAAGTCAAAATACTGATCATCTGCTGGAACCAAATATGAAAACATATTTGGCCTTAAAGTGGAAGAACAGCATGCTCGTGGCAGGATTTAGGGAAATTGTTTTATCTAGCACAGTTCCCCTGAGCTTTTAAAGTCCTGAGTACACAAGTGATCATTTAATGATTTAGATCAAAAAAGTCCACAACTAATACATGCATGAGTGATAATGGCAGTGAATTCAAAACAAACACACTGTATTCAGTTGAATAGAATACTGTACTGTTGGATGACCATCTACAGTATTAACCTCAGCTTTAAGTAAGGGATATAATCTGTTTTATAATCAAATTAAACATACATATGATTATGATAGTCAGACTAATACAAATAACAATGACTGTACAACCTCCTCTTCTTCCTCTTCATCCAGATGCTGTAGTGCAGATTATTTCGGAGGCATATGTGCCTCTGGTCTAAGTATAGCACATTTAACAGCTTTGATCTCCAGTCAAGTTGGATGTCAATCACTGGGCCATCTGGTGGAAACCAATACAAGGCATACGAACAAGGTCGCATCCAAGGGCTCTGCCTCATCCGCATCACTCCTTTAATCTGGATCGAAATATTACAGGCATCATGGCTGACGGGCCTTTAATCATTCTGATGCACCGTTCAAATGATGCTCCCCCATGCAAAGTGGCGGAGAAGCTGTTGATTATCATGGGCTGTGTTTTAAGACCAGTTAGGTCTTGCTTTGATGTCTCACAGTCAAAGCCAATCTGACACATGCAGCCTTCTCTGGTCAAATATTCATGTGCTTTTGGATCACCTACCATAGAAGGAGAGCTTTCCTTTTACAGTGTTCCTCCCCCGTGAGTTCTCCGCCACACACTCGTATGTGCCGGCATCTTCCTGCTGGAAATATGGGATTTCTAGGACACCGCTGGCTTTCCTCACGTCCACCTTCCTAGAAAAGGGGATTCCGTCCACTCGCTTCCAGTTGATAGAGGGGACAGGGCTGAGGATAAGTGGAATGAGGTAGAGTAGCATTGAATCATGATTACCTAAGAAAGATATACTGTACAAATCAGATCATTAGATTGATATAACATTTAACCTTATCCTGATTCAGTTAATTGGATAAAAACAGGAGACATGGAGAAAATGAATAATTCAGTGAGTGAGTGAACCAGGACTAGTCTCTCAAACCCTATGTACACCCTTCACCAACATTCTTAGATGTGTGGCCCAGCCCCAAACAGATGATGGTTTGAGGCATGAAGTGAAACATGAAAAATATCACGCTGTTTTTTAATAACCTCTCCCTTTTCATGTATTTGTGAGCCTATTAAACCAAGTCCAAAGCATACTTACTTCCCTAAAGCAAAACACTCCAGTTTCACAGTTGATCCTTTGGCTACATGGACAACCTCAGGAAACTGAACTTCGATCTTTGGCTCATATTCACCCATCACGCCTGAGAAAAAAAATACACACAACCAATATCAGCGGAGCATAGACACATTTCCTTGGAATGCTGACTTCCCTGTGAGTGTCCTATATGTGATTACTGTCATGTACCGAAGAAGCAGTTCCTTTGGGACACCAATAACAGGTTTTCTCATTGCCGCTTTTCTTTATCTGTGATTCGTTATCACATTTCCAAAGGGTTTTACAGCACAAATGGCTGTCGAAATGGAGGAAACAGCCCAATTTCATCTCCTTGATTTTGTAAGGAATGTGTTATCTGGATGGTTCCCTGATTGACTGTGAAAGCTAATTCAGATCCTTATCACCATTGTCTAATACAGCAAGGTAACTGTGGCCAAGTTAAATGAGACAGGTAGAAGTGGTGGTAATTGTCTCAGACCATAACCTTTAGGAGGTAGTACAAGCTAAATGTGCAATGTGTGACTATAAGGTTGATTATTGATGCATCCTTGTCACACCAGTGGGTTCAGTGCCTTAGTTCAAAACAGCGTATTTTAATTAAGCATTGGGCAGTGCTCTGGAATTGCTTGAGATCTGGAGGATTGATTGAATCAAATTTAAATTGCCGTGCATAAAAAAACTCTCAAAAATAACAAACAAAAGAGACTGCCAACAGAATTTCGAAAATATGTTTTTGGATTTGTTTCAAACAAAATAATTAACATAAATGAGCATAACCCTAAGCCCTTAACGTCTTACTAAATGTTATGCACACAAAGTACCAATTTCAGATTAATTGTGATGTCGTATATTACAAAAATAACCGACAAATGCTGTTGCTTCTTCACAATAACTATCTTCTTAACTATTCCCACCTGACTGCCAAGTAAAGTAGGTGCAATGTCATGTAATATTCTGCAATATATCTGCCTGACTACATAGATAGACTACATTTCCCCTGATACAATGAATCATAGTGGATAATATTCAAGAGGAATAATTTACTAAGTATTAAGTATTTGTTGTGCTATCATTGTATGTATTTGCAGCTGACATACAGGGATATGGCAGGGATATGTTTTACAATCATATGCTCAAATGAATATGAAAATCCAGCATGAATCAGGATGTACATATCTTATGTCTTATATCTACTTTTATCAGTGGTGTTAAACACAAGTTAAAATAATTTTCCTGGGACAGAAAATCCAACAATTAGATCACTCGCAGACAAATGACCTTTATATTGGAGAGCATTTGATAAGGCCAGCCTAAAGCATCGAAACAACATGCCACATCTTAAATTAGCAACGAAACAGCTAATTAACCTTTGAATTTCATTTGTATTCCTTAAAAACACTTGTCCTACTTGTCTATTTCCTACAAGTAAGTTAGCATTTTTGTTTCATGGCTGTGAGTAGGTCTTTCACTCCAATAGTTTAGTCCTCAATCTTAAACCAGCAGAGCAAACCCTTTCACAATGAACAACTATTGGTTATATATTTGTCTAAATCCTAGTTCAGGCAGGATGCTCACGTCAGTATAACCATTTATTTCAAGAAAATGGTAAGACATTTAAGCTTGGTATAATTGGATGGCTCCTCTCTGTATAGCTCCCTGCCTGGAGTAAAACGACCACAACATACAATATGGCAGGGAGACTAAGGCTTATCAAACCCCCGTAGGAAGGCTACATGCAGAACGACTGAGCAGGTGGAGGCTGGGGTGGCGGGTGGGAAGACCACACAAAACATACTCTCATAGCCAGTTCAATACATACACTGTTGATGTAGATGGATTTGAAGACAGGCTGATTATTATACTGGTCTGAAGATGAGTATTGGAAATACAGCTGTTGGCTAAATTCGTGACCACTACATTCTATTTACATGTGTTTACTATCTGTGTTTGTGAGCCAAAGGAATTGCCTTGATCAACTGCTATCACTTTACAAGTGTTTTGAGTTCATTGTGTCAAAGAAGAATGGGCACACCTAGCCAGCGTCCTGTTGGCGATTAAATGGTCACACCCCTTTTTTCTCCTAGTTGTTTCTATTATGACATTTCAATGTTTCATAGATACTTATTTTAATGTGTGTTTTACGAGTAGTATTTTGATGTTATTTTCATTATTGTGTGATGTTTCTTTCCAGTATTTTGCTTTGTATCTTTGATTACGTTCCACAGAAATTCAGTCAAATGGTCAATCAGTTCATTACAATAGTAATTGGAATGGAAATGGTATCGCACCGCTAGCTCCGGATCCAGATGAAGATACCTATGGAAAACATTTGATGAACGGTCCTTTGATGTTTTCTGTAGAATTTCCATTTGGTCTGGGATGGTATAAAATGTTTTCAGAATCTTGCTTCGAAAAGATTGCTTACCCGATCTCCTACGTGAGTTAGCACGTATAGTCTTGCTGGACAATCTTATTTTTAATTGATTAGTTTTCTAGAACCATCAACTACAACAATATGTTTTATATGTTGTGTGTTCACACTTTTGATTGTATGACTTGAACTAAGCTGGATGGTTTACATTATTTCTTGTCTAAATAAATCTCCTCAATTGATGATTATGCTTCTCTCATTTGTCCGAAAATGCAACAGATTAATCTGTATGCTAGGATAATCTGCTAGAACTCTGCTTTGAATACATAATGACCCGGTTAAGCCTAGATATATCATTATAGTCAATTAGTTTGTGTTTGCACGATGCAATGGTCAGCGCACAATACGGTTCAGGTGTCCGGTTGGCGCATTGTGATTTCTGCAATTAGAATCTTATCTCATAATTGGGAGAGATATTTTCGACATGTAGCATGTCAGGAGATATATCTTATTTAACTCGTTATCTGTATAATTGATTCCTGACTAAATCTGATATTCAAAGAGTCTAGGGTGTTGCTCTCATTGCTCATAGACACAATGTTTAAGAGTATTTCGACTATAAACTATTATATCATTATATTTGGCGAGTGCCAAATATATAGAGCCTCTGAATCATCTTTTGTTCTACTGGAGTCAGATCAAACTTGTTCACTAACTATTCTACATTCCCTTGGTCAATATAAGATTTGGGACCGCTCACTCCATTGAATGCCATGGAGAAACATTAACTGGCTGCTTATAGCCTCTGTCCCTTGAACATGTGATGATGTTGTTGCATACGTATGAACCAGCTATCCTGACACCTGGAGGTGCGACGTTGACTCAGAGCAGCCTAGCTGGACCAACGTGATGGTCAGATTTATCTAAACAAATGGTAGATCTCATATAAAAATATGATAATACTACTTATCGTACAAATAACAGAACACAATACATTTCACATGCAATATGACTCCTCTGTTTTGACTTAGTGTGGTGTGATTTTCATTGAACTGGAACTCACCATCACTGCGCAGCACTAGAGGAGTGGGCGGGCCCTGTACCTGGGTCTTTGTGACAGTGTTGGTCACCACACAGGTGTAGTTGCCCACATCAGAGGGCTCCACTTTAGCAATGTACAGATTCCCTGTCTCCTGGGAGATAAAGCGCCGAGTGTCCTGCTTCACAAATGAGGGGTACTCATTAAAAATCCAGGAAAAAGTCAGATCTGTGAAAAAAGGAGAAGAAATGTCTGAGATCAAATAAAACCATGACTAAATCTAGGTTCAAAGGTCACACAAATTATCATCGGTGTTTGGTAGTTTCATCAGAAAACCATTAGACAAAGGTACCAATTTATTCTTGGTGAAATGCTGTTGTGTCAGAGGAGTGTTGTTCTGATTTGTCACCCTCCTAAGGGTTACCACAGGGCTCCATGCTAAGGTGAAAATTAATGATGGTCAGAGTCTGTGATTATGGGGCTCTGTAATTATCTGGACACATTTCAAATAATATCAAGTGGCAGATGGTGCCAACTGTTACCTTGTAATTTCTAACTTCTGTAAAGTAAATAGTGCTGTAATAAAACATTCAAATACAGTGCTATTGGTATAGTAAGGGAAACAAAAATTGGTAGGGACACAGGGAAAGACAGGATCTACTATGACATCCAGGATACAGAGCATCATGTTGACTGGTAACTGTCAGGTTGGTAATATCAGCGGTCATTCTCTGACTCTAAATGTCAGCATATCTTTAATGTCACATCTTTGTGTTTTGAATCTTTAAAAACGAGCAAAACACATATTTTGAAGTGACCTTTGACACAGACAATTTATTTTGCTATTTGTCTGCTGATTCTATTACTCTCTGTGCCCACAGCCTTTTACCTCCAGAGGCCAAAAGGATTCACAGAGGAGCCTTGAAAACCAGCACTTTACATTCATTTGAGAAGGATGTACTTCTTTAAAATTCTGCCCTGTTTTGTACTGCATTCATCAAATAACAGTTCCCCCAGGATGCTCACTCATCATTGTCATAATCATCATCATCATCATCATCATCATCACAATCATCATTATCATTCAGAAAGCAGTTTAATAGATCATTTGGGATCCTATTGTGCACTGTACTGTACAGCTAAAGAAGTACCATATTGCTCTGCTTCAAACTAAGAAAAACAAATGAGGAATGCTGAATTGGATTTCACCTGGTGCACTTATAAATGCTACTGCTTTCAGGGTCAAGTTTTTTTGGGTCATTTTTGTTGCTTAGTTCTCTTTTGGTGCTTTCAGTGACAAACCATTACTTCTGTACGTTCTGACATTCTAATCAGCGGCAGTGGACTTCTCTGGTCCTTCTAATTGACAGGCATGTAGCATTTCCCTGCTGAGCCTAATCAAAGCCATTCACTTGTTAGCAGACTGGTAATTAAACAAAACAGTCTTGGATGATTCCTTCCTTAGCCTTTATAACTGCCTGGTCATTTATCACAGCATGATCCCATCCATGCTATGGTTGCCTCACTGTTAGACATTATAGCAGGCCAATCAGCCCCTCCACAGCTCTGGTTGGGTTGGGACCTGAGTGTGTATGTGTGGGGCTTGAACACAGAGAGTGATGGCACAGCAGAGGACCACAGGGACCCTAAGGTACACTCACAGGCAGGACAAGGCATGTTGTTAATGCTCTAGTGCTTTAGAGCTGTGGTTGCACCTGCTCATACATAGTGTTAACAAGGGATGAAAAATGTGGCTATACGAGTGAGTGATGGAGTACTATCGAGTGTGAAAGTCTAACGAGATATCTTTGTCAAACATGTATCATGAATATGAAAATATTCCCAAAAATGTGTGATTGTACATTTATGCGATAGAGGGTTGTAGACTTCTTGCATTCAGAAAAAAAATGCAGATGCACAAATAAATCAACATTTACTCAACAAATAAATTCCGTAATGTAAACAATGTTACATTTACTACCATGGTAACAGGGAATTAGCTGACTAATTAATATGACAGGCAGGCCTGGCAGTCAGTACATTTGCTGGATGAAATTATTTGATCATGTTCAACAGACAAAACAACAAACACAGAGGCCAAGGTGGTTTCTAGCTGCTATTTTCTCTGATCAGTTTAGCTGCACTAAAATTGATCTGGGTAAATTATTTTCCTTTGAATATCTTGCCATTGTGCTAAAAGCTGAATCAAATGTGCTTATTTTAACATTATACAGACCACCGAAGCAATCAGCAGTATTTCTTTCTCTCCGAGCTTATGTCTACCAGTACTACAAGTATGATCGAATAATTCTCAATGGAGACATGAATATTCAAATTAATAATAGTTCTGACTTGAAGGCTATGGAGTTTATGAATCTCCTTGACAACCTAGGATTGACACAACATGTAATGGAAGTTACCCATCAACGGGGTAATATACTTGATCTGGTAGCATCGCAAGGAATAACCATTGACAATGTTTCAGTGTCTGACATTACTTTTTCCGATCATTATTGTGTACTCTTTGATGCTCTGTTAAGTACACACAGCAACAAAATAGACAATTTCTTATTTAAAAACGGTACTTAGATACTACAGCAGAACGAAAGTTTTCTGAACTTGCAAACTCCTTTGATCAAAAACAAAGACTAACAATAAGGTCTCAGCTGTTCTAGAAACCTTTTCTCAAATTCATAGAATGATTCCACCAATTCCTACAATCCTTTAATGTGTGATTATGAATGTTAGCGACAGACAATACATTTACATTTATGGCATTTAGCGGACGCCTTTATCCAAAGCGACTTAGAACAAATACATTTGTCTAGTAAGTGAATCATCTATCCATCAGTCATCATAAGAAAAAGTAATCTTCACAATCACAATGCTAGAAGAAGGAATAATTACTTAGAAATATAGATTTTTTATAATTAATTTATTTACAGTAGAGAAACTTGTACCGGGGGGTAGTGGGGATGAATAGGTCTTTAGGAGGGACAGTTAAGATATAGCCTGAAGAGATGGGTCTTCAATCTACGACGGAAGATAGGTAGTGACAATATTCTCTATTCTCTAATGTTCAAAAGATGATACATTTGAGAGGAGAAGTTATTACGTTGAGGAGTCCCCAGAGCAGGGCCACCATCGGGAATCCCAGGGCCTGGGACAAAATGTGCCAGAATTTTTTGCCCCAGAGAGGGATGTCAGATGCTGACAAAATATAGTGTGGTGTGTGTGCCTAGACTGCTAGGGTTGCAAAACGGTTCTGAGAAGTCACAATGAAATGAAGAGATCCGCAAAAACGGAGAGAAGTATATCCTAAATGATTTGTGAAAATGTAAAAATGATGTTGGAAGACGAAAACCTATGCAATTCTCCAAAAGAAAATATGCCATACTTTTAGACGACACAGCTGTCTCAAAGGTTCCAAACACAGAATCAAATCAAATCAAAGTTTATTTATCATATGCACAGAATATAGCCGTAGATGGTGCAATGAAATGCAGTGCAATATAATAACAATAAAAACGATAACATAAGGTGCATAGTACATAGCAGCAGAACACAACAACAATATAGGGCAGTAGCAATAGTAGTATGAATACTACTATTCAGGAACCTGTTGGTCCGGGTCTGGATACTCCAGTACCGTTTGCCAGATGGTAAGAGAGAGAACATGACGTGGCTGTGGTCCCTGATAATCTTCCCGGCCTTCCTCTTGCACCTCCCAGAGTAGATGTCCAGAATGCAGCATAGAATGACAAACGATTGGAAATGCTTACACAAGCATTCCTTATGTTTCTATTAGTGTCAGTATAGTGAGCCAACAATTAAAAACCAGCCTCTTGGCTTTGTTCAAAGTAGCTAACGTGATTAATATCTACACACTGCAGGATGTCGCCTGCCTCTTTAGAGCAAGCCCAGTGGCAAAGTCTCCAGGGATCCCCCTGCGGAGTCAGCGCGCTCAAAAACAATACATATTCATTTGAACATGGGGAATACTTATGACAACGGTGAACAACAAGAGCATCGTAGGCCTGCATAAACCGACAAAACAACCCATCTATCAATACAAAAGGAGCTGCTTGGGTTTATTATAAGGACATATCAGTTAGTTCCTACTTAGTTAGTACAGTAGATACATCAGTAATGCAGTGTTCATTCTTAAAGTGGGGGAAGGTTCCCATCTTCATCATGCATTATGAGTGTCAATGCCTCCAATTTATATTAATAATGACACTGCTGCCTAATGATCTTGTATTAATAATACATGTAAAAGCTCACTCTGACAACAATATGCATTTTTAATTACTGGGCTACAAAGTAACAGCGTCAAGGCATGCTGAGAAGGATAAACAAACTTAAAACAAAAAGGTTCCTATTAGCCTTGTTCAAAGTCGAATAATCCTCTGATGTCATGAGGAAGTAGTGTTGTAGTGTTGAGAGGAGGGGCTGCTGAGTGATGCCATGATGAGGCTAGTATCTGCCACTACATGAACTGTTCCTCTTATCTTTTCCACGTTTTTGCTTTCACTGAGTAGAGATCCAACCAGGTCCAACAGTCTAGTAAGCCTTGGCAAATTACTTTTTTAGAACAAAAACTTCATTTGGTCTAATCAGTATCTCCTGATTCAGTGAACTAGGGCCTCTTCCACGAGACTGCCTCTCAATGCTGGAAGCAGAATTCCACACAATCTCTGAAAAAAACACCCCCTGAAAGTACTGCCACTCCAATTCTGTAACAAAGTGCAGTGCACCAAAGTTTGCTCTAGGCTAGACTCATCCTTCCTCCCCACGTTTTGTTACTTTACAGGACTGGACAGAGTGCACATGCTCTGTGTACCCAAAGCCTGAGGTCTTAGGACAAAAAAGAGAAGAAGAATACACAATATAGCATTTCCATTCTTAGTGGATATGTGCAAAAGTGAATGAGTGGCCTTAAAAGGTCTCTATTAGAGGATGGAGGTCAGCTGCATTAGGTCCAGGACTAAACACAGTAATTGGGTAATACAAAGACCAACTGGGTCACACTGGCAGCCTATTCATGTAGTGTGCTTTGAGAGTGAGCGAAAGTGACAGCCTTTCAGCTTCTCTTGCTTCTATGATCTGAGGTGACTGCGGGAGCCCATGGGAGGAGAATTCGACTCTCCACTGCACATTTCTGGGAATGGAACCCAACACTTTTACAAAACACACAGTATCATCATAACCTCATAATTAAAATACCATTTCCATTAGTATTACTAATCATATCATGTAAGCAGCTCATGTGTACTGTATGTGCCCACTTTGAATCAGGTGTGTTCGACTATAATTACTGCACATCCCTGCCATGTTTGGCAAAGCAGGAACATTGCCCTGTCAAATTTAAACTGCATGGGTGAAGGCAGCTCCTTGCTCAGCCTGTGTGTCTGTATCTGGCATGGCAGTGTGTGTCATCCTTGATCTGCACCCAGCCCTGTCCCCCTGTCCCCCTGTCTCTCCTCTGCTGACTATGGAGAGCAGGTATGCTTCACACACACTGGTCCTCAAAAGAGAGGAGCCAATGGCTATATTATTGTGATTCCTCACAGAAATGGTAATAATCGTTTTCTTTAAAATTACCACTACTTCAGTATGTTAATTTATTGATAGCACAGTATAAACTGTTCTTGTAGTGAACAAATAGAATAATTGTGGATGTATAGGAGCTTTACATATGTACTATTTTTAAAACGTCTTTATGGGTTGTTATGCCTATCAATGCTTTTGAGTTACAGTACTATCTATCAGTAATATCAAAACAGTATCAGTGTCTCTGAACTGTGGAAATGTTTCATATAAGTTTTAAATGATAGGATCAGTGATAAGCAAATGTATTAATAATTGAAAGGTGGAGGTTGATACGATCTGTCTGTTATTGGCTCTCATTCTCATTATGTCCTGGCTAAGACAAGCCAGAGTGTATGAGAAAAGCTCATTTGAATTTAGACATACTAGATAAGGAAAAAACATTCCCAAGACAGAGATAGCTTTGAGAGTTATATTACAAAATCTGAAAAGATCCCCTATCCAAAAAAACTATATCCTTATTCTTAAACTAACCCTGGTAAGGCAAAGCTGAGGACACAAACATAGACAGATTGGAACATAAGGAGTCTCGCAATGTGTCCATACTGGTAGGACAGGAATACAGGTACTTTATATGCTGTTCAGCTACAGAATACAATTGATTAATATTGTCACCCCCTTAACCTCATATTTGGAAACACTGATTCAGATGGACCCTTGTTAATAGTCTTTATGCCATGACCTGCATCACAGGGGGTCAAAGCATGAGAGAAGCAGGAGATAAAAACAGGGGGGAGAAAACTTGTTTTCAATTTCACGACTGTAATATTTCCTTTTATCATATACACCATTTCCTTTCATTACACACACCTAAGGTCAATCAATAAAAATGAGAGGGTTTTAAGTTCAAAGCACATTTGAGAGAGAAGACAGTATATCAATGCAATCATTCCAGGGAGTCATGGCAACATCCATCTATTGATTGAATTGTACTATAACCACACAGCCAGACAGCTAAGTCTACATCAATCTCTTAGCTTATTAAATGGAGGTACCATTATAGCAAGCAATATTACAAATCACTAAAACAACTGAAACTTCACTTAGGGAATATTGCTCCACCTCATCCCTGAAGGGTCGTATTGAGGACCTGGGGCATGTCTATAGTTTCTCTGGATTAGCCCTAACCCTAACCCTAACCCTAACCCTAACTATAAATGCACTATGTTACGTATTGTGTCTCTGAAAGACGCAAACTTTAAGTTGCCATGTGGTCTTCCGGTTAAATGGGCGGATGGTGGAGTTGATGTGCTTGATGTACATATCGCGGAAAATTTAAATGATTTTTCTACTATTAATTTTGATTAAAACATTGCAAAATAGATAGGATCTTGAAACCATGGAGAGGAAACACCTCTATGAAAGAATTACCGACTAACTCACTAGTGATTTTACATTTCAGTCATGTTATGTGAGCAAAACATTTATTTGGAGGGTTAAAACTGTTAAATATTAACCCTCTAGCCCCCAATAGAATTCCAGAACATACCTGCAGTTTACTGGGTTTTTGTCTTCAATGATTCTATTTCTCTAATGTCTGAAATAATGGTGAATAACTCAAAATCTAAGGATAAATGTCAATTACAAGTTAATTTACTTTTAAAGATGAAAGGCTAAACTTTATTTCATATTAGAATCCCTTTCATAATTTGTCATAAATCCTAGGTGATGTCAAAAATGGCTATCAATGGGACAGCAATACAACTCATTACAACTAAAAGAAAACAAGAAATTAACCTTGCAGTCTAGTCATTATTGATACCAATCGATTTGCCAGTTAATATAAAACTAATTTGGCAAAAAGTATAATGTACAGATGAAAACATTAGCTCTGATTTACAAGTCTCTCTGTCTTAGATCACTCCTTAATATACTGATGGCAACGTGCGCTTACTACTTGGTAGTCTAGATGTCACACTGGTTAGGCTACTCCTAAAGCCCATACTTCCAAGCTGGGTAGCCTAAAAATACAATAACACAACCATTTTATTACTTTCTGGTGTAAAATGGAATTGATTGATATGTAACATTTTGGCTACAGTAAAATCAATGTTTGCATTTCAATCTTCTATGAACGGAATTCATTAAATGAAGAACTTTACTTTTCTAGGGGAGGAGTGGGACTGGATTGTACTCAGCATTCGAATTGTATCTCTAATAGACTGTCTAGTGGTTAGATAAATTGTCACGCTTTTGTTTGTTAATGGGAAATGATTTGAGCTTGTTGTAAGCTATTCATTACTAGCCAACTATGAAACATGATGATGATGATGGACAGGGGTGTTCTACAAGACTACCTGGACAACGCGGACTGGGAAATCTACCGCGAGATGAATGACGACCTACATGGGTACGCGCAAGGAGTCATGGGATTCATACAACATGGAATTCAGAATTCAGAAAGACTGTCCGGCTGTTTCCAAATCAGAAACCGTGGATAAATAGCGCAGTCAGAGCTGCACTCACCGCGAGAGATACAGCCTTCAAATCCGGTGACATCACCAGCGACAAGAAAGCCCGCTAAAATAGGAGAGCTTACATAACGACAATTACAATATGGAACAAAAGACACAGCAGTTCAGTTAATGGTCATTCCTTGCAACACGAAAGGCTGGGGCATTGTCATAATGTTTAGCCAACTATGGCATATCATGGATTAAAGTGAGAACTCCAGGCTGGCGCTCTGCTAGCCAAGGTTGGTGTTGAGAAGGGAGCTACGTATGTTGTTGTTTTCCAGGACTGTTATTTTCTCTTTGCCGAGTCGTTGACAGTGTATTCCTAGAGGGGTGAAATCCCCACTGGCATTGAGGGATTTGTGTTTATATTGTAGGGCAGGGGAGCCTGGGGACATGACGTGTGACTGGCGTCCAGCAGAGAGGAACGATGTGCTTACACACTGCCGGAATTATACACCTCACTCACAGCACACACATCAAATACAACAACAGCTAAATGTTATTTACTGTGAACTTTGAGAGGCTTTGAGAGGCTGAAGCTAAGTTTAGCTTAAGTTTAGCTGGAGTCTGATGTACAGTATACCTTTTCATGAGCACTGATCACTGTATGAGTTCATGTTAGAGTTAGGGTTAGGGTTAATGTTTTTTTGTGAACACATCGTGTTGGGAAATGTAAAGTTACCATTTTCTCTGGTTGAAATAGCACCAGCTGTCACTAAAGTAGCACTTTTGCTGAAAATGTTGCAAAATGTACTGTGTGTTCTGTAGTGAATGTTTTGTTAACGGAGTGACACTGTATCTGTGTGTCTAGTTAAACTGCATAATTCATCTCTAATTGACATGATATCTGTGTTAAAGCCACCACCTTGAACTTACATTCAAATTTGGTTTAACAATTAACAATACCTGTTTTATTCCCCTGGGACATTCCTGTATCTCACATGGTCTTGAGTGGTAAAAAGATGTGCAATGTGTGCTATGGCAAATTACGTGTGGTGTGGATTGATCCCCAGGAGGGACATAAAAATGTGCCTCAATACAACTCCAACTTTATGGAGATCATAAAATGTGTCATCCACTAATTAGATTATTTATAAACACTGACAGCAGAAACCCTCTGAAATACGGTATCACATTGACCTGTGAATGCCTTTACCTGTAGCAAACAGTCTGTTAGTGTGTAGCGCTAGCCCGAAAGGTTTAGAGCAGTGTGAATTCACAAACCTCCCCAGTGAGACGTAGGGTTTATACTGTATGTCTCTCCAACTCCCTCTTTTGCTCTCTCTCACACACACACACACACACACATACACATTTTTGTGTTGCACACTCTGCATGCATCAGGCAGTGCAGGAAGCTTCTGGACAGCTGTCTGCTACTGTATACATTATGTGTCCCTTGGCAGCCACTCTGGCAGGCAGAGGCCCATCAGAGCCTTGGGGATACACTGGCCATCCACCGGTCCTCAATTTTGGAGCTCAAATAGGCCCACCAACATACGGTAATGAATAAGGATGTGCTGTGATTTTCATCTAATATTGCACCACCCACATGCAGAACCTGATTGAGATACAGCACGGGCCTCATGGGGTAGGTGGATGGGTTGGATAGCAGATTGTTGTCATCATGGCTTGTCATTGGTTGTCACCATCTTGAAGACATCAAAGAGACACACCTCGTGAAGTCTAACAAGTGACATCGAATCTATTTGGTAATTATCTGATGAATCCATGGTTTGGCCCAAACCATCAACACACCAGTCTAATTATGGTGTATGTGCTGTATAAGTATCCATGCCTTGTGTATGTATAAACTCAGTAGTGTCTTACAGTATGTCCATTGCTTGCATTCAGGAGTACTTTTTGACTTTTTTTTAAATCCATACTGGACAGTTGCAGTTGAAAGTAAAGACCATTGATGCCTCTCCCCACAAAGATAGCCACATGATACAACTAAAAAGGACAACATATTTTGTCTATTTAAGACAAAGTACAGCACTACACATCAGCTGAGTGGGAAGGAGCTAGTGAAGACATGCATGACTGACTGCAGCAGAGACTTGAATGGACAACATGGAAAATTTGGTAAAAACAAAGGAACTAAAGCCACAGTAGATTCTAAGAGATCTTCAATCGATAGAAGACAAAAAAGAATCATGATTTTGCAGTATTTTTTAAATGACATTATGACAATAATAAGACAGGTAACTAAGTGAAAAATACTTATAATTTACAGGATGTGATGGCTGTGTGCACCACTGGTAAATAAAAGCCTAAAGCTGGTCTTTTTAGATGCCTGAACATGTCCGACATGTTTCTCACCTGTATTTGACATATTCTAATTGGTTTCTTAAAATACAAAACTGAGAATGGATATATATATATATATATATATATATATATATATATATATATATATATATATATACGAAATATCCAGATTAACCTTAGAGCATGCTTTTGTTAGGTGAAATCCCAACAGGGTACAAACAAAAATTGTTACAGCCCACTTTGATTACTAATTCCTCCCTTGCAACTGGAGATTACTGTATTTTATTTTTTTCACTACAGGGGTAGTAAGTGAATTTATGACATCTGTGAGGGGGCTATGAAGTGAGCAAGGCAGAGCAGGTGTTGCATTAAACAGCTCCTGAAAGAGATGGGAGCTATCACATGTGATCCATCTGCCAAAAAAAGACATACTGTGCCAGGAGGCATGGGAGGGGACAGCCAAAAGGATGGCACATGTGATTGAAAAGATGTGGATACTGTATTTATCCAGATGTGAGCCTTATTGTTCATGGCTATTTAAATCTATGGCAGATTTAAACCATGAGCAAAAAACCGAATGCTAATTGTATATGCAGTCGCTATAAAAGTGAGCTTCCTTCTGAAGGAGCAGCTAGACCTCTAAAAGGAATAGACTTTGAAAAAGTTGTTATGTTGCTATGAGACAAACCCTATCTCACCCAAATCTGAAAAACTTTGTATGTCGAGAAAAGAACCATTTTGATTTCCACCAGCTTTCCATCCCCAGAGGTAAGGTATTCAAATATACAAATAACAGGGACGCTTAATAAAATACATGTTGGTACTTGTCAAGCTCAGTCATCTCTACTGCAGCTCAGAAATGTTGAGCGGGTACAAAATGTTCAAAAGAAAAAAATCCTCATGCAATATTTCTACTCAATAGCGAGACGATTTCAATTCTTTATTAGCTACAGTGCATTATAGTGGATTCAGAATACATATATGCAAGTTCAACCTTCACAACAATTATTTCTCATGTGGACAGCTTATGCATTAGAAATGTCATGCAGGGATCAGACACCAATGTCTAGCATAAGCACGGTAATACAAACTCAACATCTTTTCTTCTGAGTCTTTTTCTAGGCTTTATCATGGATTTATCATGGATTCTGACTTCCGATTTCTACATGTTATTAGTATTCAGCTGAATTCATTGAAAATTACAGTTCCCAGTTCCGATCAGTTCACACATCTTAGTGTGAGAGAAACTAACACTGGCACAAGTAATTTTAAAGGATGCATGAGAAAACATTGTTGGAATATGGCACTATTAATGTCCTTTTAAATTAGCACCACTGCCAACACCATTAATAAACTGCTAAAACACATGCTGCTTTGTAAATGAATAAAAAGCTTCCCAATACTGATAGGACAATGGGTAAGCAGGGAGCGGGTAGGGGGGTCTGAGGGGTTGTTACAGAAATCCAATAAAGAGAATCTCAACCAAGAGTCGTCAAGCTGAAGGAGAATGGTAGGACACCAATTGAGGGCTGGTAGGATGTAGAGTAAGTAGCCTCCAGACAATTGTCAGAGGGGAATGACTTTGCCCTCCCATGGTTCATAGAGGAAGATCATGTTTAAGGCATCTATAGGATCACTTGACCCCCTACAGAGGCTGGTGGAGGGTGTTGGTTGCCACTGGTGAGTTGGCGGGTGGCACACAAACATCTGTCTCCAGTGTGCAATTTGGTTAGACTACACCAGCCTGATCCAGAGAAAGGCAACTCCAAAAACCAAGAGCTGCAAAAAGTAATGCCTGTCTGGCAACTACACACTTCATTTTTAAATGCCTTGAACAACACTTATGGAAGCAAAGTTTCTATGTATTAAGGAGAGAGGTGTAGTAGGACAAGCGATTGAGACAGCATCTTTTACTTATGATTGCAAAGAGCCTGTGTTTACTTTCTTACCTCCAGAGTGAGATGGAGGACCACACAGCAGCACCACCCCCTGTCCCTCGCGAACTGACACAGAGCTTCTTCGGTGGGTCTTGAAGTTTTCCAAGTCTGAAAAATAATAACAAGCATTATGTAAAACTCCACGCTGAATTTGGTCTGACAAATCTTTGATAGTTTGGCAAAAAATCTTGTTTGTGCAGTGCAACAAATTAGGGGAAAATCTAAAGAATTGAAAAGACTTGCTTATATTAAAAAAAATCATCTTCGCAGCAGTGCTAAACATCTAAAATATCAAAAATAAACTTCGGTCAGACAAGTCGTGAATATTATATTTAGTGGGAGACTAGAGATGAATAGTCATGATGGAAATCCCTCTGAGCCGTGCCTTCTGCAGTAAGTATAGACATTTGGGGGTGGTAAACAGCCTACAGCTTTGCCTCAGGCTAACTTACCACCCCCTGTGCATGTGTATTTACTGAGGTCATCCAAGTCTCACTGTGAGAATGCCACAAATAATGTTAAGAAGTAAAGAAAAACACCATGAAAACAACAATTTCTCTAAAGAATGGGGGCAAACAATTGTATATTCCTAAAACAATGGAAAGTGTTTGGAAGCATCACTTCACAGGAGACTATTACTATCTTAAAAACACTACTACTAATATCAATTGTTGAGGAAGACAGCAAAGACTAGGGTCTGAGATTATGAATTGAACATGAGCAAACAAAAAAGTGCTATATTGGTCCAATGTACGTATGTGAATAAACCAATATGGGCCATAAATGGGGGCTTCTAAACAAATGAGCACTATTGCAATCTGCAGCCCCTCCGGTATGCAGACAGTATTTTGCTTGGCTAGGTCACACATGAAGGATTTTAATGGCTCAAGTGGTTATCATGTTTCCATTGTCTCTTATTCATCACACTCACCACCACAAGCGTTACAAAGCAATTCAAAAATGGCTTAGAAACTGAAATTACCTTTTTATTTAAACTAATTTATGTTCGACAATTTATGGAAAAACAATAACAGGTCGCAACTGCTTTCTGCAATTCCTGCCACTATTGTTGCCTGGCGGATCTCTGTAAAGGTAATTCAGAGAGCACAGAACGCTCTTCATGGATGAGTGTGCTGAGAAGTCTCAGGTGGGAGGTGGATAAATATGTTTCAATTGGGAACTTCTCAATGCTTTTTAAAAGCCGCTAAGCAATGATTAGATTTGGAATAATGCCATACCATAGAAATTAAAGGAGTGGGCCTGTAAACATATAAATTAGCTTTGAGAGACAGCTGCACAGACAGGTACTGTAGCTATCTCACAATGACAAAAAAGCAGTGAGCTGGAAGACTAATTCCCATAATTCCAACGATGTCCGCTTGGTACTTGCCAAACATGGTATTCCATTTTGTTCATTTGTAATGACACTGTCTGAAGTGGGGACAGTATGAACAATCTACTGTAAGTGATGCAAAATGCCACAACTGTACACACATGGGCTGTATTAGAATTAATTTGACCATTGGGGACATAGATAGTGATGGGAAGGGCATTCATATTTCATATCTCTTTACCAAAAGGAGGGAAAAGACAAATCTATTTGAGGAGTGATATGGCAGATTTAAGTGCATATATTGTCTAAATTGGATTAATTAACCTTAATTAACCTTGCACTGTAATATGTTCCATATTGTCATGTCACCTCGAGCAGCGGTGCAGGAATGAAAGCTTTCTTTTCAGGGCAGCTCAATGGAAAGTCTCAAGCGTTGTTCCAACCAACCCGATTTGAAACTAGATTGCTGATTAGTTCTGCTCCAGGAGCAGATTTAAATGTAAAATTACTGGGCTCACTGATTTATGAAGAGGACTATAAGGTCAGCTAATATATGTCATATTGGCTATGGGACAAGTCTATTAAGAGGCAGGCTTTAATTATTTCTTAAAACATAAATCTCCTCTTAACCCAGGAACACACTTTTACTAATAGCTATTTGAGACTCTTAAGCTCTATTAAGAAAAGCAATTCCTTGCATTTTCCCACAGATTAATATGAGATTTGGCAATTTAGAGTCAATTATACAGTATGCATCTACCTCAGCAATTTAACTGATCTCTAAAAAAGCAAGGGAGAGCAACATGTCATATTGCTATATCACTGTAAAAAAGAAAGACTATTTATTGTAATTCATACCATAATTCATAACTTGATGGAACACATGTCAAACATGAAATTCATTTCAATTACTACTACTAAGCACATAGGTAAGCTAGTAACAGTAAAATCTAATAGCAACAAGCCACTAGGTTGACTGTGCATATTGTCTACAGGTAAAGACTTTATTGGAGCAGTCTAGACCACTTGAGTTTGTTTAATCAAAACAGCTTGAATTTATAGCTTGCAAGTGTCCCGTGCATGTGGGCATGTGGGTGTAATTCTGTGTCTAGTTGGTCCAATCTGGCAACCGTAGAATGGCAACAAAAGCTTTTGAGTGGCACCGCCACCCACTTTCATCTGAGCACAGGATAGGATGTTAGATAAAAGCCCCAGAGAGCCCCGAAAATTGTGAGCCTGAAGGAACAAAGTGGACAAAAGAATTGCACATCTAAGGTACTGAATTAATTTCAAAAAGTATCTTTTTGGCATCATTTTGGATTGAGATAAAAGCTCTTGTAGTAATAACAAGAGGCGGTACTGGACTATTTTATTACAAGTGCAGGAAGCCATTTTTGATCATCTCTGTCCTGATAAAGGGATGTTTTAATGGAAATAGCACAGAGAAATAAAATATTAGAGGTAAAATCCAACTATGCCCCCCTCCCCCCTCCCCACTCTCCACAACCAAAAAAGAGCAAAGGAACCATTGTTTCAAAAGAGCCTGAAGAGCCCAGCAGAAAGCCTTATTACTGTATGATACAGCTCACGCCATATAATAAGAGTAGCCTACAGAGAGAGGGGGACAGTGTGGGGGACTTGACCAAAAGCATGTTCTTCTGAGCACACACAGCTGTGCACTCTTTTTGTTCAAAAGAAAGCATGAAAGCATGCAGTAAGGCCTTCAAGGGACATCTCAAACAATTCACATGACAGTCTCAACAAAAGAGAAAAGCCTTGTGCGCATTGGCAAGCAACTACTCTTCCACAATATATTAAAACATCCATCAACAAATATAACAAATAAACATGCAGTATAAGAGGGGAAATACAGAAGACACATTTTGCACAATAACTTACATCAAATGTTGAAAAGTGAACTAGCTAACGATGATAAATCAGCGTTTGAATGAGTAAATGTGATGATCTATCCAGAGCTATTAGTATCCATTATTGTAAAGCTGGGATGACATTACATACTATGATCCAGATTACCCTGATGATCACATCCCAGCCACATAAGCATCTTAAATGCCAGCAAAACTAATTATACTTCAACGAGGCTGTCCGACCTTAAATATGTGATTCATTACAGCAACCAACTCCTTGAGGTAGATTTACTAGCTATTCTCTTCACAAGCGCTGGGGTGGGCAAGCGTCTCTTTCAACAATTGGTCACAGAGTAATTGAATAATTTTCTCAATATGGCTTTTGTCAGATATGTATCATACTCTGCTAAATGACATCACATAATGCAAATGACATAACATAACAAGTAATTCAAATACTTTTGCAACAGTATTCTAGATTGAACTATACAGTAGAGTTTGTACTTTTACTTTCAGAGCAGGATGTGCAGGGCTATAGCTACAGTATGTCTCCTTGATGGTTAGGATCCTGGGGAGTCTTTTGATGGTGAGTGCAAAAGCACTGTGTTGAGTCCTACTTCCCCTTCCGTTTAACTCAGAAACCAACCCCTGAGGTGCAAGGCAGTCTGTTTTCAGTTTCAAGTAAGGTTCCTCTTTGCACACTTAACTTACAGCACCTTTTTGCTGAACTTTTGCATTAAATAATGCAGTTGGGTTTAAAGGTTCACTAAATTAGTGAATGAGAGTGTTTTGTTTTCATTTTGTTCAAACATCATTTAATTTCAGTAAGAGGGAGAACATTGTATGATATCAGTTGCTACAGCATAGAGGTAAATTGAGTGCAACATCACTCTGTGTAAAAATAACTAAAACCAGAATGTAGCGATGAACTATTTACACTTAATTAACTAGAGTGACTCTAGACTCTCTACACACTAGCACAACAGCTGGAGAGTACAGTAGTCTTCAGGATTTATCTACATTTAAACGAGGGATTCACTTACACCCTCTATAGCTTGATGTCTACTCTTGTGAATTAGGGAGAATTTCCCACCATGCTAAGCAAATCCAAGACACTCAAATCACTGGAGGGAGGGGGGAAGGGGGGGATCTAGAGCAGATGGAAAAAAAGATGAAAAAAAACAACAAAGATAGGACATCTGTTTATGCACACGCTCAGTTAAATGAATACATATCCCAGAGCTCCATACTAAAGGCTCAATCTGACTGTTCAGTGGCAAAATGTTCAGAGAAATATTGTATGTCCTTGGTCTAACTCAAAACTTTAGCACACTACAAAACATTGCATTACATTCACAGTGTGACCAGCAGAGTAGCTCTCATATAACAAGTTGGCCCTGTTATCAGGTATTGGATATACAACCTATTCATCAGTATGACTTATGGGTGTACATCTTTTACATAATCACTGATAAAAAAATCTATGGAAATACTAATCAAGGGCAGCCCGTATTGAGTGAGAGAGGCCTTCGATCCATCAGTTACCGTTGCCTCAGTAGACAGGACCAACTCCTCACCAGGATGAGCACCATCCATCAAAAGTTCAGGAGAGGAAAGGGAATGCCGAATCATTTGGAGCACTGCCATTCCCATAGAATAACCTTGAAGACCCCTTTCGATATCTATACTAAGCAAACATATAGTATGCCTAACACTGAAGAATACGTATAACATATAAACGATGTTACGCATAAACGGGTTAAGGCTATGTTATAATTACCCAACAGGTAACTAGTGGATAAACAAAAATGTATACCATATACAAAATTATGACTAAAATATTTCTTCTTAAACACATACAGTATGTTGTGTAGACAAACATGATATTCCTAAAGGAAAACATAATACATAAAACAAATGGTACTTGTTTTAGACAACTCTTCCCTTGTCTTCAGTGTCACTACCACATCATGGACATGAAAATGAGCAAATGGAAAACTGGCCATTGTTACCAGTAAGTGCAGCAAGAAGCAACAAATCTAACAGATTGTTAGATGATTTGCATAAACCTAAGCAAACAAATTGTAGATTTCATCAATCAGGGTGGAGTCTGTCCTGGGGTTAGAAGTTGGGTTGAATTAATGATAAATCCATGAATTCTAAGCTAGAATGAAACAAGTGTACAGTAAACATGTTGTCCCCCAAGAATGATGTACTGTAGCACCCCTCCGTGTGTGAATTGGTGACAATTATTCAAATGTGTGTTTTGTGGATTAATGAGAGAGAGAATAAAAATATTTGAATCCATTGTTGGAAATTAAAATTTGATAGCTGTCTATGGACGTTATGTCAGATAATGGACGGTTTGATAGGGAGATGCATTGTAAAAAAATATATTTCTTTTTTATAGGCAGACAATAGACATTTTTACTGATATAAGTCTTGGACTATACTGATAGTAACATTATGGTTGAGATATTTTCATCAATCCATTGTTTTCTATCATTTACACTTACGCAAATGGTCTCTATTCAGTAGGCATGTAAGATGCTATTAAGGTATTTGCTGGTGGGGGCCAAAAAGTGTAATTACAGAAAATCGAATGGGCGGAGCTTATATAGCTGCAAATATGTAGCACATTTCTTGACAATAGCTCAAATGGGACAGGAGATATGCTTGTGCAAAGTTTGGGCCAATCAGTGTAATTAGAATTTCAGTTGTTTACTCTAGCCCCCCCCTTGGGACCAATCAGTGTAATGTTGTAAATGCCGGGGACAGGACTCAGTAGGACGGGATTTAATCCACTGCTGATAGCAGTTTCCTGCAAATGTTTTGTTTTTAGTTGTTTTATTTTTATCTTTAGACTTTCTTTTCATTCACTATGATATGTTTTAGAGGGAACCATGGAAACGTATCACACATATCACAACACCAATTATGTGTTCTAAAACGATTGACGTGAGGAACATGATTAAGACACTATGCATGAATTCACTATCAATGCCTCTTTTAATTAAAAACACTTTCTCTATCCAGAACTCAATTACTGAGTCAGGAGGCAGAGTGCTTTCCGTAGACAACAGCAGTGCATTGCCTATGACATTCTTTTTTCATTTCCTATGGATCTACTGACAAGGTTTTCCATATCTGTGCAATTAAGAAACCCAATTCAGGAAAAATGGTAAAAAAAACATATCTGAAATAAGTAGTTTTGGGACTATCTTCTATCTATCTACGGTTCATTATTCCTAACTCTTTTCCATTAAGTTATGTCTGCAAGGTCAAACTCCAGCTGAATTATCACAAAGCATATTTTCAATCACTAAATAGCCAACTTTCATTCTGACTTTCTGGATGAAAATGGTATTGATTGATAGCTTTGCTATAGAATTAATGTTAAGAGCAATAACTTACTCCATTCATTTAATCTGCACATAGACAGAATGCATTATTGATTCAGTGGAAATATGCTGCAGCTCTTAAATATATTAAATGTCAGTACGCACATTACAGTGAAAAGGCAATTTCGCTCATAAAAAGCAAATGTTATTCACAGACTTCAACAACAATTATAATATCCACCATTTTCAAGATCAGGAATACATTGCATATAGTACGTAAAAGGAGTCAGATAAAAAAAAAAATAGCACATGACAATCAGTTCAAAACTAGTGTTAATAAGGTCACATCCACCAATCATAACATTAGTAAGTATTGCACTTTTCTATGATTGGTACAGTATATTTCCTCTTTAACTTTTGTCTTTTAACTTTTGTCTTTTAAGAAATTAAATCTTCTAAAACATTTGGTTTTATAGGTTTTCTTCATTTGGGAATGATTCATGTGGTTTTCTATGATATAATGTAGCTCTCTTATGTTTTACAAATTGCAGGATACACTCTCTAATAATATCAGCTGCCCTTTAAATTATTATCTTGAACCTGCACCATTCAATCATGGTGTGGAGTTAATTAAGCTATACCAAGAGTAATAAACAAGATGGATGACACCCAGTCACAGATGCATGCCCTGACTATGTGACAACAACTGAAGGCTGGTAAGGTCAGACCCCGGCAATTGATGGAACTGTCACTGTATCGCCCTATAGTGACAGTGGAGTTCCCTCACAGAATCGGATTGTTCCTGCCCAAGGGTGAGACTCGGCCAGACCAGGGGACTAAACAAATGGCCTGGGAGAGATGTGGCGGCCTTGTTCCAAACGTGAGCCATCAGAATTCAATCTGAGGAAGCCATCATTCATGCACTGTCAATGTTGTCATTTAAGCATGTCCGATAACTGGGAGAGCAGTGAGCAGCCTATTGAGTTCCTCTTAATCTAGCAAAAAGGCTTAATGAAACCCAGTCTGTCAGTTATACTCTTCAAAGCCCTACAGATATCTTACTTTACAACATTTAGATCAAATATAGAAGATTTTATCCATTCTGAGATAAGATGGTTTCTGTTTAGTTTTATGATCACTATGACATTATTTTTACTTGGCATATAATACATTGAGCAACTTTTACTTTATTTTGTGGCCACAGAGTTTTACCGATACATATTTGCAATAGGCCTTAACTGTAACTTAGTGTATTTTGACTAACATCCAAACTTGAGGAGACTAATGGAGTTTAACTCTTTTAAGTTTTGTAGCTTCATGTTTCAGCCGTATCAGGGACAAATATCTGCACCCTGACAGAAAGAGGACTCTTGAGTCAGAGCACTAGGAGCTGCAACTCCCCAGGGAGATGATTCCATGTTGATCATTTTATCAGGCAGGACACGATATACTATCACAAGTCCCACTGACATATCTTTTATGTCACATGCCCTCACACTGGTAACTGGTACAGTTTGATCAGAAAGACAACAAAAAATTGTTTGCAACTTACATGCAAAGGTTAGACTGGCCTCTCGGCTGACGATGGTCCCAAAAGAGTTGGAGGCGAGGCACTGATATGTTCCAGCATCCTGGTCTTTATTCAGATGGCTGATTCGGAGGTTGCCTCCAGAGAGGCTGTAGTGTGAGTCTGATCTAGCTGTGATCGCCGTGCCATTCAGTTTCCACCTACAAACAAAAACATTAGCAAATAAAACAGCTAAGAATCCCCGGTGAGACTTTATTGTACAACTATCTGCCTTTAAACAGTCTTTAAACTGTCTGCATCCAACTACAGAATACTGTAAATCCAGTTTACAGTACTGTAGGCCTATTCTGGACAATATGAGATTTTGTGGTTGTATGACCAAAGCAAAGCAAGAGTGTGAATTTGACCCTTATTTGATTAATTGATTTTCAACAAGAGGATTAAGGCCCTCAAACCATGCCCCCATCTTAGAATTAATCTAAGTAGTGAACCATTGATGCCCAGTGCACCATGGAGCAGAAAAGACTCCACTCGCCAGGAATACATAACATTGGTGGCCATCCATCTTGCTAGACACCCATTCAAACAGCATAAAAATGCAGCTTAATCATTACAGAGCAGCAATTAAAACTAATGGGTACACCCTGCATTTTGCACTTTTGCATTCTAGACCAGGCTACATGATTATCATTGGTATTAGCAGTGATCAGTGAAGGATACAGTATAATTCACTTATGAAAGCAGCAGGTTCCTCAATCCTTCCACATCCAGTAGGTCAGAACTTATTATAACGAACAATGGTGGGGAGAAATTAATACTGGTAAATTCCGGTAGTGGAGGTGTGAACCCGTAACTTACGCAAAACGCCTTGACACAAAAGGCTTTGATACATGTGTCTCATTATCAATGATGTCCAGCCCTGTTACAACAAAACTAAAAAAGGCATTTCGCAGATGAGTAAGCATGATAGGTATTCTTAATCACTTTATCGGGAAATGGGCGATGCAAATCATGATTAGGGTCCAAGGCGATTAGTCCCTGATTATTTCTTTGGAGGGAGGAGAATAATTGATTGTCTGTATAGATTCCAAAAGGCTGTACAAATAGGACAAATTTGTCAAAGGGTTGTTTAAAATATCTCCATTAGTTTGGTCTATCTTTGCTTTTATGAATGAAGAGGGAGACTCACACACTGTACAAAGATGATGGCCCTCTGTTTTATTAGCTCACAGTATACACACTACAGTAGACACTACATTCTCCAGAGCCTTACTATTACCCACAATAGAGAGGGGGAAAGGTCCAGTCTTATAAGGCAATTCCAGCTATTCATATCGAAGCAAGGAAAACAAGAACACACATAAATATTTAACCGCACAATGAACATCACTACTCAGACACTACTCAGAGAACCTGGAATTCATAGGAAGAGGAGTCTCTGAATGGTCCTAGAGAGTATGATCCCGGAGTATTCATCAGTTCTCATATCAAGCTGAAATATGTGCTGAGATTTGTTTGTGTTTCAGACAAAAATGTTTTTCTCAAAGAGCCTGAGCCACAATGAAAGCACTCAATGAAGCAACCATTTGAATATCAAAAGCTGCTAATTATTTCACTGACAATGAATCATTGGATGCCTTATCTGTGACTTTCTAAGACATTACAGGAGATAGCAAATTGGGCCATATAAAAGGACATTATATGAATGATGTATCAGAGTGAGTTATCATGTTACAAGCCACAAAGACTACAGACCGTACTAGCCATCTGAGGGGATCACTGTCAATCCATCAATATGCTGTTACTTCTAATTTTCACATGCTTTACAGTGGGATGTGTTAATACACATTATTTAATGTGTCTTACAAAAATGACAGATTGAAAATGACTTGCCCTACGACTGTCAAGGTCCTTCTGTGACAAAGCGGCTTACCTGATGAAAGATAAGACAGCTAGCTTTGACTGATATGGTGATTGTGAGAAAACTCATGATTCTACTCGTCTTTAGATCAAAAGTGGAGGAGGGAATAAGTGAGTGAGTAAGGTCAACACTAAGATGAAAATCAATGATCCTGTCATAGACATCCTCATGACAATGATTCTTGTATTGAATTGCAAAACTAATATCACCGCTTTGATGCATTGAGCAATGCATTAAATCAAGTACATGTACTGTACATGTTGCAGATAATGTAATAATCCTATTTACTATCAATCACTCTAGAGGAGGACACCAGCTCCATTTGTTAAGCACATGCTTTATGCAATCATGTTCCAACAGGCCGTGCATACAGTGGCATAATACCATGCCATCTGGCTTATGACTTTGTGGAATGTTCGGCGGTCTGTTCCTTTTCTTAAGCCTTCTGTATGGTGCTTTGTGTTCAGTTGAGAAAAACAAATAGAAACAGCAGAAGAGAACAAGGTTTCGTCTATGTAGTTAAGAATTCTTAGGAGCTTTATGCTAATAGAGATAGAAAGCTTTAAAACATATCAGAGGATGAGTGACATTTAATGCAAACCTCTAAGGTCAACCAGTCACAGTATACGATTGTGTGATGTGCAGTTAATGAACTTTGAACATGATTTAGTCTGCGGCTGCCCACGAGAAGACATCCTTAGAAGGCAGCCCAGGCTCTGACAGGACTGTACAGCAACCTTGACAGGAAACAGCTGATTAGGTCATCCTTTAAGCTGCCTCAATCCCAAGTATTAAATTTACCAATCCTTCTAAATCTCACCCCAGCAATTTCAGTCAGCAAACACGATTGATTTGAACCTTGTAGTTGCCAGAGATACAACATACTAACCTTTCGATAGACTAATGAACCATGCAGGGAAGAAATAGAAGAGAAAAGAGACTATTGTTGCACTTTTCCAGTAAGTATTTGAATTGATACATAAAAAGCCCCACTCTGCATTTTGTGATAGAGGGAACTTACTCTAATATTGCATACGTAAAGAGGTAAACCCTGTGGTGTGGATATGAATTCCTAGCAATTCTTAATACCTTCAGGTAATGATTGGTGCTAGATAGTTATCTAGGGAGACACTACCTGCAGCTTGAAACATAACCAAACCACTAATTATCTGAAATTGCTATACACCTACCCTGTGCAATCACAATTGTAATTTTACAATGGTTGTATTACATCTGTGATGTAATATGACCAAAGGACACACATGCTATCTTATGAAGTAAATAATTTATTTGAATTGAATTGGAAGTCATCTTTTTATCTTTTATTTATCTGTGTGCTCTACACTGTACTGTACATCGGAATAAATGCAAATTCACCAAACATAAAATGACTGACCCACAATAATGGGGAATGTTTGTGGTGTACAATGTGTGCTCCTTTGTAGTGTACTGACCGGTAGAGGGGAGGTGGGCTTCCCTGGGCCTCACAGCTGAACACCACCTCCCTGTTCTTCTCCAGGGAGTCCACAGGAAACACAATGCTGCCAGGCTGCTTGGTGAAGACTGGGCTCTGCTGGACGCTGCTCTCTATAGGGGAGAGGGGAGAAACAACACACTCCACTTACACTCGGACACCAAACCTGCTTGCAAAACAGGCAATTAGTCAGTGGCAGCAAACAGGCTGAGGCCAGCCCTGGTAAACCATTAGGAGGAGCAAACCACAAGCAGACAAAACATATCAATTAATTCTGCATGTCACAGCACTGTGGCAAGGAGAAGAATTATTTGAGGTGAGACGTGTCTTCAAAAGCTATTTAGGCGGTAACAGGATAGCTCCTGATTTATACTGAACAACAGTCAGGAACGCATTTTCATTTGCCTTTTGTCAACTTGTGTCCTATTTTCCCAGAGTGCTATTGGAGTAGTTGTGTCCCTGCAGACGTTTAAGCAATTAGTCGTGTGGTTAGTGTTCCTCAGCTGTGGTTTGTATTCTCTGCGTGGAATGACACCCTGAACGGAAGTGTCCATTACTCCATGGACAGTTGGGGATCCAATGGGCTATGTGTGCATGACTTCACAAAAGCCTTTAGTGTCAGTAAGCCATGGGATAAAGGATAAGTGACAGCCTTTGTAACCATCTTACCTTTGGCCTAGAATGTCATTAGATGTGATTCAAGGGGTTATACACCACATTACCCAGCCAATCTCTAGCCATTTTCACTGTAGGCTGCATCAGACTGTGTATCTGTGAAGTCATTTTCAAAGACGTAGAGAAGCAACACTTCTCTAACACCTGGTTGTGCTAAGCATGACAACAAGTTATTCATGACTGAGTCTTGATTTGTTTAAAACATCTAAGGTCAGTGGTGTTATTGATGGGCGGCAGGGGTGCACATTGCCTCTACAATAGCGATCCAGGCCACTTATTTTGTCACAGAGATAGAAAAGCTTTTTAGCAACAGGAGGCATCAATTGTGCCATAAATAACAAAGCTGTTCAAAACACACTGACTTTCATTATTCAATGTGTTGTTTAAATAAGCAATAACAGACAAAACACCTTAAGGTGGAAATTATTTCATAGCTTTTGAGGTACCCTCCACAAATGGCACAATTTCTAAAATGACATACTTTGATGCCCTGTGAGCAACCATTCAGACTACATGCTAATTCGGGAAAAGATAAACTGTGCTTTCCCCCCAGAACTTTTCTATAAAACTGTTATAAAACTGAAGGCTGTTGTTTCTTTGGAGATCTTCTCAAATGGGTCTCCCCTGAGGAAGAGAGGAAAACAAAAGCCAAACACTCTGGAGATGCCACATAACTGATAAGGTATTGAAACAAAACAAAAACCCATTATAGAGTTAGTGTGAGACAGACTTCTTCCTGCAAACCAAGCTATCATTTGCCTGTCGTCAAACTGGTGTACAGTATGCATGTGAAGAAACTGACAGGTGTTTCAGGAGTAGCTTTCATATGATTTGAAGTGATTCATGTCTAAAGTGGCTGAATGTTCAGTTGCATGAAGTCTATATTAATACATACTATTGCCTCCGCAACACTACCCTAAAAAAAGATACTTTCGTTTTTTCAAGGTAGCTAACCCTAACCCACCTCATAATGACTTGCTTTACATTTGTTAGCCCCCATAGAGCAGCATTAGAATATCTCTAACCCTACAAAGACATACTACACTAACTACAGTAAAGCATATGTTACTCTTAATCCAGCACTCTATAGAAACAGGTAAAAGTAGGTCACCATTACTGCACCCCATATTCATCTAAGCCAGGTATCTTTAGAAGACTCCCAGTTGGCCCTGTACACTTGAGACTGACTGAATGATAAAACATGTTGATTTCTTTTTCTCCATAAGATTCCAGCTTCATGGTACTCATCTGCATAAGACGTGTCAGTGAAAACATGTGAGGTGAAAGCACTGGGGTACTGCCTCTGGGAGGGAGCCCCAGCATACTGAAACCCCACCGCTCTCAAATTGGTTGCTGCATTCATTATTGTGACACTCACACGCTTCTCCATTTGTCATGTGAAATGCAGGTTATGAGAGAGAATACGTGTTTGGAAACTTTCCCATGCCAGTCTTTTATTGTACCATATCCAGGATACTCCACATCATCTACTGCACTGTAAAACATTCCCATTGAGAGAGAAGGAACTCAGTTAAAGCCCCCATTATGTCTTATTTATGTACAGCGATTTGAAATTAAATAGATTAGAGTTCAAATATAATTAGGGTCTATGATGCATGGGCCCTATTGGAAAATGAGGATATAATCATAGATAATTGCAACTATCTGTGATTATTGTTAGGATCTGCAGTAGGACCAAGCAATTGAATTGCACCCTGACTATTTATGAGATGACCTTCACAAACTTGTAATGGACATGATGTTCCAGCTTTAATACAAGTTTAGATGATAGATGATTAAACTTGTTTATTCCAGAGGTATGGAACAATATGACTGAATTAAACAGAACACAGTGAAAATATACTGTATATATTACTAATTAATATCTACTGTATACTGTATGTGCCACCATGGGGTTCTCCTTTAATTTGCTGGAGACACTGTATCGTACTGTACAAACAATGTAAATTAGTTAAAATATAATTATTCAATGAGTAAATTGCATGTACGAAGGTTTGCTGCTTGCAGGACTCTCTACTGTCCCTTGTTGATTGAAATAAGATGACAACATATTGTGTGTGTGTGTGTGTGTGTGTGTGTGAGAGAGAGAGAGAGAGAGAGAGAGAGAGAGAGAGAGAGAGAGAGAGAGAGAGAGATTATTGTATAAAGATGATTTCCATATTGCTGCATATTGCTTATTTGAGTGGTAAATATACTGTCTTTGTGGCAAGTAGGATGCAAATCAATTCATGACTCAACTTGCAACCATTCAACAGGTCAGTAAAGATTAGCTGATTATTTCACAAGTGCATAGATCTGGTATGGGAGTGAATATGTCAGAGTGGTGTGTTTGTGAGGTTTAATAGAATGTCTGTGATATAGGATTTTTCTCATCCACTTGTCCTCTCACTGCATCACACTTGGGCGTAATTGAACTTGTTTTGTTTTCCCTCAGACAGACGCGTCATCACAGTCCTCACCGGGTAGACTGAATTCCCCAGTGAAGTGACAGACATGTATCCAAGTCTGAGGGGCATAATGCCCTCTTCCCTGGATGCATGATGTAACAAGAACACACAATAGAGCCACACCGTACAGTTACTGTAAACGGTGGAGAAAAACAGACCAGAATGTCCACCTAACAAGGGAATTTAGCGTACTAATCTTTCAAGCAGTATTACATATGTGCATAAAATTGATAATCTCATATCTGTTTACTGTGTACAACCATATTCGCAAGCACTTCCATACACTTATCACATTAGCCAAGTTTGATTTGTCTTGCATCATCCAAAGTTCCATGGCAACTAGACATGCCAGAAAAACAACAACAGACGTCCAACATGAGTCACAGTGACTTGCTCCATCCTAGGCATTATGGGATTGAACAAAAGTTGACATGATCGTAGTAAAGTGAAGTTTTAATTAAACTTCACATCTTTAGAGTGATGATTAACGGGAGAGTGGGCTCTGTTCTTGTTGAACAGGTGCACACGCCCTTTGGGAGGCAGGGGGTGTAAACCACAGCAGAACAGCCCATCCTGCCCCTGGCTCTGCCTCTGCCAGGAGCACTGCTGATCAATGCTCCCTCCCAGCCTCGCAATTAGCATCACACACTCATTAAAAAGCCTGCAAGCTGTCACAAAAGGGGGGAAGAATGGCATGGATGTGTACAGTTTCACCTGGGCTGTTTTCTCAGTGACAATTGCATTAATCATTCATATCTCCGGGTTGTCTAATTGCAACGCTGTTTCAGAAAGCGCCTTTGAAATGGTGAACCCAGACACACTTGTGGTGAATCATGGTGGTGAATACCTAAGAACTGGGGGTTAACATGGTTGATTTCCTAGATTGCATGAATAAAACATTTATTGATATGCATATCAAAAGAAAAAGTGTTGACAAAGCAAAACAAAACCAAAGTGGAAAAAGCAAAGCACTGGCGGAGAGAGAACTCTTTGCATCTGGTCTGAATCGCTAACATCACCAATTAGCAAGGGCTTGGCTGTGTGACCGTCTGGGGACCCTCTCCTCCTTCATCCTGCCACACAAAGAATAATTGCTTCTCCAGAGGAGGAGCAGGTGAGTGCACCTGGAGAGCCAGGCTCCCAGTTACTGAGACACAGCATTAGATTTCTTTGACAAGAGCTGAGCTCTCACTAATACTGTCATCAACAAGATATCTGAGCTAATGAAAGCATTAATGGACTAGCTAGCAGGAAATGGACTAGCTTTCTAGGAAAGAACATTGGACAGTCAATCGTTTTGAGGGATATTATTTTTCACTCAATGAGGAAGTCCAAAAATACAAAAATAAGCAGGAGACATATTAAATTGATTGCTTGGTTTAGCACTGATCTGTGACCTAATATGAATAGACAAAGAAGAGCTGGCTATAATCACTCTGATACAGAATTGCATACTGGTTGTCTCTTTTAACATTGCAGGGATTTCACATACTAATCTGCTCCTAATCAACACATAGTAATGAAGTGGGGACAGCTGTGCTGGTTGGGAGGTCCACAAGGACAGAGACCCAGGGGCAGCAGGCCACACAGTCTACCCAGCAGCACTGTCTCAGCTGGCCTGGCACCAGTAGGCACACCAGAGGCTACTCAGTGTTCACCCACTGGAATTGCAGAAGTTGATGCTCATCCATCCTTCAATTGTCAAACTGCCTGAAGAGACAGCATCTCCAGTAGAACCTTAACATCAAACCAGACCATCAGACATGCATGACAATCTCAATGTCCTTCATGGGTAGTGGACACTAGTAGACAGAGGCACTGTGTGGGAACCATGGGGATGACAGTAATTGACTTTTAAATAAGTCCACCGTTTTGCTTAACAATATCACATCATATGAACAAGATCAGTGCTACAGTAAATACTGTACCATCTCAGATACAAGATGCACATGTACGCTATTGTACACACAGTAAACCATTAAAACATAATGCTTCTACAAACACTCTGTGAATGTTATCATTAGAGATACAGCACAGATGGCATCATCCATATGTATGTCCAGGTGATGGCTTTTGCCCTTCCTTTATGGCCCTCCATCAGTTCATCAATATGGCCGGAATCCTAACTTGCCCATTTAAGCGCTGTCTTAATTCAATCTCAGTAAGGCAACTTTACGCACGCACAAGTTGTTTGTATCCTAACCACAAATAAGCAACCACATATCACATCTCGTATGGAGGAGTAAAACATGTTAATTTGCCACCATTTTTAGATGGCCAATGAACATTTTGTCAAGGGATTTTATTCCAACTGGGGTTTCACATGCAAAATCTTGGCTTCCTCTTTAATGCACACACACACATTTAATTAGGAATACTCGGTAAAATAAAATGAAGTGAAAATTAATTCCAGCTCTGTGTGAATGCTTGTAAGTGTGTGTAGGCAATAACTCCCAAATAGATCTCTTAAAATAAGCCTACTGCATTTTGTTCTGATAAAATGTACGGATTGAACCCCCATGCCATGGAAATCCAGCTTTTACGTGCCATTTTTCAGTGGGTGTACTGGGGAATTGGATGAAGGTTTTGTTGGTGTACCCTAACATCCCAGCAAAGTATTTGTCAAAGCACCTTGACACTGATGACTGGGATATACTCATCACAACCCCCGACACCCGATCAAGCAACACTGTGGCCAGGACTGAAAGCGCACTTGCCAGTTTGACTGGGACCAGGATCCCATGGGCATGTTCAATGCCGCTTTCTAGATCATCTGATAGGATTTGCGCCCTATCCAAAAGAAACTGTTCTATACATTGTCGATCGGTCATGCCCATTATGTTCAAATGACGCCTGAACACCCTCTCACCCCCTGGGACATCCAGTCTCTGATGCCTCTGATGCCAATCCCCCCAAAAAATGTAAAGCAGGGCACATCATGGCAATGTGGAATTTGTGGTATAGTGTACATAGACAAAGCAGGTGCTCTTTATATACATGTACAGAATGTTGTTGACCAATGAAATAGATACAATTACAAATAACAGGTGATGCTAATCACAGGACTGATGTAGTTCACCTCCTTATTAATGATAACGTTTTATGGCCTATAGGCCTATGCGTAGCCAGCATTTTTCTTTCAAGAGTTTGTCAAGATATGTAATCATTCCAATGGGCCAAATGGTTTAAAAAGATGTGATTCTACACAATATCACAGGGGGGCGCACCACTTACTCCACCTTTTTGTTGAGTAGCTGCCATGGGACAAATGGTGCGTAAATATGGGGTTAGGATTCGCTTATCTTGGAAATCTATTGGACACACCCATCTCAAACGCGTATTTCTCATATGGGCACTTAAGCACTCCAAGTTATAATATGCAGGGGGAGATCTGGGCATGGCTGATATTGGGCAAAAATTTTAGTAAAGTACATGTAACTGGAGTTAGGATTTCCTGGACACATGCTTCCTACATGCTTTATTCATTAACCAGGGGTGTGGATAAATAATGGCATCAGAATAACAACAACATATTAATCCTAATATTTAAAACAATAAATGTGAATTCACATTTCCCCAATAAAGTTAATTACGACAAATGGTCTCTTACAGATCTCAAAGTTTAATACACCCATATGCAGTTGGCTCCAGCTGTTATATACAGGCAATTCTCTTTGACTATACTGTAGAAGTCAAGACATTCACCCGAAATAGATGTTTTGGAGTAGGGGTGAGATCTGTACTTACAATAGTAGACAGGGCTTAGAATATATTTCAGAATCTTCTCTACCTCCGTGTTCCCACCTGCCATGCAATATTTAGGGATGCTACTGACCGCCAAAGACCGGTGGCAATGCTGAAAAGCAATAGCTATTTGAAAAAAAAGAGTAACTAATCTCTAGTCCAATAGCAGGTGATGAATCCAATAACAGCAAATGAATTTTCAGAGCTTACCTCAGCATGGCTAAAAACCCCAGAAGGAGTCCAGCACATAAGGAGGAATCTACTTTGTGTATTCCAGTATCCATTCAACTTATACTCATATCATCAGCCTCAAACATTCCAGTTGCCCTACCAGCCAGCTCCTCCTAAGCATTCCTCAGATAATACACCTCCAGACCAGCCAAATCAAGTGTCTAGTTTGGCTGGTTTCCTGCATAGACTTCATTAGAGATACTGTCCTCTCTCCTCAATGGAGATAAAGGGAGATACATGTGGGCCCTACACGAGAAACAGATACACTGGCTACACATGAACTTTTGAGAAAATGGATGTCTCCATGCTCTGTGAAGCCGAGTGGATGTCTAAGCAAGCTTCTCTGGAAACAGGCAATGTAAAAGACTTCATAAATGGGTTCAAGGTCAAGGAATTGTAGAAATCTGCCCATATCTTTCATGCTTCAGCTGAGCTATTAGAATGGATCGTTCTCTCATGCACTTAAGTAGTTCAGTGGGACAGGGAGAATATTCATCTTCTGCAGATGAGTCACAGATATATGAAATGCATCTTTACAGATTTGACATCGATTCAGACAGTACTTGTTCACAAATACAGGGAAAATAAATACAAAAATACTAAGTTTGATGTAAAATTGGCTTGCATAAGACCTTAGATTGTATTCGCAGCAGCTCGGCTGTATGAGCCTCATTTGAGATGAACAGAAATAAACTGCATCCAAACATGTCAGGAGCAAACACCAACAGATGCCTTAGACAACCTTGTCACACTGAAACCAAAAGGTATTTCCATGTGTTTCATGAGTGTGAGGGATTGAGGGAGTGAGGGATTTCCATGCCATCAGTGTGGTGATTTATTTACATGGCTATTCATATTTGCCTATTTTGAGCGGGTGGTCATTCCATCCAGTGGATAGAGGCCATGCTTGCCTGCACTGGCGTAACTACAAACCACACCCTATAGCGCTGTCCCTTTAATAACTAAATCAATCACTCCTAGCGTGAGCACACTGCTGCTCACCACACTGCAGGCCAATTTCAGGGCCAGTTGACAAAGGCATCCCACCTTAAATTACTTTCAGCTCTAATAGATATAAGGATTATTTTTTTCTCTTCCTTTGTCTTCAAAGAGATCAATTTGTTTAATAGCATAATAATGTTAGAAGTCACTCTTTTGACTGGCCAATCATTATGGAGCAAAATGCTTTTTCCTTGAGATAACACCCAACCTGCTGGCAAAACAATCATTAATTTCATGAGATCCTAGATAACGTGAGAGGTGCAAAGATTAATTAACTTACATTTGTTTAGCTTCCCATACAAATTGCAGCCAAAGCAATTTTAATAAGTGTTATAATAATTATAACACTGGAATGCAATCGTAGAACATTGAACCTGAAGTGTTACGTTTATGTAGGAAATCTCTTAAGAGACTATGACACTAGGTTTATGTAAGTATTGGAGGTGTCACCCACACCAGAGACTAAAACAGTCATGGTTGTTAACTTTTGTGCACTTCAAAGCACTATCAACGACAATTTATGCAATTTATTAATACCTTTTACTAAACTAAAAGCACATTATTCTGATATTCACATAGTCAAGAGCAATTTAAGGAATTTTGATATGAAATCTAAATGTTTGTACATGAATTTATTTGATGTAGTTGTGATTGTGACATGCAGTACACAAACATCTATTAAGATTACTATTAAGGATATACTGTATATTGAGAACAAAAAAAAAAAAAGTTCTTGCAATCTGAAGTGATGAGGTTCATCCCCCGTGTGAGAGTTTAATATGAGGGAAAGATAAAGACACTAGCCAAAGGTATACATACACCATTATGTTACCCTCTTTGAAAAATCCACACATTCACATAAATGTTCAATATAGGGTGAGAAGCGCAAAAAGAACAAGCCATTTACTGGTACATTAGCATACTTATTCACAACAAAAGCAGCAGGTCGGAGAGAGAGCACTCTTAAAACAGAAAATGTAACAGAGGACAAGATTTATTTTTCTGAAAATTCGATTTGTCTGTATGCCACCTACTGGGTTTGCTTTACAAGCTTTGAATAACATGGTCATCAAATGACTGTGGTAGAATCCTGCTGTTAAATTTGTCGCCTGAAAACATGAGTATGAACCTTGCACAAAACAAAATATTAGACATGATGAGCACTAGAAGATAATAACGATTCTCAACAGCTCAACAGATGCATTGTTAAGTGATTTTGTAAATTAGGTTGATCTTCTGTTTACATATGCCTAGTATTTCACATTGTCTATGGAGGGTTATTTAACACATGCTACATGGGCACTCTTGAAAGACATCCATACATAATATGGAATTGGATCTTTACATTACAAATAAGCATGTGCAGAGAAACAGCTGTTCTAAAAAATGACATTGCCCCTATATCCTACTTTTTTATTGTTACATATATATTTGTCTTTCAAAATGTGAAAAGGAACTCTTGAAATCACAGAGAGCAAACCTTGAAGTGAATCATTACATTTTGAGTCACCAAGGCTTCTATCATTTTAGCTGTGTGAAACGTAACAGTGGCTTCCTTAGATATGTATACATGCAGTATTATGTGCACTGTTGAGAAGGCTTTTTCGAGCAAACTGAGACCATGCATTTGGCAAATAGAAATGTATACCAATGTGGGAAATTATCAGAAATGCCAGAGATGCTTTTATCTACGCAAGTAACCCTGAGAGTGCATTCATGCCTTTAGTGAGAACATTTTGTTCCATGTTCATTCTGTCCGTTCTAACAACAGGTGGATCTCCAGAGAGACTAGAGTAAAACTACAGTAATGTCTCTTGAGCTCTGAATGTCATCTGACTCAGACCTTACATGCTCAAATGCAACATTATTCACCATTTAACCAAGGAGACCTCTTTTGATGTGTGTATTTTTAAAGTAGTTTTTTCACTTATAAGGCACTTTTCGTAAGTCGGCTGTGCCGTCTCAGGTGTGGAAATCAAATGGTTCTGCTGAGACAGACAGGGCCTCAATACATCAGGCAGTAGGGTTGGAGTGTATGAGCACCATTAATACTGCTTGGTTTAAGTGCGTGAAGAATAAATACAAGAAAGGGTATGGAAATCGTCATGGTTGAGTAACACACAGGGAATCAGGATTCTGCGCGTGTCCTGCAGAAGAGAATGGCGCTGGGGTAATCAGACGCTAACAGGGAGGGTAAGAGTGACGTACAGTGGGAGAGCAGGAGGCTGGTCTGTCTCCAACACTAAGAGAACAAAGGAACACTCCTAGCAGGCGACACAGATCATTACGACCTCCTCTCCGCATTCAGTGCAGCCTCACTGTGACTCCTTGCCTTTTCAGGGCTAACCTTCCTTTCTGCTGGCATTCGGCATATTGCTTGACCTTTTCTGCTGGTTTCATAAGCCACATTCAGACAACTACAGTACCTGAACAGCACCCCATCATGAAAGATGAGTGCCAGTACATAGACAACTGAGGTCAAACATTTCAGAGACAAAAATAACTATAGACTGTAACTTGGTCCCACTTAGCAGAAATGCACCACATTCGAGATGTTATCTGTTTTCTACATCAAAATCACAATTACCATTCAAGACATTATGAATGTTATTCCATTTTGCAGATTTGCATTCCTCTGTCATGTAATACTGGTGTTATTAAAAGTGGCTTATCAGGTAAACTAGCCTATTCCTTTTGAATATTTGCATGATTACATTATGCAGTTTATGTATTAGACCTCTAGACTAGACAAGGGCAAGAACAGTGTATTATTAATTTCACTCTAAAATCTCTTGACATCGTGACATTGTTCTGCTACTGTAGCTTTACTTTAAGAGTAGCAACAAGCAAGCTTAACACAATGCTTATCAGGTACTGGTCAATCAGCAGCAGTGCTAACTGCATGCTGCATGACCGTGGAGTCTGATTTTCATTTTTGAGTGGTGACGTACAGTGGCCAATTAATAAGCCATATCAAGTATGCAGGCTCCCTCACACAGAGTCAAATCCCAACAATGAATGGTGAGAATAAGGCTGTAGATCTGAAACTTAATATGAGTTGAGTAATGAGTGGGAGGGTTTACAGGGCACTGCTTCATCAATACAGCCTTTTCTTCATCTTGATTAGGATAATGCCTCTTGATTAAACACTCTGAGAAATCCAACTGATGTTCTCTGGTGACCCCACCAATTTGTAAGATAGACAAATTAAAGCTCTCCATCAAAATGTGATCAATGCTGGAGAGCCCCAGGGTGAAGCGGGCACCATAGTATAATGAAGCTATAATTCAGCTCTACTGTAGGTGAATGACGGATATTCAGAAACCCACCACTCCAGGTTGACTCATATCCCCCTATACCCCTGCTGTACAGCAATTAGAGTATAAACCTAACTGTTTCTTTCACTGCAACTTAAAAGACAGAGAACAAGAAACCACTTTAAATTAGTCGAATTTCCACTTTAGGATTTGTTTCAAGGCCCTGTGGACAGTGATGACCAGGTTCAAAGAGAAGGGCAATAACAAAGTCTCGAATAATGATTCTAATATGTCTGATGTGGGAATTAATTCAATTAAAACTAGAACACACCATGCCAGTAATGTAGCTGTTGGGTGGGCTACCTTTATTTTTTACGTTATCTGTAACCTTTACAAGAACAAACATTTACTTCACTGATGTCTTCATTCAGTGTAGGCAACGACAGAACGCAATCGCTATGACTGAAACATATTCACCATTTCACTTAGGTCAGCAGTCATGTGTGCACCCGTAATGAATGTCACCCTCAACAACGGCAGACACCAGCAACAACCGTTGACCTATCCTTCACACCCAGGGTTGCTTTCCAATCCCCTTAGCTCCCTTGTTTTTCACTAAGCCATGTTCTAGAGGAGACACTAGCATCTAGCATAGAAACAGATAGTATTAATTAATACCACTTCATTATCAATGCTAACAGCATCAATTTGAAGCTTTTATTTTAATTTGCATCATTGTCTGATTTTTTACACTTTACTGCAATAAATTCTACTCTAGTTACATACTGTATGGACATTGTAGGATTAGTTTACCACAGAACCAAGGTCATTGTCACTTTTTCCTCTTCTGATGAAATCTCACACTCTTTTGCAATCAATGCATTCAATTTAGTATTTTCATCTTAAGTTTCATATCTGCAACCCAATCTCCTCATTTATATTCATAACCATTAAGCTAACTGCAGTCAACCTTTACTGAACGCCACCGTTTCAATACACTTATTTACTGTAACAATCCCTTTTTTATTAAATAAATTTTACAACCTCATTATTTGTATCTTAATGGAAAAAAAGGATTAATGGTTGCCTGTGGCAGGTGTATTTGCATTAGCCCCATTCTAATATATGGCTTTCATACCACAACCTGCCCTAAATACATATGAATAAGAACACAAACTTCACAAAGAAACCTCTTGTGTGCACCAAAAGTTCTTAATAAGATACTTTACCTGCGAGGCACCCCATGAGTGACTGGAGGACCAGCAGTTTCCATAGCAACATCATCTTCAGTTGTGTGGGGTCAAAGTAGACTCACATCCAATCACAACTGTATGGAATCCTTTTTGTACCTTTCTGGGTCTTCAATCTGTATAAAAAGAGACAGGTAAAAGAACACTGCAATAATGAGCAAAAACAAGTTATTATTAGCACCATAGAAAGGCGCTCTCTACAGCACATTTGTTTAACAATACACACAGTGACTTTCCTTGCATCTCTGTTAATGTACTACAAGATGATTTTCAAAATATCAAACTTCACAGCAAAGTGTACTACAGTATATCATGCATCCTTAAATTGTGTATCAGACCAAGATTGTGTTGTATGAAGTTATGTCAAAGTCCATGCTCCTGGGTCAATGTGCATAATGACCAGGCTGTTTTCTTCAAATCATCCTGTAACAATGTCAATTCTCATCTTCCGAAGCAATCATTGCTACTGCTCAAAATTGCTACTTCCTTGTCATTTACATTATAGGTATTATTTACACACAGTATCAACACCAATAGAATTGCACACACACTGTTTAAAAAGTCAGGTCACAGAATATTAAGCCTTGAAGAAGAACTGGACAAATTGTCCCAAAAGTAACAATTTCCAAATGTAATCAAGGAGTAGCCTATAAACTGCCTCAGTGCAGTCTTTCAAACAGTCTCTGTTAAATTAAACTCTCAATGAACAACATTTGCTTCAAAATTAAGCATGTCCACACATATCCTCATTACATTATTAGTTTCCCCCTTCCAAAACTCCAGCCTGTGACTATATTACTTCCTGTAAGTAGTTACTGGAAGTAAGTTGTGGAATGAAAATGTACTGTATACTGTACGTTTGGCACACAGCAATTATTAACATTTATTTCCATATCTATGACAAATACAACTCTGAAGATGCCAATTTATAATCCTATTGTGAGTGCTTGGTATAGAACATATAATCACATCCCTATACAGTACCTATATACTGTAACATCTATTATGTTCATACACATTGGAAGCTTCAGCAGGAGATCCGTTGACAAAACCATAATGTCAAAGTGAGATGTGTTTTTTTTTATTTATGATTTATTATGTGTTTTATTCCTCAGCAGAAATACTGTAACCAGGGGTATCGCCGTGGAATCAGTGGCTAAACTCAAAAGCCTGCATTGTGTCAGAGGGATAATTATCTGTGTGCTGCAGGCCTTAGATGCACAGAGCAGAGGGGGGGACAGGGGGGGACAGGGGGTGAGGGTGGAGGGATACAAAAATCAATGCCATTTCAAGACACAGTGTCTCATGGCAGTACTTTTATACATTTGCAAACTGTACCCTGCCCTACAATACATACTATTTAATCAAACTACAGTACTGTACTGTATGTAGAGTAAAAAAAGTAGACAATGGTGAACTTTGATACATGTTAGTGTGATGCTGAGATTTTACCATTGTCAGTATTTGAATATGCAATACAATTTAATGCTTCTGCAATTGAAAGACAAGTATGATCTGATTACTAATTTATTCACAATCATTGTGTCATTGCTAGAATGTAAACTTTCTGATGTTTTGTTTCACAACTGGAGATGATTCCAACCTACTGGAGAGGATTCCAACCTACTTTTAGGTGCTCTCGATAAAGAAATGTTTGAAAGGATTTGTTGTGAACAGTTAACTGATCCATGTGCTAGTGTCTCTTGAGTGTTGACTAAGGTATGCTGTAATAAGGGATATACTATCCATGTCCTCTGCGGCTGGGAGTGCTCTTAAGAGATTTAAAAATGAACAACTTTGTTTAATTCCATGATCTTTCATTTAAGCACTAACTTTTCTCTTTTTTGAGAGCCAAATGGAGAGCTATTTGGTTTTGAGTAGCAGGCAGAGGAAGGATGGTGTAAATGGGACGCAGTGGGGGGGGGGGGCAATAAGATTTATGCAGCTTGCCACAGAGTCGGAAGGAAGAATACAGAATAAGTTGGAAGCAAATGTCAGAAGCTGCCTCTGGAAAAGCTGTGTACTGCTGTTAGAAAGGTATTACAGCAATATGATGAACTAAGTAATGAAATGTACCATTTGCAAAGCTTCTCTTGAAAACAAGCTGCAATAATCCTATGTCCCTTGGGTAAATATATGTTTATTCATAGAGTTGAAATACAGTATCCATCCCATTAGCATCACAACTCTTCTTTGCTGCAGCATTGAGTGGAATTGTAACACGAATTTTCAAAGATCCTCTTGAGTAATGCAATAATTATAGGTTTCAAAACACTGGAAGTAGTAAATCAATATGTGACCAGACATTGTCGTTTGCACTCTTTGAAAAATAAGGTTGGAGATTTAAGCCTGGATTTGTCTGAGTGGGTCACATTTAATATCTTATCTTTATTTCAATCTGTCTTCTCTCATTAATCCCCTTCTCTCAATATTCCAGCTCTATTTCCTCTGTATGCTTATAAAAGATGTTTGCATTTGCATCAGCTAGATGAGTTGGAAACAAGACCAGACATTTATTTTGAGCTGCTAAATCATGTGCCATAGCCTCATACAGGTACACAGCTGGAGTAATACAGTTATATTCACTGTCTTCCTATTGAGTAGATAATTGCATTGGAAAATCCTCCAGTCCATATGGAAGAGCCTAAATACTTTACCTGTATTCAAGAACTTGCGTGTGAATGTTTGACATAGAGCATATGGATCGACAAGGGAAATCCATCATTACATGATTTCTCCAGGCCTTGTTAAACCACCACATTGAATCTCATGTTCTATATATGTACACACATGAATTACTTACCATGAACAAAGTACTGTTCTGTAGGTAAACCTACTGCACCATGGGCGAAGTATCTAATTAATGCACAGGGTCAAAAGATAATTAATACATTTAAATTTAAGCCAGAGGGGTCTTCCATGAATGGCTATTAGATGCCTGTCAATTACTTTAATTTGCAGTGTGAGTTGGTAACATTGAGACATGGTATAATCATGGTGAATTAAAGGTCAAATAACTCATAATTGATTAGCTTTTGTGAATGATGTATGCTGTACCTAAGGAGCCTGGGAGGTGACATGGACTGAGTGTGCACGAATTACTAAAGCGCACGCACAAATTGATATGAAGGATGCACGAAATATAAAGCGTGCACACAAAATATAAAGCGTGTGCACAAATTACTAATGCACGCGCACAAAATATAAAGCGTGTACACGAAATATAAAGCAAGATATAAAACGTGCGCACAATTTAATTATATAAAAGGTCTGCGTTTCCTGCCCTCTCCCAACAGCAGGCCACTTTAGTCAGCAGGGAGCTGCACGCTCCTCCCACTGGTGTGTAGCTTTCTTCAAACTGCCTAAATCAAATCAAATCAAAAACATACATGGATGCAACACAATGCGCTTTAAAGGAATACGAATAAAAACAGCTCAAAGATAACGAGACAAAACATAAGAGGATAACACGTATAACAGTCATGGGAGTTTAAAACAGTAAAAGTAGAGAACAAGTGAGGACTGTAGAGACTAATGCATGCTAAATGAAAGCGAAATCAAAATCAAATAATAAAAAATAAAAATAAAACATTCTGCCGACCAGCGGAGCTACAAGCCATCTGATCACTATTGCTGCTCGAATTTTATATATCCATTTTTTTTTACTCAAAAAGCAGCAAACCACATGTATGCAAATGGTGATTATCAGTGGAAATTTGATTTGTCACTCTATGTCAGCTCCCTGCCTCTGTATGTACTTTTACTTACAAGAAAACATTGATCATAACATGTCATAACACCATAGGTTCAAGTACATCACATCAACGTATTTATTTACTTTGGATTCTCAACTAGGAAGGCTCTTCTAATTGGCCGGGCCACAGACAAACTTTACTTGAAAAGAAACGTGTATGGAGCCCAAAGAACCAGCCTACACCCTGATTGTAAAATTTACAGCTGCTCTCAGGGAAGAATACATCTATAAATGGGTACAAGAAAATTCAAAAGTGTTGGAAGGAATTGAATACAATGGGTACATTGTACATGTAGCTAAAAAGGAATAACTGAGCATACAGTATCGTTTACAAGGTTAGACCTGCCAAGAATTCTGTACATTCTCCTTTTCTGGAGCCTGGCTCTTTGTATTGGATATAACCTTCATGGATGAAACACTCCCTGTCTTTGGAAATCCCATTACCATGTCTGGACCCAGTGTGTCGCCTTAGCTTGACTTATTGTATAAGCGCCATAATGAACATCAGACCAGAGTGGCACAGCTGAGAGCTAAAACACAGGCAGCACACAAATCCCTTTCTTCACCTTATAATAAGCTACTGTTCATGCAGATTGTCAAATGGAATAATCCTAAAGCAGAGCAGCCTTTTCCTGCTTAGAGTACAATAAACAGTGAAACTGCTGCATCACAGACTGCTCACATTCTGTATCAAGATGTTCAAAACTGAGTGCTGTGTGTAACACAACGGCTATACTTTTTGAAGATATGTGACGTTTTGAAAATAGCTGGTTATGTTCTGATACTCAATTCCAAATTATGTATTAAAGAGTTAGTTGATTCCCAGTGTGACAAGAATATCAATAAAATAAGTATAAGTATTACAGAGCACGCTATAAGTATTCAAGTGCTTCCTGAAGCTATATCTAGTGCTAGTATCTAGTGCTTCATATCACAAATAGGATGATACCATCAATTTCCTGACAATAACAACAGCTGAAGTATTGTGCGTGTTATCAGTGGTGACTAGATCTTGGTAGTGGACGGTTATGGCTCATAGAGCATACAAGGAAGTGCTGTTACAGGCCCCATTACTCTTACATCAGCATCTCTCTCCAGGCCTGCTCACTGTGATGATGCACACAAGCTGTATTACCACATCATGTCTCCTTATTATAAAACCCAATAGAAGATGAATAATAACTTGAGTTGTGTGCAGTAATTCAACTCCATATAATGAGGTCAGAGAATCCTGCATTACCCTTTCTCTGAGGTCAAAATACAACATCAACATCAATATGAGGTTAAAGGAAGCTTGGAATCAATTCATTTTTCAAACTAGATAATTTGTTAATGTCTCCAAGGAAATGCCACAGCCCTAAAGGCTCCCACCATGGATGCTCCAACCAGTCAACATGGATGCTGAATCGAGTGAAATAAGTACCGTACGTCAATAACAAGTCTTGTCATTTCACCCAATGACTAGGAAGTTGCCTTCATAGGACTGAACCAAATATACACTCACTTAACACTTTATTAGGAACACCTGTACACCTTCTCATGGTGGAGGTGGTGCAATGGTGTGGGGAATGTTTTCTTGGCACACTTTGGGCCCGTTAATACCAATCAATCATCGCTTGAATGCTACAGCCTATTTGAGTATTGTTGCTGAGCATGTGCATCCCTTCATGGCCACAATTTACCCATCTTCTAATGGCTACTTCCAGCATGGTAATGCACCATGTCACAATGCAAAAGTCATCTCAAACTGGTTTCATGAACATGACAATGAGTTCAGTGTTATTCAGTGGCCTTCCCAGTTACCAGATCTGAATCCAATAGAACACCTTTGGGATGTGGTAGAACGGGAAATTCACAGCTTGAAAGTGCACCAGAAAAATCTGAAGGAATTGTGTGATGCAATCATGTCATGGACCAGAATCTCAAAGGAATGTTTCCAACATCTTGTGGAATCAATGCCACGAAGAATTGAGGCTGTTTTGAGAGCAAAGGGAGGCCCTACCCAGTATTAGTATAGTGTTCCTCATAAACTGCTCGGTGAGTGTACATTTAATCACAACCAGAAAAGAGTAGGCCAGAGCATAACTCATCTAACATACTGTATACTGTACAGTATACAAATGTTCCATTGATAAAATGACCGAAGTCAACTTGACCTTTTCTTGACCAGCTTAACATTTCCAGCCCAGAAGGCACTTTATAACCTGAAGCTGATTTTTTTATCCATATGACAGCATGTACTCGATAGAGTGTATATCTGTATATTGGTAAACTTGAAAGGGCTGCTCACTAAAGATGGCCTACTTCTCTTGAATGCAACTGTCAATTATTTCAACCAATATTTTCCTGGCTTTCCTAGTAAGAATAACGTGTACACCAGTGCGTGCCTAGATAACAAAGCCAAACAAACATGTTCATATAATTTCTGCATTTGTGTCCTTTCAGATGAAATATTGTCAATCATCCAGGTAATTTTCTAAGCAAAAATTGCACTTGGATGAACAATGCTCCATCTGTGGTTAATTGTACCTCTTGGAGGTCATTATTGTGCTATTTTAATGTAGCGTTCAGGACCCTTTGCAATTTCTTGAAAACATTATACAAGACATTTCCTTTTTAAGAGCAACTGGGGACATTTTACTGTCTGTATAAATGGGAGCAATACACCTAATGTTGTACACTATGTCAAACCTCTATAATCACCTCCAATAAACATGTTCTTTCCATCTCTCCTCAGAATTGTTCTCAATGCATCACTCTGTATTGATGGGTTATAACCAATATTAGTCTGGTGAAGAAGATGTTTCATCGTCTGTGTTCCTGTATCTTTTCTGTATTCAGTATGTGATGCTTTACCAGTTGAATCTCTTCATCCCAAGGGTCTCCCTTGTATGTAACAATAGTGCCTCTGAAACATGTTGGACCACTCACACACATACTGTATTAATGACCAAAAACTATGTTTTACCACCCATAACTTCACCTATGCACTAACAAGGTTTTCCAGCACACAGCTTTTTGATACCTGCTATAGTGCCATATGTTGGTCTACTGTACTTCAAACAATGTTCACTACTGGGCAGGTTGCTTAGATTTCAAAGCTTTTCTAAAACAGCCTAATTCATACTCTTATAGTATGTTTTCTCCCACGATAGTGATTTACATTTTGCATAATAAGATACAAGTTCCTTTTGTTTCCACACAACCTAGGTTGGTGGAATTTGTTTTCAGTACAGCCTGGTGCTCTACATACACTAACATACACTGCAATGAATGGAAGACAGACAACGCAGTGCAGTCCAATGAACTACAGGATCCTCTTCCTCTCATTGTTCACTGTTATGTGGTCATGTTTTGGGTACAGTCACATGCAGTCACATTTAAAAGCTTTAAATACATTTTCCTGTCTGTAAACATTTCCCTGTGTGATATCAAGCTCACTACCACAAAGATTACCCTAATTACCCATAGATCATGTAAACATTTTCCTGGACCTGTTCAATCAATCACTGTGCAACAAAGAAGAAACATGTAAATATTTACTAATTAAAACACCCAAGTACTTTTCATTGGACAGTCCACATCACTTCTGTGTCACATAAGTATTCCTGTGTAGCCATAGTGTTTATATGTGTCTGTTTCATAATAAGTCTCGTCATGTTACAATTAGAATAGAGCGTGGGCTACTTGCCTGTTCGTGCTTTATTAAAAAATAATTCGAGAAACTTTTTACATCAATTCTTGTGTATTCTCTTTTGTCATGCACTGAGCTAGCAGCTACTCTGGTCTGAAAATGTAGTGAATGCATGTCACCAAGCAGGTCCAGATACATTGCCAGTCTGATGGCGAACTTTAGTTCACTACCTGATGAACCTAGCTACCACACCACCGGCATTGTCATTGGACATTCGGAGGATGTATTATGCCATTTACATTGTTGTATGGATTATTTACAGTGCCTTCGGAAAGTATTCAGACCCCTTCACTTTTTCCACATTTTGTTGTGTTATAGACTCAATTTAAAATGGATTAAATTAAAATAATCAATCCACACACAATACCTCAGAATGACATAGCGAAAACACGTTTTTAGAAATGTCAGTAAATTTATAAAAATGTAAATGCAGAAATACCTCATGTACATAAGTATTCAGACCCTTTGCTATGACACTCTTAAATTTAGCTAAAATGCAAAACGGGCTGTTTTGAGTATAAAACGTGCTGGCAGAAGACGGTTCATCCCCAGTGACTGTGTCACCATAGATGAGCATTGTGCCATTCTGGGGCAGGTGCAAGTTCTTGCAATACATGCCCAGCAAGCTTGCAAAAATACGGAATAAAAATCTTCTGGATGTGCGATGCGAGGGTCCCTTACGCGATAGACGGAATGATCTACACAGGGAGACAGCCAGGAGAGGAGGTTCAGAGGAATCTTGGAGAAAATATCGTCAGTTGTGCAGCGGAATCAGACAGACAAGTGAATATAGAATACAGAAGTGAATATACTCTTGAAGTTCTAGCGCAATACCTAGATCATTTTTCCAATCTTCCATAGTGTGTATTTTATTTTTAATTACCATTATGAGAAATGTATTTATTTATAAGCAAAAGAGTAGAATGGAATAAAACACAATGCAATACAATACAATAGATAATGCATTCAGTTTATTTTAGTGTTAGAATTTAGAGAATTCCATGTTGAGTAAATTGACCATTTGTTTTTTAGTTTTTTGTTCTTGTTTTTAATCATAGGTCGCAACATCACAATGGACAACTTCTTCACCAGTGTCCCTCTGGCTGAGAAACTCCTTGAGAAGAACCTGACCATTGTGTGGACTCTTCGCCAGAACAAGCTGGACATACCACCTGTCATGAAGCCATCCAAATCGGGAGATGGGAGATGCATAGCCCAGAATTTGGATTCAATGGCAACATGACCATGGTGAGCTATGTGCCGAAGAAGGGAAAGGCTGTTGTCCTCCTAAGCACCATGCATAATGACAAAGCAGTGGATGACAACAGTGTGAAGAAGAAACCAGAAGTGATCCAGTACTATAACAAAACAAAAGGAGGAGTGGACACAATGGATCAGATGGTTCGCACTTACTCATGTAAGTGGAGAACACAGAGGTGGCCCATGGTGCTCTGGCACAATGTGCTGGATGTTGCCACCCTCAATGACTATACCAACTTCACTGCACAACACCCTGATTACATGGGTGGTGTGACCAATGCACAGCGGCTATTCATCAAGGAGCTGGGCAAAGAGCTTGTCATGCCACATATGAAGAGGCGCATGGAGGGCACGCCCCACCTCCAAAAGCATATTACAGAGGCAATGGGAAGATGTGGGATAAAACAACAAAACGCAGCCACCACCCAGACACAGGAGGACATCAGACAGGAGGGCCAAGTGAAGAGGAAGAGGTGGACGATCTGCCCAGCTGCCAAAGACAGAAAAGTCAGCAGCTGGTGTTCCCAGTGCACCAGGCTTGTGTGCAAGGAGCACAAACATGTAGTTGTCATTTGTGACATTTGTGAGGCATGTAAACACTGAGATGGCAATTTCCGCTGTACCCATGTGATTTTATTTCATCAGTTTTATTTTCCAATATTTGGTCACATTCACCACAGTTCACTACAGTTACACTACAGATACACTACAGTTCAATATCAGTGTTATCGGTTATCAGTGATATGTGTATGTTATGTGTGACAAAGTGACACATAAACATATTTCAAATATTAAATATTATTTGGTTCAAATCACTGCTAAAATAATTATTTTCACAAAATTGTTATTATAGTATGTCTTTATTTTTTTTTTTAAATCACACTTCATTCACACGTCATTTTTGACCCATGTGTGTAAACTTGATGTAGTAATACAAAAACTATTTTTGTTGATAAAGTAAGAAAGGAAAAATGAAAATAATGATTTGTTGTAATCAAAAACAAGATATTTAATGAATACTTGGAATATTACATGATGAAATAAATTGATTTCAAAAGATATAGCAAAGAAACACTCAGCCATGCATGAAATAAGGAAATGAATAGGGGTAATTTTTGATGCATGTTATGCATTAGAAGGGGTTTTCATAGCTTGTGCAAAGGGTTAAGATAACATTTAGTTCTGGAAAACCCCTAACCCTAACCCTTTTTCTAATAACGGCAAATACATGAATATCCTTATGAACAAACACAATATAAAATAGGTACATTAATGCCAGTGGTCCAGAGCTTGACCTCCACACCAGATTTCAGAAAGAGCTTTGTTTGGACCAAAACAGCGCTCTTCATTGTTCTTTATCATGTGATCTCCTTCCATGATCACTATCAATTAATCATCGTTATTTAGCACTATTTAAACGCTCAGATCTACATACTGGACCTTTAAGATTGTTTTCTGTCAAAATGTACCAGAAAACCTAAAAACATTTTCTGTCTACATCATGACATAGTATTTAGTAGTCATCTTATTCTCACTATCCATCCAACTTTTATTTTATCTCAACTATATAAAATAACAGTGCCCTATGGGGCATGTTTGCATTAATAATATGATTAATAAAGGAGGAGGGAAGATGGCTCACACATTCCCCCCGCCCCATTCCCAATTGAAGTGCATTCTGAAGAAGAAACTTGACCTCTTGCTGTGATTGCTTGGAAAGTAGTCGTTAGCAGCCCTCACATAAAGCATAGTTAATAATGCAATAGTCTCAATGCTCAGATATTTCCACAAGCTGGTTGTTCATATTAATGCTCATATTAAACCTTCAATTAAAATCATTCCCATAGAGGGACCATGTCGCACCATGTTTGAGTAAGGAAACGATACAGGCAAACAGTTTGTACAGTACCCCAAGGATTGTTGCGCCTGGAAACCAAAAGTCTACTGTATATGTGGATATGATGTGTTGTCATATGTATTCAACCTGGACAATCAATCATTCTTCTTCTATTCTTCTTCTTCTTCTTCTTCTTCTTCTTCTTCTTCTTCTTCTTCTTCTTCAAAGAACTGATGCAATATGTGAATTACAGCTACAGCACAACTACTGTTGGGTCAGGAAACCAGATACATAGATGGAGCAAGAGAGCTGCATTAGTTTAGGAGCCCCCCCTGATTTTAATTATATTATATATTACTATATAATAACAATTCATTTTAATTTGGAACTGAATGAAAAGTATTAAACTTCCACATGTTGGATTATAAAAAAAACACCAAGGAGTGTGTTATCAAATGACCAATATGACAAACGTCCCAGTCTGCTAAATGAACACTTCAGATGCTAACTTTCTGGAACGACTTGGACAAAAGGCTTTTACATGCCCAAAGGAGGGATGTACAGTAGAAGGTGGGAGACATGATTTACTATCCTGTGAGAATAGAAGATTTGTTTTTATTGAAATCCAATCTATAGTCTGTGTAGAGACCACAACACCTCCTACTGAGGACTGATGGCTTGGAGCTGACCAAATGCCTTTTGGCAAATAAAAACCCTTTTAACACTAATTGTATTTGTCGGCCTTTTCACCTTTTTTGAAGAAAAAAGGACGGTGCAGACAGATCTCTAAGACAGCATTAAGCGATGCTTACCTGCTTACAGTATAATTGCAGTATTTAAAGTATATATGCACGAACGGTACAGGTATGCACCTTTCACTCATTAGACATCCAATGATATGTCATGTTACCCTTTAAAATGTATCTGATACAATATCTAATTTATGTTGACTTACTACACAAGTGGAATGAGGCACAGTTACTATTCCACTTGTGTAATAATATAAACCACTCAACTCCAAACAAATACATCCGCGAACTGAGCCATTGTGCCCTTGAGCAAGGCACTTAACTCCCTAGCTACAATTGCTCCAAGGGCACTGAACTGCGGCGGACCCATTAATTCCAGCCCCTCGGGGTATGATTGACGCTTTTCCAAGTGTGTTCATGGCTGTCGACATGAGATTAAGAAATTAGGCAACCAAATTGGCATAGCTAACTAGTTAGCTACATTCCCTAATATTGATGTTACTAACTATCACTGTTTGAAAATGGATGTCCTGTTGATGTCAGCTAGAAGGCAACCTGAATGGAATTTAGCAAACAATTAACAAACTAAGCTAATCAAATGCTAACGTTACATGACATGTTACTCTGCTGCTTGGTAGCTGGCTATAATCTTACATTTACATTTACATTACATTAATGGCATTTAGCAGACGCCTTTATCCAAAGCGACTTACAACAAATACATTTGATTAAGTAAGTGAATCATCTATCCAACAGTCATCATAAGACAAAGTAATCAATGCTCACACCAGGGGCCATTGGCAGTCGCAATGCCAATTAATTGTAATAATTTTATTATTAACAGGAGAGAACTTGTACAGGGGGGTAGTGGGAGTGAAGAGGTCACTAGGGTTGGGGTTAGGGTTGGTGCATGGGGGGTAGTGGGGTTGAAGAGGTCTTTAGGAGGGACTGTTAAGATATAGCCTGAAGAGATGGGTTTTCAATCTACGGCGGACGATCGGTAGTGACTCTGCAGTCCTGACAGGTGTGGGAAGCTCATTCCACCAGCGGGGCGCCAGGACAGTGAAAAGCTGTGACCGAGTGGCGCGGCCGCTGCGTCCACGTAGAGGCAGCGGTGCCAGGCGGGCAGCCGAAGTGGAAGAGCGGAGTGATCGTGCAGGGGTTTGGGGGCTAACCATTGCTTGCAAGTAGGGAGGGGCTGTTCCCTTTGCCGCCGGGTAGGCGAGCACCAGGGTCTTGAATCTGATGCGAGCTGCTACCGGGAGCCAGTGGAGGGTGCGGAGGAGGGGAGTGACATGGGAGAATTTGGGGAGATTTAACAGCAGATGAGCGGCAGCGTTCTGGATGAGCTGCAGAGGCCTGATGGCGGAGGCGAGGAGTCCGGCCACGAAATTCTCCCAAGAGAAAAGTGTGGATTCAATGCATTCTATTTTGATTGTTTGCATTAGAACAAATGTTTAGGAGTGTAATGATTCAAGACACCATACATATGGTTTGTATTCAAAAGGTAGTTAGGTTAACAGAGATTAAAACATGCTATTACTATTTTTGTGTCATTTTGAGTGGCACTGTGGCAACATAACCACACAACTTCTCAAGGAACACCTAAGGCTATTTGTCCACCAAAGGCGCTTTTGCCTACAAAAGCTGAGTGGGAAAAGACGTGACTATAGTTGCTAGGCTACCTAACACAGTACTTTAGCTGGCAAAGTAGCTAGCAACGATTAGCGATTATACTAACACGAACTTCGTAGGCATTTCAATGCTAGTAACAGAGTAGCTTGCTAGCAAGAGGGGGTAAAATACATTTAGAGAGTGTTCGTTTCATACAAACAAGTGTATATTTATTTCAGAAATTAGTGGAAGACATCTTCATTTTCCACTGAAGTAACCGCCACGTTGTGAAATTCTCCCGCCCCTCCGTCAATTTGATTGGTGTTTCTTGGCCCAAAGTGACATTGATGCGTGGCGCTACATTCCAAAAGTTGAACACAATTCAATATAAGATCGCTCCGCTAAAAACTGTGAGGCGCGCCGCGTTGGTGGACGAGCGCACAAAATACGTCGTTCCCATTGAAAACAACTGGAAAAAGGCGCTGGTGGGTTGAAAAACTGCGTCCGGTGGATACGGCCCCTAAAGGTGAAAGAATAGGAGGACTGGCAAGGCAGATTTTTAGGCCACTTCTTACATGACATTGCAAAATTTGCGTTACATAATTGTTCGTCTCTGTCGAACCAGATGTATTTGGCTATTACGAGAGCACTTTTTAAATTTAAAATAATGTTTTACTCTGTTGTGTTTTTTTGTCGGTCAATAAATGGAAGTGATCACACTTTACTTACAAATACCAAATAATGGGCCGGTTTCACAGATAAGGCTCAAGCCTAGTCCTAGACTAAAAAGCACAAAAAAAAAAATGTTTTCAATTTGCCATTGAAAGTGTGAATTAGACCAGGACTGGGCTTAAGCCTTGTCTGTGAAACCGCCCAAAGTGTTTTATAGTTAGCCTGAGGGTATTTAAAAATATGACTGACCAATAAGGTGGACTAATTTACTTAAGGCAAATAATATCACATAGAGCTTTACAAAGCATTATAATACATTATACGTCTGTGTTATAGTATATTACTGTGTATCACAGACATTGATAGTCTTTATAAAGCATTATAATACATGAGTTTGTCATAGTATAATAATATTTAATAATCACTATTTTGAAGAATAGTTCAAATGTGTTATGCCCAAATGCAAATGTGTGTTATAACTCTCACCTCTGTTTATAAACCAGTGTGGCTATAATATATTATGCACTGTAGTCTTATAAGTCATTAAGTCAATAACAGCCTCTGAAACAAATCATACAGTATATCTATTCTTATGCCAGAATGACTGAGTATGACAATTCAGATTAATATGTATTAAAATATTCATATCAATTTTCCCCAGCTATTCCTGTTCATAGACAGTTATAACATATGACTATAATGCTGCTGCACCACTCACAATTCAGCTTGGCATAATGTATGCCTTATCCTACACAATGGCTAACACTACTCTAATAAACTGTGCGACTCCTCAGCACTGTACACACCACCTCTATATGACACAGGAGGCATATAAACCACTGTCTGTGCACTGGCAAAGTAGTATCAGGGGCCTGCAGCCTCCTCATCCATAATGATGCTTTGAAAAATCACACAGCGCTGTTTACTTTTAAAAACCAGCAGAGTGCAGCAAAAAAGCAGGGACTTTTGCAACGGTGCTAAATAACTGACACTGAGCATTTGTCTTTATTTCGGAGCTCTTTGCCCTGTATGTCTTTACAGCGTTTGTGTGAGAACAACTGCTGTGACCCTTGGAATTTTAACAGTTAGCGGGGGAAAAAAAAAAAAGTAAACAAAATAAACCTAATGAAATCGCCCAAAATTGCTGAAGACAAAAAGACAAAAACTAATGCTCCAGTAATGGTAACAATGTTTTGATCCATGGTGGATCGTCGTAAAAAAAACTAAACCTTGATTCATTCTATGAGCAACGAAGCAAAGTTTTCGGAACTAACAGCGCACAAAATTACTCCCTTACTAGACCTCATAAATAACAGTAACACTAGAGCCTCTAGTTAAAAACAACCTGATGCCCAGTCACAGACAGTTACTGTGTTACAATTGCCCCCAACCCTAGCAGCCATGACAAACTGTACAGTAGCTAGCAACAATTCTGACACAAGCCAATCATGTTTAACCAACAGGACAGTTATCATAATGATACAAGTTAGGATTTATAGACATTAAACCTTAAGACAGCACAAGAAAAATACTGTTGATCAAAAAAGTAACGTTCATCCCTCAGAAAAGATAAATCCTGCAGAGGGTGAGAGAACGCAACTGAGCATATGCAGAATGAGTGTCATCACTAGCTTTCTTTTTGGAGAAAAGCAGGGTTTTACAATAGCTCCCTGTTACATTTGCCCCAGTTCTCCCCTACTATGTGATCAAAACAGAAGTGTACAGTTGGGTTGAAAAAGAGCTAAATATGTTGTAGAGCCAACCATAGATAGAAAGAACACTGACCACACTTACCAGGTTGACTATATATGGAAAATATCTAACTGCCACAGTAAGAGATCTATTTTAATTTCAATGGTAATTGCCTAGAAACAGGGTATAGTTTGAGAGAGGAGAGGAGGGGTAAAAAATAAATGAGATACAGCTGGACAGTCATGCATTTCACTGTGCCTCCATGGGGGAGGATGGGAGAATTACTTGTTTTACTGAGACTTTTGTTCTGTGTTGTAATAGAGTCCATAAAGTGTGTTATCAAGTATGAACTTGATTTCAATGTGTAGACTGATACAGTATCTCTGAGCTGAACTGATACAGTTGAACGGTGAGGGGATTTCTGCAAAGACTGCACGGTAACTGGTTAGGCGGCAGACACATTTGGCTGAACTTCACTGCTGCCCTACTGAATCTTCCAATAAGAAATAAAATGAGTAAAGCGAAGAGTTCCTTAAAAGTGAAACAGGCACAGTACCACTCTTTTAGAGCAAGAGGGTTTGCCGGGCACTTTGCAATTTTGAAATGGCAGTAACCTTGATGGATCTTTTTCTAGCAACATTATGCAATTTATATGGATCCCAAAGGCTACTATGGGAAAACGAGAATTGGAAACTCAAGTTTTCCTGGAGTGAAGGAAAAAAATATAAAAATACCCCTGATGACACATTTCCTCAATACTTCTACCAGTAGCGACCATCTTCTGAAATTTTTATGACATGTCTCTAAATGTAACTATCCCAGGATCTTTTTAATGTCACTTCTGTGCTACATCACTTCTGACAGGCTGTTGGGTTGCAGCATGCTAACCATTAAAGGCCTGTTTTTCTACTTCCAGCAAAGCTGTATCTTGGCTTTCTCCAGTCCATCAATGAAGCACCAGAGATGGTTCATTACATGCTTGTCTAAGAGTCTGCCACTTAAAGTCAAAGCAACAATTAACACAAACATGTGTAAACCATGTGCTGATGGCGAATTTTACAGCCATGACAGATAGCCAAGTACTGTAAACCTAACCCATTTTTTGGCTCTGCGGGGTGTCTCAACATTGAGCCGGTACTGTACTAACAGACAGGTGATTACTTTCATCATAAAAGCAACTGCTAGGCGCTTGACGATGGAGTGAGGATTTTCAACGCAGAATTGCCTTGAAGATTTCTTCTTCATGTAATTCACGACTGAGCAAAATGCTCTCAATAATGTCTGTAAGAAGTGCAAAGGGACTAAGGATCCATTCATTTCTCTCAGACAAACCCTGTGGCAATTAGTACAGCCCCATCTATATCACTCATCTAAATAAACAAGAGTGCTTCTCATCTCCTACAGCAAAACAGATACCACACCTTATCACACATTCAGTGCACACTTCACCAGCAATTCAACTGTACTAACAAAGCATTCTGACAGCCATGGAGAAATCAGATACAGATCTATACCACCAGCAGAATACAAATATCCCATTTTGTCAATCAGTAATGATTCAATATACTGTAAGAGAGGACTAAAATCAAACAGAGCACAAATATCTATTATGCATAGTAAAGCCTACTCAAGGTTTAGTTCTGCCTCTGGCTACAGGGGGTTTAAGTGGATGCATCTGCTAGCCCCACATCCATATCAGATAAGGGCACTGGGCAACCAGAGTAGGCTACCATTTGAGACTGATGGACAGATGCTCGGATTAGCCTTGTGTTGATCACTGGGAAATGGGATTCTGATGACAGAGAGGAAAATGATTTAGGATATATACTGGGTTTTCAGTCGTTCAGATTCCTTCTGAAAATGTGTGTCAACCAAAAGTGTACATTTTACACATATGTTGGTGTGAGGGATTTTAAGTTTTTCCTAGTTTTGCTTGTTTAATCTAGTTGGCTAGACGGATTCTATGACCGCAGTGGGTGGTCAACTACATAATCAGCAAATCCACAGGGATTATGATAGGGAGAGTCAACGCAAGGGATTACCCAACATCTGTACTGATCGACGTAGAACAGCTACTGACTATAGTTCCCTAAAATCAACATGCTCACGCACATCAAATCACTACAACTTCAAGAAGGTTATGCTCATGTAGTATAAATCAAATGCATGGGGACCCTGTTTAATAAGGTAGCCTAAATCTAGTACTCAAATGTTTAGAAATATGGGATTATACTATTGAGTGAGTGTGTAGTAAACCCAGGGGTCAATGTTTCCTTAAAACGCATCTAAAGCTATAGGATAACATACGGACGCTGGTTGAACCATTGACATGAGGAACAAGACAACAAGTCTACCTGAATTGTGAATTATGACCAACAAGGCTGGAAGTAGCAAGCATAACACTTAAAATGTTTTGAAAAACAAAGACTGGCAATAGGTGAAAATAAGGCACAAACAATAATGATAATACTACTAATAATAATCTATTTGCTATAATAATAATCATAATAATCATAATTAATAACAATAATAATAATCTTACCGTAGGTGTTATTTCCCTGCAATTGTAATTGCATTAAATTAATCCGTGTTTCGCCACTCTTAACACAATTCTGTACACAGACATCACTGTTGAATCGTGGTGAAGCTGTCGGCGGCTGAGTATGCACTATGAATATCCGTCTCTACTTGAGAGTGCAAAGGTATCCCCGAACGAATACATTAAAATGGTGCTGTAGTTTACTATCCTCGTGTCTCATTCTCTGTTTCTTATCTAGGTAAATCGTGCACAGTTTTTCAGGCTGCTTAACATGGTCCCCGCGACTGATAACTGAATGTACTTACTGTGATGCATCAGTTTCCCTCCCCTATACGGAGCTGAGCAGGCACACGAGCTGTCTCTCGACGAGGCACTCACTGCACCGACCATCCAAGCGGAACAGACCCTTCTGGGTAGTCTTAGTGGTCGGGATATAATAGAGCAATTCTTTTATCCTAATGTAAAACAACTAGAAGAGCTATCTAAAGCAGTTCACTTCGGTATTAACAGGGAACTACTGTTGGACGTCTCCCATTAATTAGGGACGCAGCTTTTTGCCATTTATGCATGAATCATTTCACCTTATCCTACCAGCTTGCGCGTTGGCACTACAGGGGGGCACCTCCCACATACTTCGGACCTGTGTGCAGGAAATATCTGGTACAAGAGGTACAAAGTTTACAAACATTAAAAACAGCATTTGTCTAACTTTATTGAGATTTTAGCGTAGATTAATTATAGTACAGTAACATAGTACAGTATGTGGCATGCATTACCAACACAATTATGAGTATGTAGCAACAACTTGGACTATGGCCTTTTCTCATCAGATATGTGTTAGAATATATTAAATTAGGCCTACAGTCTAGAGATCATTGAACTCGAGATTAACTGGGAACCAGTATGGCCCTGTATCAGATACTGTATCAACCCAGGTGTGGGTTGTAGTGTTCATCCATCCACACACATGGTTTAGTTTCCTCATGCTAAAAGGACCAAGGAGGAGAAGGCTACACCAGGATGCATTAGCTGATCAAATATTTATCTCTTAATGAGATAACCATTTTACCATCCGGATATTGCTTTCTTCATTCAATGCCATGAAATTCCCCTCAATTAAGAATTGGCTGATGGAATCAATATTTCCCATTGACAACAATGAGATGATTTAAAGGATCTAGGGGATGTACCCGGGGAGCAGGGGTCCATAGGGTCAGATGGAGAACCTTAAAGGGCTAGTTCAACCTATTATAATTTCTAGGTAAAATATCATTTTACACCGAGTTGTCCTCATAGGCCAGAAAGTTTCTCCGGTTCTCCATTCTCCACTTTGCTACCGCAGTATAGGCTAACAGTTAGCAGTGCCCTCTCCAATAGACAGGATTCCGACGGACCTTAAGTTACAATAGCATCGTTTAACTGACATGGCAAAATCTCCTCAGAGAAACTGCAAACAAAGTTTAGCTGCGAGTTACGCTTGAAAATCAAACAATTACAGTCTGTATAATAGATTTGCCCAGAACTGGAACTACTTCGTAGTCTCACAGAGTCTCTTTGTTTCATTTTCAACAGTCAGGCACTCCACTCAGTGCAGGCACTTCAACTGCGAACAAAAAGTTGCCAGTATCCTAGTGGAATCTAGTACATGTGAGAACCAATAATTGCATGACTACGTCGTTTGCTATTACAATACAATCATGTACAGGTTTGTCTAGTGTATAGCCGCTACAACACGTTGTTTGAAGTTTCTCCGAGGAGATTTTGGCATGTAATTTAAACAATGCTAACTTCAGGTCCGTCGGAATCCTGTCTATTAGAGAGGGCGCTGCTAACAGTTAGCCTGTGCTGCGGTAGCAAAGAGGAGAACCGAGAACCGGAGGAGCTTTCACTTCTGGCCTGTGAGAACAACTCAGGGTATGATGATATTTCACCTAAACATGTGAATAGGCTGACCCAGCCCTTTAAGCCCTTGAATCTACATTTTAATCAATGAGCTGATTCTATCGACACCTGTTACTTCCAGTGGCATGCTGTATTCGCAGGCTATAGGTACAACTGGATTGTTGGGAGTGTACAGTGGTTATATTGTATTCCAGTTTACAGTAGCATAGTAAATACAGTAGTTGTCTGTATGTGTGTGTTTTGGAGAGAGAAACAAGTCTCCCCAATTTTTTTAAAGTTGAGGTGTGTGTGTGTGTGTGTGTGCTTGCTTGCTTGCTTGCTCGCTCGCTCGCTTGGCATTCACCACAAAACAAAGGATTATCCTCTTGGGAACACAGAAATCCACTAGGTGGCAACAAGCTTTCAGGTGAGTTGTCAATGAGTTGTATTTGTCATCTATCTATCTATCTATCTATCTATCTATCTATCTATCTATCTATCTATCTATCTATCTATCTATCTATCTATCTATCTATCTATCCATCCATCCATTGTAGATATTGTATGTGGTTTGCACTTTTATAAATTGAATTAAATGCATCAGTCTGCTTCAACTAATTAATTCAACCTTTGATCCCTAATGTTTTCATTATCCTTCTATAAGCCTTAATTATAGTAAGTAGGATTTAAGAAAATCTGCTCCTTTTAAAATTGTCAATAGGAAAAAGGCGATAATTAGGGAGAAAGTAGATTTAATTCCCAGTGGGTATTGCAAGGAAGCTGGAAGGGAAAGAGTTCCTCGGTACAGAGAGCTGAGGAAACGGTGACCAATAAGCAATATGTTAATTATGTGGTGAAAATATCACTACAATACATATGGCTACATTGTTGCATGATTTTAAGCATTCCAGATCATCTACTGCATGTGTTTGTTCTCCAAAGAAAATTAGGTGTTGCAGTATTCCTGTTGAGCTGTTAGAGATGTCTTAGTCGGCATTCACTCTGAGCTAGCTAATGACTGCCTTGCCAAGACATTTAACCTCCAGACTATCTGTCTTCTCACTAAGGATAGAAAAGCCTCTGAACCATGAAATGGAGCCAGTTGTACTCCACAATGGTAAGAGGTTTTTCACCATGCGCTAGGATAAATACATTAAATTGCTTTATTAAGTCAAGTAATCATCAACGTGAGCATCAGGTTGGTATGAATGAAGATGAGCGGTAGTCTAGCAATGTTCTTATTGCTAGACTTCTTCAATATACCATACATAGATACATCAAGTGATCCCCACACATACAAAAGATTTGTTATTATTCTCCACACAGTTGTAGACTGTGGCAGAAATTGGAGCTGTAAAAGGTAAACAGAATGAAAATTGCATTGCATATTACAGTCACTACGATATCTCAAGCAATTTTCTGAAACACAGTCTCCTAGCAAAACGTGTATGCAGAAATGATAGTGCTAGCTAGGCCACCATGACCTCCTCATCTGCAAAGCAACGCAACTACTCACATACTTTGACTTACATGTCGGTTAGCCAGTATTAGGCACTAACTTTAAGTGGTTAAGATTAGGGTTTTGGTTAGGCGTTAACTTTGAGTGGTTAGGGTAAGGGTAAGTTGTCAGGGGAAGGTATTAGCAAACATTAGCATTAGGATCAAGAATTAGCTAACAAAAACACTAAGTGTTGGTTTCCTGGACAACGATTAAGCCTAATCCTAGACTAAATAGTGTCTTCAATCGAGATATTCTATTGAAAGAATTGTGATCTAGTCCAAGACTAGGTTTATTCTGTATCTGGTAAACCGCCCCTAAAAGCAGTTTTGTAAAAAGTTGAGTTCAACCTTCGGGTTGCAAGTCTAACCCAACCCCACCCCCAATTTACCACCTAGCAAAGGAATCTTCCTTTTGTAGACATCTGCGGGTTGCTATTTCCTGACACATGCATGCAGACACGCTAAACTGGCAACTACTATCATGTGCAGGCGCACATATCCTATAAGTTACTATAAAAGCCAAGTGTGAGCAAGCAAGCTCTTAGTGAGGTTTCAAAGAAAGGATAACAACTTCCCAGTGCAGCCCCTGAACCACAGACAGAGCAGCACATGATATAGAGCAGAGCTGTCATCCTCAGCAGCCCAGGGTCTCATTAGTCAGCCTGTATTTATCCGTCCATGCTCAGGAAGTCAACGTTTATCAAGCCTTTTTATCGATGGATATGGGGTCATTACTAGGAATGGACAATATTTCCTGTCCAGTCATAATTAAGTCATGGTGCTGCAGTCATACATCAGTAAGGTTGTAGTTTGAATGACACAGCTGACAAAAACCTTATGGAAACTCAACTCCAGAGTGGGGTAGGGGGTTAGCTGTAACAATAATACTGTACTGATCTCTTTCGTCTTGTTTATTATGCCACAAATGATTGAACCTATCTCTAGACAGTGAAGCTGTGCAGTACTGTATTATGTATGGTATAGCAATATATATGTGAATCATGTCATCTTGTATCCTAGAGGAGTCTTCTCGTTTCCCAACCCCAGAGTTTAGGGGGGGGGGGATTTAGGGTGTGTGTATAATGAAGACTATGTCACCAGGAGCTCAGCATTTAAGCAAATTCTGTCTGCCTGGCATTGCTGTCACCTTGTTTTGCTCGTTAAAACGGCAGGGCAACATAAGCTTCTCGGTAGATTTAATGAGAAATGCTCTCAGAGAGTGCTTTCCTGTGAAGAGGCAAAATCTTCACACAGGCAAGTTTAAGGGTTCTTATGTTGACATCGTTAGTACAACTACTTTAATTTGTCCTGGGATATGTGCTGAATGCATCAGTACATTCTTACCCAATCCTAATAATTAAAGAAACATTTATGGGCCACAAGTCACAGGGCAAAATAAGCCTATGGAGTCTGTCTTTGGAATGTGTGCTATGTGTAGCACATAAATGCTGCCATTGAAGACAATAAACAGAGAAGACAGTTAAATCTCTATTTATCCCTGGATGGAAGAAATAACCTTGTTTTATGGGCTGTGCCTCAATGCAGAAAATTAGTTCCTGAAAAAGTCATTAGCAACTTGCTTGTTTTATAGGGTGACATGGCCCCTTGTAACCAATATCATACACTTTCCTGTGTAGAGTCTTTTTATTGGCAGACACCCAAACACAGGGAGAGTCAGGGTGGAAAATACTTGTTCACAAAGACAAAAATCCCATGTTTGGGTTGATGCTTGGTTCCTGTTCCTGTGAACCTGGCCATTACTCAATGACCATATAGGGCCTCTAGTATGTATGTTTTATAGCAAATATACTATATGGTCCAGGGTTCAAAATAAGGGAGCAGAACCTCATGCGCAAATAATCTTAGACAATTAATCAACAATACTGCCAGTCTGCCATGCCTGAAGACCTTAGTCAAATTGAACCATGGAGGGGCTGTAGGATACCTTGTATAACGAATAGAGATGGCATTTTAACTTCTGCTATAATATTATCCATTGTAGCATTGATTGCACAATTTGGCTCCACCATCTGCATTCACTCCAAAGTAACTTTCTTGAAAGTGAAAATTACTCACATGGAGGTACCATGTGATACACTAAATGCCAGGCTTTAGAGAGTGTAAAGAAAAAGAAAAAGCTTTTCGGAAATGATAGGAGACAAAAACATATTCAAGGCAGATAATGACACTTTTTTCTCATTAAACAAACATTAAGCAAAATAAGTTGTGTTATTAATGTGAACCCAACAGTAGAGCATTTGAAGTCTAAATTAAAAGTAGACATGACTCTTGATGTACTTAAATTAAGCTTTTGTAGCTTTTGTAAGATAGTGCTGAATATAGAAACATTGCAATGTACAAAAGCACCTATTATATCAAAGAGCATATCAATTTGCAGTACAGTACATGAATAAAATGATAAATGCTTCCAGGAAGTGACCTTTAAGCTAAGATTGACTACAATACAAATGAAAAGTGTGATCACAGCCTAGATAATGGCCCTCAAATGATGCGTTGATTTAAAAAGTTATTTATTAGATGCTAGGATAGTTGAGAAATGAGAACACAGAATAGATTTATGAATGAGAATCAGAGGTGTGTCTTGTATTCCCTCTGGGTAACAAGAAAATATGATGAAAAAAAAATATGATCAATTTAACTTCATCACTTCAGAGACACTTCAGAGTTTACTCATAAAATGCCAGTACCACAGTTTTAACAGTTTTAAAATAACCTTGGTGAAAAGGACATACCAACTGGGCTTTGATGTCTGTCTATCTTTTTGTCAAAGGAGACAAATACTGAGTTCTAAACTTCATAAAAGTTTAGTTATCTGTGATGTGATACAATTATTTTCTCTTCCTTTTCCAAATAAACACATTTGAGTAACTGCCTGAAAAGCTGTCATTGCTATCTTAGATAATTTCTCATTAACTGTTAATGAAAAGCTGAGGAATAAGATCAGATTATTATAAACAAACAATGAAAGAGGCACTGATACAGAGGCTACACAGGTCAAATTGCAGCACATAATTACTATTGTCTTATGTGCAAATGGAAATGGAAATGAATTACTGGTGAAAGCACAATCGCACAAGTAGTGCAATCTTTCCCATGTGATGTTTTTGAGTAAAAAAACAAGAACATTCTCAGGTTTTTTAAAGATTAAAGCCTCCAACCCATGGAGCAGGAGAAAAGACAGCAGGATATATCCTGGATAAACCCATGCCGCTCCAGTGAATACAGTGATAGTTTTTCAGATCGGGAAAAGATCATAAACAGCAGCAGAAAGTAGGTGGTAGGAAAAAGTGCACTGTGTTAAGGCGTGCCACCCCATCACCCTCGAGTGACGCGCTGATCTTCATTTCCCTGCTCACTGTAGCACATCTCATCTCATCAGGCCTTTCCAGGTGCAGCCTCTTGAGCAGTCCCTGGTGTCAACAGGGCCCAGTGGAGCTGGCGGAGGACACGCTAACAAGGGTATGTGGAGGGTATGTGTGGTAATGCTCAGAGAGGCACACAAGGGACATGCTGTGACGTGGGGCCTAGCTTAATCTCAGTGGTGCATCATCTGAAGCGCACAGGGTCACACCGTTTTTTGTTATAAACACATATGTTGGCCGTATAAATGCCATATTGTACACTACAGTATCTGTTGTCAATAATTGAAAATAAGACATGGTCTGGTCTGAAATATTGGTGTCAGGTTAATCAAAACACGATTAATTGGGTATCTATAATACAGTACACATACACAAAATAGTCCTTTGTATGTCATCCCACTGATGAACAAGCAATACACTGTTGAACAAGCAGACGGCAGCAAAACAAGAGTGCATTATTTGGCTGTGCACCACTAGGCTTCATTAAAAACGAATTGGGCATGCAGACAACATTGTGAACCTCTGTAATAGGTCTTCAGGGAAATTCTTCATTGAGGTCATCAATTCCGACTACCACTGAAGTGAACAGAACTTAGCATAAAATTGCATGACACCATAACATACTGTACTGCAACATACAGTAGGATAACATACAACACATTATTGTAACATAGCCGATGCAAGATTTCACATGCCCCAAATCTTTAAAATCACTTGAAAACAATTTTTATGACACAGGCAGTGCCATGCCAAAATCTAATGTTAATTAAGACTTTTTTCACCTCCCATCGACTGAATTGGTAGAATTGTGCCTTTTTTTGCCTGAACCCATAACATTTGTAATTTTCTGAATACCAAATTATTACTTCACACCAAATAAAATGGTTTGGAGTTGTTGGGGAGTATTATTTTTTACAACCTAAAAGTACCAACTGGGGTTTGGCTAGACCCCTGTAGTTTGAAGGTTTTTAACAACGAATAGGAACTTTTTTTGATATAATTTGTAATCTAAATTTCTGTACTAAAAGTAAACATTTTAATTAACACAACCTCTGCATGCTCACATTTCATTTTTTTTAAATCACATTATGCCTACTACATTTGCTTTGATTTGTGCCTGTTGAGATCATATCTTTGAAAGTTAATTATTACTTGTGCTGTAATCTACAGTAGGTTTATACTAAGGCCGTTTTGGACAGAAACTAATTTGAAAAAGAAAATTGAATCGTAAATATTGAGAGTAAAACTGCCTGAAGGACTTACCAAAACTCTTACAAGAAGCCAGCAGTCTCTTTGTCCAGAATGCTAACTTCAGGCTGTCCCCAGCCTTCCATGGTTTTCTGGTCTCCCAGTCTGCTCAGAGGGACAGATAAGAGGGGAAATGTCTGTTTTGAGCCTCAGCACAAAATGGTCCTAATGGTCTTAGATCATGTTCCCCCTCTGACACACCATTAAGTGCTAAATGTTAGGAATTGCATTACTGCAGCTTCTAAGATTAAGAGTGATAAGGTAAAGCTGTTATTCCTATCCACTCGGCTCACCAGCAGTGGCCATGGCTTTCTGCTGATGAATAATTCATACAGCCAAATCATCAGCTGCCAAAGATAAAGGCCTTCCAACCACTCCTCAAGTGTATTGATTTTTGTACACTTCGTATGTTGCCCTGAATGGTGTCCGATAGGCAATGGAAACTGAAACTGTAAAATGAGTCAGAAACACTTCAAGTTGCTTCAGAAACACCTTTCCAAAATATCATGGCCAGAAATAATGTGACAGAATGAAATATTTTATTCCGTTACAGTACAGTACACCTGGGATTGAAAATACTGAATATTAGAGTTGCTACTATGATTGGCTAGGACTTGAATTCCTCCTGGTGTGAAAACATCGAAAACTTTTTCTTTTCTAGTAGGCTACATACCGTATGCTTGATGATGGGCATCATCAAGTCTGGAACTTGAAGAATGACGAGACAATATCAACCTTATAACCTTATAATATTAACCTTAGTACAGTGGGTGTACAAATGGAACATTTCAAAACTTTTTAACAGTATCATGAAATCTCAAATGAAGTCACTTTCTGACATATCTGACATACTGTATGCAGTAGGAAAGTGATTTGCTAAGTTTCCAGTAGGAAAGTGATTTGCAAAGCTTCAGCTGGAGGGAAAAGGGAAAATAGGAGCAGTCTCTAGTGCTGTACTGAGATAATGTTTTAAAAAGGGAAACAGCTGCTCTCAAAAAGTAGCTGAGAGCCCTTAAATCTCCTTTCACACCATGAACATCTGCTCCAGTGGACTTCAAATTAGTTTGGCTGATACCTCTTCCAGTTAACAAAGTGCAAGTGGCAGTAACTTGATGCTTGCCAACCCTTGTAGTGAAAAACTCATAACATACATGCACATTGCTTCATTGAGGGTTAGGAAGAATACACAATGTATTATATGACTTTGTATATAACATTTCTTGCACTAAGACCAAAAACATGTGCGAGATGTGTGTATTAAGTAGTTTATCCATGAACAGACAAGACCTATTGGGCTCTAGTGTCTCTATGCATGTGAATGTGGAATGGGCTGAAAACAGGATATGTAAGAAGTCAATTTACTGCTGTTTAATAAGTCATGAAATGAACATATCCTTGGGCCTCCTTGTGGTTCTTACAGCCTGTAGCATTTACTTAGTCATTATGTAATGTATCAGATTTCAAAGGATCACGTCTACCATCATAGACAACTTGTAAAATGAAGCATGATCCTGATAAATACTAAGGACATATTTTTTTATTAACTCACCAATAGCGCCTCCTAATATGTATTTTTTTCATTCAATTTCAGGTTTTTAACAATGATTGTATTTTTGTTTTTATCATATCAAATTTGTACGCTGTGCATAATGTCCCCGATGTCATTAAAATGCATGAATCCATCATTATCTTTTTAATGGGACATGTTTTCCTAATCCCTCTGAGGGGGTATAATGGCAGTGCAGATGCTTCAGAGCACAGGACCTATGACAATGTGCTTTTAATCTGTTATATAAGCATTCTCCCTGTTCAAAGAAGACTCCCCCTTCTGCCTAAGGTGACCTGCTCTCAGTGCTATCCTTGTTACTACAGTATGTGCAATGTTCATTTAAGATTAACAGAGGAGTGATGCATGTCTACTTTTCACCTCATGGAACAATATCATACTTAATCTTGGAACTTAGAATCTCAGGCGTGGGAAGTAAACACTGGGGATAGGAAGTTGTCAGCAAATCTCCAACCCATAAAGTTTTGCCGGAGCCACAATGACGCCCCCTGTTTCGCCCTGCCCTATGTGTACAGCCCCACTTGCATGCATTGCACAAAATGTATTTAGCTGATTATAAAACATGTATTTAGCTGATTATGCTTTCGATGCCATCATTTTGAGGTGAGCAGTGTGCATTCAATTCTTCAAATCCCTTGTTTCACCCAGCCCCACTTTCATTACGGTTTGCAGTAAGACTCTCCATTTCAATGCAGAGTATTACTTAGTGAGACTATATCATACTGTACTTTTGGTGGCTTAGCAGTGAAAAACATTCTGTGAGCTACAGTATATTATTGAGATCTGTGTGCTTAACTTTGACTTCTGTGTAAGTCATGTATTGATGTAAATGGAAATTCAAACAAAAATATGGGTTACACGCGCTGTAGATATAAGTTAGGATTTGACTGAGTAAGACACTATTATTACGCTATTATAACTTCACAACATGTTTGGCATGTAAAAACTCAGCAAAATTGCAATAATGTTGCATCACATTGCTAAACAGCTCTTAGTAACAAATTATTTGTGATAGCCAACTGAGATTGCACGTGCTGCACAGTGTATCTCATCTGTGGCAGACACACTGATTCTCCTCCTGTACACCTGCTCATTTTAGATTTAATGGCACCAAGCTCAGTGGTCTGTCTCCTCTGGTCCACAGATTGCTGCTTAGGCCAGGCGCCACAGAGAAGATTCTAGTCTTTCATTCTCCCTCCCTGACAAGCCCGGTGAGCAAAATGGCCTCTTACAAATTTTTTGGCACACCAGCCACCTCTCTCCCTCAGCGGACAGCCCAACAGAATCTACACACACAGCCAAACACAGTCGGCAAGAAAGCAGGGCAAACATTGCTGGTACAGTATGGGACCTACAGTAATCTCACCTCGGAGATACAGTCTTCTTTCATCTCTTCTTTCTTCAGTTTTGACATTTACACATAGCAGAAAACATCCACTTGAATCAGTCTGGAGATTATTTGAAATGATTCAGTATTAATACTGAAATCCACATAACTGTACAGTGTTCCAAATATGTCAAACGTAAACATTACTTTGATTGCAAAAGAAGATGCAGAACATGTGTTTGCTCTTAGTTTTGTATTCATTGACCATTTTATCTTCAGGGCGTTTTTGGTAGTTTGAACCACTCTGAGATTTACACAAGGATGGATAGTGTGCCAAGTGTAGTGTGGCAAAATGCTTACACAGAGATGTGACACGAACTGTTATTACTGGCTCCCTGTTCTAAACTTATCAGATGTGACTGCTGAGTATGACAAGTGGTCATCATGGTCCATTAAACACCAGCCAGTGAATGCTCCATAGAGGCAATTTAGTGCCCAAATCCCACACACACTAAGGCCCAAAGTCTACAATATACAATAACACTGGCCCCTATAGTCAGTTGCTGAAATATGTGTTTTTTTTAACCCTGGAACATACTTTCTTACCAATTAATTGACCATTAATTACATTTTAGATTTGAGAAGGGACTACTGTATCAAGAAAACTGTCCAAGGTTACATGCAATGATATGCCTTTTGAGTAAATTGCATGATTTACAATAACTGAATGTCAAAATTGATTGTCCATCCTACTCAGAGTAGTCTCTCAAGCCAAACGTGTTGCCTCCCATCAACTGCATATGCTCCCGGCTAACCGTCTGTGTACTTATTGTCTTCTGTGTTCTATAGACAGGAGGGACATGTACACACAGGAAATCCGGCTATCATTATTCCTCTGAGCCTCCTCTTCTGATTCCTCAATTTCATGCTGAATCCCACATACCCAAACTCTTGATTTGTCAGGAGAGTGACTATATGTAGAAGACCCTCCCTGGAAGATTTTTTTCTCCCTTCTCGAACTTCAAAAGCTTGATTCATTGTTTCCACATGAGTTACACATTTAGGACACTCAAGTCAGTTTAAACATTTATTGCATTAAAATCTTAATACATTTCAGCTTGGCACAATTGGATGGCTCCACTTTGTGTAGCTCCCTAACTGGAGTTAAACCACCACAACCTACAAGTATGCAATATGGCAGGTAGCCCATGACTTATCAAACCCGTCATACAGTAGATAGGCTACATACAGAGTCACTGAGCGGGTGGAGGCTGGGGATGGTGGGTTGGACAACCACACAAAACGTAATCTCATTGCCAGTACAACCGTGTCACAACTGCTGAATGCTGTGGAGGAAGCGTAAACTTGCCTGCTTTTAAGTCTCTTGAACATGTGATGGTGTTTTTGCATAGGTGTGAACCAGCTGTCCTGTCCAGAATGCCCTGCCTGAACGAATGCTATGTTCCATGAACGGATGCACCAAGTGATGACGTTAGTCATTCATGGAGCTCTTTGGAAAAGTAATGCCAGATATAGCTAGGAGCAATTCTCAATAAAATGTGTTGACAGGTTGTTTAAAAAAAGAAAAGAAAAAGAAGAAGCTGGTAAAGGGGGTTATATTTGACTCTGGACGCTAACTTTACAAACAGGCTAGCGTCACACTTTAGAGCTCTGTGGCTGTATGAAATGTTGTACGCCACGGCACGTGGGAAATCGTTTTAGGAGGAGCTAAGAAAATACAATGTATCACACAAAATACACATACATTTTCCTAAATGCCCATTTTTGGACTTGAATCATTGTGCAATAACATTGTGCAGCACCAAGATGTCATAAATCAGCTAAAAAACATCAAAATGTGGTCCTTTTAAATACAGATTTATATGTTTAAAACCATTAGAAATTGGCTATAATTAAAGCTTAAAAGCACATAAACTATTTTATTTGTGCTGTGCAAACTGTTAAGATAAACATCGGAAGGTGTCCCTCGAAGGGAAGAGTGACGGGTGGGATTTAAATGGAGTCTATGCCAGTTCTACGTAAAGGTTCTCTCTCTCTCTCTCTGCTAATCTGATGAGACTCCCGTTCGTCCTCTCCCTCATCCTATCGCCTCATCGCTGCTGCAGCAGGTGCTGTCAACCCAGTTTCCTCTCTCCAGTGTCAGGCGTCATTTTCAGGTAGGTGTCAATTTCTGTCGGATATCAGTCAGAGCCCACAGCACAGTCACATTAATATAATTTGGATCAGACTCCATAAGGCTGGGCCAACATATTTGATGTGACATTCTATCATATTGGATCTTAGCTAACCCTTGGATGTGTGATGGCATATTTTCTACAATGTATGATGTTGATCAAATGATGTACAAGGGATATGGTAAGATTACCTTGTAATAGATTGAGTTTGGACAATAATCCACAAGAAGAACAAATCAGTGAATGTTTGCTAAGTAAATGCTGAATTAAATAAGTGTGCTGGAGTAGAATGTGCTATCAATGCAGTACTGGTATGATTCATATACTAAGATTCAAGATTCAAGATTCAAGATTCTTTATTTGTCACGTGCATACAAGTATACAGTGAAATGCAAAAGTGACAGTGCCACAGAGTAGTGCAACAATACAATCGTTTTAAAATACAATAAAATAAAAATAGAAGTACTAAAACATATACAGTATGGACAGTATAAACAGTATAAACAATATGAACAGTATAACCAGTAAGCATATAAGTAAGCAATATAAATAGCAGATGGATGATTATGTGTGTGCATATGTGTGAGTGACTTGAGGGGGGCACTGGGGGGGTCATCATTGACGATTTTGATGGCGTGGGGGAAGAAACTCAGCCTTAGCCTCTCTGTTCTTGCTGCATGACAGCGGAGGCGTTTTCCTGACCGCAGCGGCTGGAACAGTCCATGTTTCGGGTGGTGAGGGTCCTTCATAATCCTGTAGGCTCTGGTCCTACACCTCCTGGTTTTAAGTATTTCACTTAAGAGCTTACATTTGATATCACAAAGGGAGAATAATTATTCAGCCCAAAAAAGGTTCTTGCCTTGGACTTGAGAACCAAGCTTAGGTGACACTACCATTACTGAAACACAATCTGCTTCTGAGCATTCTGTTCTCTGCCAGAGGATGTACACTAAAATGTAAGACATCATTATAATATGGTGCCAGGTGCTGATATGGAAAACATCATCATTCTAGAATAAATAAATGACTTCTTTATTCATGGTGGGGCTAACTTTAACTCTGTGTACCAATCAAACATTTCAGCATACTGTACTTAATTGAAAGAGGCGTTCTGTAACATATGCTCTTCTCCCTAAACCGGTACAAACTGCTTGATTCTACCATCTGCACTCTCATTGCTAAACTTGTCATTGATGTTATTTTTCATTTTTCCTATTTGAAGCACAGTTGGATCTTTATTCCAATCATCATGTTTGTACAACTCATTCACAAGATATTGCATACAGTTGGTCTTCTTGTCCTCTGACATTCCTTTGGGCTTTTGGGGTTATCTCATAGAGTTAAACATAACTTTGAGTGTGTCCTTTTGAAGATATGTCTTTGGGTTAAAGGTGAAGCATGTCGTTTTGCACGTTAGGGTTAGCCCTAACCCTAACCCTCTCTGGACACATCGTCAATATGTTACGTTTTCTAATAACGGTGCATATCCATGTAAATAATCAAATCTACATACTGGACCTTTAAGAGACCCAAACATAACTTATCTACACTTTGTGTGCTATGCACAATGCACAGCAATACAGGTACTGCATACCACAGCTGTTCCAGCTAGTTGATATTGGCAACTCAGGTGACAATTCTATTGTGTTTCAAACCAAGAGCAGAATTTAATGTGGACAAAAGAGGCCAGCAACTAATTCACTAAAATGTTCAGGTTCATTAAATACAATACATTACTCTCAGAGTGATTCAGTGTTAAAAGCTTTGGGTCAGTGCTGAGTGGATGGACATCTTAGGGTCATGAATATGCCATAACAGCAGAAGCTAGTTGTCTATCAGGCAAATTTGTCCTGCTAATGGATGTTTTGACTGGGAGCTAGTTCAGATGGTTGAAAAAGTGTGCCACTTCTATGGCAACACAAAATCTACATTTTGCTCTCCTCACTAATATTCAATGAACTGCAGCAGACAAGAAATCTCTTTTTACCTTCCACCATGTAGGTTAAATTACCTGTGTATCTGCTGTGTGTAGATAGGCTCTTATCTCATATTGAATATGTTGGCAGGGAGCAGCATGGTCTGTACGGCTGGTGTCCAATGGTGTGGTGCATCTTGAAGCCAGTGGCTCTGCATCACTAACAATCCCCCATGCACAACCCCCCTTGCCAGCTTCAGCTCTACTGCTGTTCAATGCCTGCTCCACAATTTACTGTAAAAAAGTTTACTGTATACAGTCTATCAACTGAGGCCTCTTTTCATGTTAAATATGAAAGCAGTGTGATAGTAATACTGAAAAGACGTAACCATTATGTTCAAGGAATCATTTTATTTGGGTAGTGGTGAACAACTTTCATCCAACCCACATAATCAAAACACACATATCAGACAAAGAACCATGGAAGATTTATTGCTTTTTTTTTATTTTTTTATCACATCTTAAAATCTAAATATATGCCATTTAGCTGACAAGAACACTCACATACAGTGAGAATTTGAAAATGTTACAGAAAAGTACTAAAATGCAACATTCAAGAATAAATGCTGATACCAAGTAGTGAAATAATGTTTCAAATGCAATAAATGAATAGGTACATTTGTATGCTAACAGGATTTACTAAGATAAATCCTCTTATATCGAACTTTGGATTATACTATCAAGACACATTTTAGATAAAATTAAAGTCTTAAGTGTCTCTTGATGTCCACCAAAACCATTAGAAGGTCAATAGCAATCTCCAGCTTTGTGCTTATTGATTGGCATTCACACTAGAAGGAAATTGCTCTTTGATCAAAATTAATCTGCTGAAGATGTAACACTCTAACTTAATTAATACGACGTTCCAAATTGATTTGACAGACATCAAGACTTACTTGGTTATTAAACTAAACCTGGTTGATTACAGAGCATATGAAGTTTGGGAGATTGAATTGTGTCAGATAACAGTTAAGATGTGTGGGGAACTGCATTTTTCATCCTTGATATTAAACACTCTAGAACTTTCACTCTGTCATAGCACACTGATAATGGCCAATTCAGTAATTCAGTGGATTTAACTTTTCAAAATAACTCTCCTGTCCTCTTAGGGCAATCCTTGAGTCATGAACATTATAAATAATTCCCTGCCTAGTTATAACAAGCATAGTTGAAAATAAATAAATAAAATGTAAAGACTCGGCCAGGAATACTCTTGGCACCTTTGCAGTTGTTTACACAACAGTAACAATGTTGTGTTAACATCAAAAATCAAACGTGTTCATAATGGCTTTCTGAAGCTTTTACAAGTTATATCCTGCTTCCTGGTTTAAATGTGTAATTGGGTTAATCAAATAGTTACTTACAGTAAAATACTTGGTTTTCAGGTATTGAAACAGGTGGTCACCATGACAGGTTGTCACCACGCTTCCTATCCAAGCTGTTAATGCCCAGCAAAGCTGCAATATCCTGAGTGCTCCAATTAAACAACAAACACATTCAAACACACACATTATTATTATTATTATTATTATTATTACACACATGCAAAAACACTGATTTAAACACCTTGAAATGTATCCCAATTGTACTGTACATGAAAATATGCACTGGAGGATTTCGCATGTGAGCGTCATTCGGGATCTATACAGCAAAGCTGTGTTGAACCCTAATGTAATTGTTAGCGTTATTATTACTATTTGGATTGTAATTGCACTGCAAAAACATGCCACATTTACAACATCCCAGTAGATTAATGCTGCAGATTCAAAAATGGTGTTAGAGATGTTTAAAGCATGGGCGAGGATGGAACAACAGTGACACCAATGTTGTCAGAATATTCTTGAATGCCTTTTGAAGGTAAGACACCCTCTGCATTGGACAATTATACTGTACATTAGCCAACCTCTCCATTGGGGAATTACAGTATATATTATTACAGATTACAGTACTGTATAGAGCTCTATACAGCTCTATACAGCTCTATACAGTACTGCAATCTGTAATAATATATATTGTAATTCCCCAATGGAGAGGTTGGCTAATGTACAGTATAATTCTCCAATGCAGAGGGTGTCTTACCTTTACCCTCACCTCCCAGGGTGAGTGTGAGGAGGCAGCCCTGCTGGCAGCTGCATTACTGCATTAGTACCAAAATGAAGTTCAGGAATCTGAGCTGTCAGATTGTCAAAGGTGCCTTTCCTTGCTCCCTTAAATATTAGTGAGGCTAATAACAGGTCAATGCCACAGTGACATGGGCTGGCTGAACCCTAGATTGCCTGTGAGATTAGCCCAAGGCGACAGGGGCAGATCCATCCCAGAGAACAGGAGCTGAGGCTCATGATGGAGGACTTGTCAGGGCCGTGGAGAGGATTCATGATGATGCTCTTGACAATAGACTGTCTGATAGTCAATGAGCCACAGCCTGTCAGAGGAGCACCTCCACCGGATGAGATGCCATACAGGTGCTCCTGCTCAAAGAGAGAGAAATGAGAGGAAACATATATGTTTAAAGAAGATTACCCTTCAAACAAGTGATAGACCTGGAGCACATTGATTATTTACTTATCTGACAGTTGGAGTGGTAAGAGTATGCTACTGTATATCTGGTTGGTTCTTTTTTGTGATGATAACTACATAATATACACATAATATACACGTACATGTGCAAGGTAAACTGGTAGTTGAGAAAAGGAAATCATACATTTTGAACATAATTTTAATCCAGGATATAGATTTGATCATAAACATTTTGAAACTTTGAAGAGATGCAACAAGGATTTTAGTTAAATCAAATTTTGCCTTGTGTTGATTGTATGGTTCATGATATAATGTTAATGGATTTCTTATCGCATTAGACCACAAAGTACTCAGTTTAAGGACAACAAAAGAAGCATTTCCTCATGGGAGTGGGGAGGTGTGCCTCTCTCTTACCAATCAGGTAATTTCTTGATGATGTTTTTCTCTTTCGGGGACTCATTTTTGGCACACTTCCTTGCTATTCCTTTTTTTTTTTTTTAAACATTAACAATTGAGAGAAATATTCATGTCTTGACTGTAAAACCTCACTCTTAGTTCACAGCGCTTCCCTGACTTTTTATTCTACAATGCCAGAATTGAAGAAAGCTGCTCTCAGGAGGTAGAGATGACATTCAAATACCCTGTGTTCTGTAGCTCCCACTTATTATGGCCAGTGCAAGTGGACTCTCACTTAGTCTATTCTCTCTCACTTAATCAGGTGTCTGGGGAGATGGTGCTATTGTGTGTACATCATTAGAGCCCTCCCCATTGACATTTACAGAGCCAAACCAAGTGACATGTTCAAGATGATTGTACTGTACAGTAATACTACCCCCAGAATCGGGAAAAAATCTAGAGACAAAGACATCAGTGTACTTTTTAAATTCACAGTTACTCTCAGGTAAATTCAGTAGCTCCTTGTTTTTCTATGCTTTTGCAATTACTGTATGTCCAGTGGTAGAGAGACGATTCAATAGATATCCACTTGTGCCTTCTCAGGTGGTGTGATAATGCCCTGAGGCACCATAGCACTTGTCCAAGTTATTGACTGTGTTTAAACAAAAGTGCTTTTAATCTCTCCTTGTGTCCCCTTGATCTAATATGAATTGAAAACATGGATACAGTTTCCTTTTTATTGAAAGAGTATACCTTTTATGATACTGCATGGTGCCAATCAAATGAATGGCCCAATGTCTTGAATTCATATTTAGCCTTTAAATAGCCTCTATGCAGCAAAACTCAATCAAATGCATTACGCTCACATTTCTCCCCTTTGTATTTGTGGCGCTCATAGAATTTCTCTTTTCACTCACGAAAGCAATCTTCAAAACTAACCATTGGTTGTTAAAATGCAAAGAAATCCCCCATTTCCTACTGAGAACTTATTGGAGCGTGTCCCTCTAGCTGGCAGAATGTAATAATAAGTGGGCTATGACACTATGTACTAATCAGTTGACAGGGAGCCCTGCAGAAGCATAGACGGGAGGAAATGTGCAATGAGCAGGACTGTGTTTAACCCCTGGAGTCACAGGGACAGGGGCGGTGTGTCTCTAGTCAGACTGTAGTAGCTTCAACGGGTGAGGAATTGAGACATTATTTTTTAGATCAGGCTGCCAAAAACATTTGTTTTCTATGCTTAAACGCATGTCAAACAATTGATTGTTTGTGTGTGTGTGTGTGTGTGTGTGTGTGTGTGTGTGTGTGTGTGTGTGTGTGTGTATGTGTGTGTGTGCAGAGCATAAGGGCAAGGCTGGGTGGAAGTAATCTTTAATAAAAGTGAGGTACATATCTGATGGATGGCACTTCTCCATTGCCCTACAGATGTCACAATAGGACAGCTACTGTAGGTCAAGGCTCAAGTAAAAAAAAAAAAAAAAAAAGGTTAAATTCCTAATTTTAAGATTTATCGCAGCCAAGACCAAGGCTATGTCTCCCTGGAGTCATTTCTACATACTGTTCTGTGTGAGACAAGTCGCTGCAGCTGGCACAGGAAGCCATATCAGTCTCTTAAAACCAGTCACAGAGCTGAGCTGAAATGTGCACCACCAGCAGATTCATTCTGCACTTGATCAAACAGACACACAAACATTTCATATGGGGTCTCAAGGTGATAACAGAATTTGATTTGATAGTATTGATTGACCCCCAAGTAATTTTCCCCACTCTTACTGTACATCAAGAATCTTTGACACCACTGTTATTTGCTTGAGATAAGGTTATCCGTCATAGTGCAGAAAAAAATGGGAGCTAAAAAGTAAGTAAGAAATCTTTCAAATATATAAAAAAAATTCTATGTTCTTCACATAGCTGCCCTTTATTTCATTTTGCTTTATTCCTCTTTTCAGAAGTACAAATGTATGGTGCATGATCAATCATTTTTGTTTGTGTTTCAGTACTGTATACTCTCATCTTTGTTGTTTTCTAAATTGAGACCAGTGGGACTTTTTACTACAACATGTCGTCACAAGTTGCCCTCTATCTCCAGGTAACTGCTTAAAATCAACTCTCCATCTTGTTTCGTATGACGCCATATCTCTACCCTTTCCCCCACCCTTGACATGTACTGCAAAAAAAACATGTAAACCCACAGAATGTCTCTCCAAAGGGACCACCCTTTCCATATTTATACCCAGTGACGAGGCGATGTACTCTGCTACGCCTTTGAGCAAGAGATTTCCCTGGCCTCTCACAAAAGCGCTGCCACCCTTTAAACATTCCAGTCATGGTTCAGCAAGGTGCCTGCTGTCAATTTTATTTATAAACCTCCCTGCCCTAGTCTTTCATTCAGACAGGCACTCTCCCACCTCCCATCCACCTCCAATACACAGCTATGGAGGGGAGCAGACACAACCTACAAGACATCCTCAAAGGTAAAGAGTAAACATAGCTCACAACAACGCTTAATGCAATCACTTGGCATAGAAACACATGCCTCAGCAATAACACAGCACAACACAGTCCAGGGGTATTTAGGTGTATAAAAATGCCACAATGCATCCCAATAGCACACTGCGTGAAATATATTTTTCAGAGAGCCACGCTCTAGATATTACCTCCTGTTTCTATTGGCCCTTCTTCACCACTCATGCAACAGACACTCATGCTGTAAGGACTTGATGGCTCCCCGGGTGCGAGTCAGAGCTCTCTGACAATAGGCTCTGATAGTCACAAGTCCAAATGATAGTTCCCTCCATGGGGGTGTCTAGAGAGAAGCCCTGATAAAGCAGCAACCCTAAAGAAAGCCAGAGGAGCTCTTACACACAGGATCACGCTGACATAATGAGGACAATTGCATGCACTGTATTTGCCATTCATTTGCAGCTCACATTTCAGTGAGAAAAAGGGAAATAGTAAAATGTTTTTATATGTAATACGATAACACTCATGTAGAACATCATATAACACATGTAGAACATCATACATTCACACGTTTCTCTTTCCACAATGTACTCCAGAAAACCACCCATTGTTTATTCAATTTATTAGCCAATTAAAACAGCTGGCCCACATCCACAAGACATTACAGCACATACAGCACTGTACATCTGTGTGAGAAATGTGCCCACTGGGTTGGAGGATTGAGCTGTGATGCTTGAAGGGGACTGGTGCTGCAGTTGACACAGCTGCTTCTGAACCACCAGCAAGTAGTTGCCATTTTACCAATGCCTTTAGGACTGCCACAATCCCTCTATAACAGGCTACTGAGGACTGCATTAAATTGAAGTGGTCGTCTTTCTATGAAATATTACTGATGTATTAGAATAATAACATGAGGCAGACATTGGTGTGGATGATGCCATCATATACCTGCTACACAGAGCTCACTCCCATTTGGATAAGGCTGGCAGCACTGTGAGGATCATGTTCTTTGACTTTTCCAGTGCATTTAACACCATACAGCCCTTATTACTTGCGGATAAGCTGCTGAGGATGCAGGTGCTCCCCCATTGTTTCCTGGATTATGAACTACCTGACCAACAGGCCACAGTTTGTATGGCTGCAGGGATATGTGTCGGACTGGGTGGTGAGCAGCACTGGTGCCTCCAGGGCACCTCTTCACCCTCTATACCTCGGACTTCAGGCACAACACAGATATTTGCCATCTGCAGGTTCTGCAAGTTCATCTGCATCTGCAAGTTCTCGGACGATTCTGCTATTGTGGAATGTGTCAGTGGCGGCCAGGAGACCAAGTACAGAGGACTGGTGGACAGTTTTGCTGAGTGGTGTGAGCAGAACCACCTGCTACTCAACATCAGCAAGACAAAGGGGATGGTGGTGGACTTTAGGAGGACTAGGGTCCCCCTGTCTCCTGTTTCCATCCAGGGAGAGGACGTGGAGGTGGTCCAGAACCCCAAGTACCTGGGGGTGCACTTGGACAATAAACTGGACTGGAATGGTAACACAGATGTCCTGTGCAAGAGGGGCCAGAGCCAGCTCTCCTGAGGAGGCTCAGGTCCTTTGGCGTGTGCAGGACTCTGCTGAACATGTTCTACTAGTCAAGTGGTGGCCAGCGCAGTTCTGTATGTGGTGGCATGCTGGGGGGGCAGCATCAAGGAAGGTGACACCAAGAGGCTGAACAAGCTTATTAGGAAAGCTGGTTCTGTGGCCAATAGGAGGTGGCCAATAGGAGGATGAGGACCAAACTCCTGGCCATCATGGACAATCCCTCCTGTCCCCTACATGACACTGGCAGAGCAGAGAAGCTCCTTTAGCAACAGGTTATTACAACCACGTTGCACTAAGGAGCACTATAGGAGATCTTTTCTGCCTGCCGCAATAAGACTGTACAACTCCTCCTCCGGCTGGCTCGATCGGGGTGATCAGAGTCAGGCTGGGGAATGTCTATTTTACTCTATTATTCTGTTGGCATTTAAAAAAAAAAAAAAAAATTGTTTGTGATGTGAGCTGCTGTAACGCGTTAATTTCCCCTCAGGGATCAATAAAGTACCTATCTATCTAAATATAACTAGAAACGACAGTTTACAGTAAGTACAGTAAAGTACAGTATTGGGTGTATTCAATCTTGCCAACTGTAATTGCTTAACAACTAGGTTTTGTACATGCACAGTAACACTGTACTGTAAGTATCCAAGCAACATACTGTTAGCGATTTAGTCTTTTTTTTTTTTGTAATTATGTACAGTGGTCGCAGGAGTGTGGTCTTTATTCCACTTGGTTCCACTTGAAGTAATGAAGTAATTTCATGCTTGTTTTCATAAGCATGTTACCTTTTCTGGCAACCTAAAATTTGAAATTCAACATGCAATGCTACTGTGCTAAGTACAGCCTAATGATCAATCATAGTGTTTGGTTTGTCAAAAGAACTTCCTGAAACCTACATCTGTTTATTATCAAAATGGTGGATGGTAGTTTGCATCCATGGTAAACTCAACAAGGCTGTCTCTGTATGGTGATTTGGTTCAGGTTCAGAACAGCCCATCCTCTTGACAGGCTCAGCTAAATCCTGGAAAATGCACATGTAGTACACTGAGATGGGACTACGCTGTAGCTGCTGCCTGGCGTTCCTGTAAACTATTTCAGAAATAAATTGGACTCCATTTCAACAGAGAGACTTTGCAGGCATCACAAATCCAATTTTGGCCAACTCTTTTCTCAGATTTGTCAGTGGACCGCAGATTGTATTTCCTTGAACAAAATAGCTGTGACTTGGTTGGATGTATTTGCTCAGCGATGCTTCAATAGCATTTACTGGCTTCCTAGACGACTGCTCTCCTGTAGCCTGGAGGAAGATTGTCAAACTGAACTGCTTCTAACTATAACCCAACAAGTCAGAGATTGTTCTATTGGTGTCACAAATGTGTTAGAAAAAGGTCTAACAATTTTCTCATTTCAAGATACCAACTGAATTTAAATGGGGGAGTGTTAAGAATACTTGAGAAATCAAAGCCCAAAGCAACAGTGTAGTGCAAAAAAGAGGAATGCATTCTAAGCATTAATAGCCTATTAATCCCCCAATGTCTTGTGGAAGATTATGATAATTGATCAATTGATTATTAATTCTATATTCATACTTTCAATTAATAACATGATATATTGGATACTGATCATTTGATCTTTATACATACATATACATAGTGAACTTTTGACTTGAGACTCATGTTGACTTTTTCTAGCTACACATTCCTGAGCATATGTAGGGGTGAAAGGTATGATTTCTATATGGAGAGGTGAAAAGTTACATCTAGTTTAAAGATTGAGGGGTGAAAAGTTAGGAACAAAGAGGTGATTTGGGGAATAAAAAGGCTGCCTAGAGAGAAGATGTTTTAATTTGTCTCTGCCCTCGTGTGTAGAGTATCTCTGTGCATATGATTTTGGTGTATTGAGAAGTTTCTGTCAAGTTGGAATAATAAAATGAGCTCTGAATTAACTTTGGTTTCTTGATTACAGAATATGTAGATTGTGACTAACCATAAGAACTCAAGTTTGGAGGCACATCAAAGCCTCAGCGGTTGACCATCGAGTCCCGGTGGCATGTGGGTGACAATGGAAAAACGTGTGAATAGAAAAGAAGGTAAGAGACACCTTGTTCATAAAACGTCTCCATATTAGCTGTTTGTTGCCCCCACTCTGTCGAGACCTTGTGTGGTGCATTCAACTGACTGACGACGTCTGTTCTAGAGAAACCAAATTTAAAGTGCATTTAAGGCCATGGAATGAAAAGAGGTTATTAGCACTGTGATATTAAAAGTTCAACCATACAGGAGTAATTTAGTAGACACGGGTCGTGAAACTGTGCAAATAGGATAGACATCAATTGTTGACTCAAGATAGCAAAATTTATGTCACCAGTAGGCTGGTGTATATATATAAACATTAGTCGTTGACTTAAGGTAACTGATTATCAGTGAATTGATGCAGGTAGTTGCTAGCTGTTGATTGAAGGTAGCCGAATGTTAGGCTACTAATGAGCCAAAGCCGTATGCTTGGATGTTGGCCAGTTTTTTTACTTACGATAATCAACGTCCCTGATTATCAGTGAAACTGACGTATTATGTGTGTAAAAGGATAGGTACCTGTTTTCAGTCATTGACCAGAATACGTGAAATAGATATTGGTGGACTAAATAACCTGTTCAGGCGTTGACCAGAATAACCGTTTTAAAAGTTATTGGTGGGCTGGACAAACCTGCGCAGTAGGGACAAGATATTCCTATTTTGTTGGAAATCATCGAATGCATTGCAGATTAAAGCGTGGATTGATCACCCACTGTTTAAAGTATGTGTGGGGTGTGTGTGACTGAGTGCTGTTTGAGTCCAGCCATGAGTGTGTGTGAGAGAGAGACTGTGTGTGTGAGAAGGAAGTCGAGCGTGTGTGTGTGTGTGAGAGAGAGAGGATAGGGAGCGAGTGTGTGTGTTTCTTGCAAAAAAATCCACCATTTCCACTTCCTTCAAGCTTAATCATAATATGTTCTTTAAAATGAATTATTTTCTTTCACTATTACTATGTATTCAATTGCTTTTGTGGATTATTGAAATAATTGTCATTACAGATGTATTGAAGGGATTGGAGTTGTGCACTTGGATGTCAATCTCTCATTCGTTTGATATTGGTCATTCTTATTAAGCAGTATTGATTCAAATACTTTTTATACAGACATCTACTCTGATGTCGTTATATAAGATTTATATCCATGTGATATGATATTATATATGTGTGCCTGGATTTGTGCAAAAATGAATGCTGCTGACATTATCTAGACATTAACAAACAAATATATGACAGCAATAATAATTAATGCGAGCTATCGCTTATTATAGGTTGTTGGTATTATAGTTATGTAAACAATAGAAGATTTTTGAAAGTTTTTAAATGGTTGGGAAAACTAAAAAAAAAAAAAAAAAAAAAAAACATTGCAATTTAATTTTTTGTTTCTATACTCGTTTTTGTATCTCTTTGAGTAGAGCAGGCTGAGCTCGGTTAAATGGTATATGGTTTTAACATAACTGAGTTTGGTTTAATAATGTGTAAATGGGTGATAATGGAGGAATTCACCCAGGTTGTCTGTGTGCGTGTGTTATTTGCGTGATATGCTTTGGAGTTGCGTTGGGTTGGTTGGCAACAACTATAAATCCGTTGCATGGGCTGAGAAATAATACAGGGGTCTAAGTCATATAGTCTTTGCATGTGTGTGTGCTTGCTGTGCTGTGTACACACATTCATTTTGTGTTCAGAGAAAAGCCATTTAGCGATGCTTCCAAGTGCTCAGATTGTTAGGACTGACTGTTAGGAAGTCTGGTTTGCCAGTATCTAAGGAGAGGAGTTTGGACCTGGGAAGCCCCTTCCCAGGTCCCTCCCAAGGTAAAAAAAAAAAAGAAAAAGAAAAAAGGGGTAGAGAAAGATTTTCTATTGCGACATTGTGTGGTGAGTGCAAACAATTACCACTTGAGAACACTTACTTTATTATTGTATTTTTTTTCAGATTGTGAAAGACACACATCTTGCTCATTTTTGAAAGTACAATGATACAAAGAATAGAAGAAATAAAGAAATTCAAGATGGATAGAGTTGAAACTACGCTACAATACATGGTGTGAGTAAACAGGCCTGAACACACAGCCATTACTAAGAAATGGTCACTGTGGACCTTGGACACTCCATACGTCTGGCCCATTGAAGGCACCTGGAGGAGTCCAAAGTACATGGTCAGTGTTGAAACAGCTTACAGCATGAAAGAAGCCGCTAATTCTAAAAAAGGCTCCATGAGAAGAAAAGACATGTGTCCACGCCGTCTTGTCATGGAGCAATGGAAAGCAGAAGTGCTCCTCCATCCATATGTATCAGTGTACCCCAGAATTGCCATACTGGAAGAACAGAACAAACAAGCACTGATGGTAAACCAAGGAATACCTATTCATTAAATGCCAATGATGACACTAGGAGCAACCGTTCAGTTTGATGGAAACCTTAAAGGTCAGTTTCAAGTTAACTCTGACCAGCAGACGATGTCTACATCCAGAGAACCAGGACAAGGATTCGGCTCTCCCCCCTGGAGCCTTGGCTCTCGGAATAAAGGATCTGGGATCTGGGAATCCCCATTACATAGTGAGGCATATAAAAGCCTGCATCAGACATGGAGTAGACCGAGCAGCCTCACCTTTGAGCTTATGGGTCAAGCAGCTGCATGGGAAGAAAGAAAGAGAACAGATGAGGAAGTAGCTCATCCGCCATCTGACTGTTCGTCAACCTCCATGCCTGGTCAAATCAGCATGTGGACCAGAGACTCATGTATACCCCAAGCCCCTGGAGGAGGTCAGTACAAGATAGGAGGAACAGTCAACCTCGACTGCATAGAGAATAAGCTAGTTGTGGCAATGGATGAAAAGGAAAACGAATTGGAAGCTCGCCTATCAGACCACACTCAAACATGGATAGAAACAGACCAACAGAAGGCAACAGCACAACAAGCCCAAACCCTGACAGAAGAACAAAGAAATATTTTGGATCTAATCATTCACAAACACCTTGCTCGGGCCGAGGAGGTCCGGACACAGTTGGATGCAGTATGTACAATAAGAAAATCAAATCCTGACAGAAGATCACCTGACAGATACCAAGGAGCCTGGGGATCAACACAAAGGATCCCAGAAGAAAACAAGGAGGAAGCAACAATAGCTCCACTCTTGATGACGCCAAGTGCCAATGGGCCACAAGCAAAGTATGTGCCATGGTCAAGTGGAGACATGGAACAAATCTACTCTAATCTCCCAGGCTTACAAGTGGTGCAAGGCCTGTATAGGAGCTTTCGAGTCAAAAACTCGAAACAAATGTGGACCAGATATGAAACAAAAGATATGAAACAAATGTGGACCAGATGCGTGAATTGGCCAAAGTAGGACACTACAGCAGGAAAACATGAGACAGTGCCATTCAACGCTCACTGCCCAGCCCTATGGAAGGCCTTGGAAAAACTGTACCCGACTCATACAGACCTGTCAAAACTGATGGGAACTAAACTGAAAGAAAGAGAAGAACAAGAGGACTATCTGAGCAGACTAGCTGACCTGTGGGAAGAACAGATGGACGAGTCATGGGAGACTAACATCTCAACTAAAGCATTGTTCTGGCAGATAGCCCTGACAGGTCTGCCCACTCCAGTCAAGAATCGCTTTGAAGAAGAATTAAACCTGGCTGATGAAGAATAGTCAATGCAGAGAGCTATGCTTATACACCACACCAGGAAATATGCTGAAAGAAAGAAAAAAAGAAAGAGAAGAAGGGGACAAACTCAAGAAGAAAATTATGTCTCTACAGATTCCTAGGAATGACTGGTTATTGTCGACAGTGGATCTGTGACTATGCAGTAATGACCAAACCACTGAGAGACATGTGCTTACATAGCTCAGGAAAAGACCTATTAATATGGAATGACCAGGTCAAAAAAGCATTCACTGATTTGAAAAATGCCCTACAAGACGCGCCAGCACTGGGTCTGCCGGATTACTCAAAAACATTCAACTAATTCTCGGCCGAGCAGCATGGTTTTCCTAATACAGTATTGACTCATAAGTATAGTACTCAGCATAAACCAGTGGCATATTACAGTATGCGCTTGGATGGAGTGGAGAGAGGATTGCACAGTTGTGAAAGAGCATTAGCAGCAGCAGCTTTTGCTGTGGATAAATCATCTCCAGTGACTCTTGGACATCCAACCATGTTATATATGTCGCATGCAGTAGATTTGTTGTTAAGTAGTAGGAAATCATCTATTACCCAGAGGAGGTTAAGTGGCTATGAGGTCCTGCTGTCCAGACCTGAACTGACCATTACTAGATGCACAATGGTCAACCTGGCTGAACTACAGCTCACGGCAGATGATGGAACTGCCCATCGATGCGAGGAAGTAGTGCACACAGAATCACAAGCCCGACCTGACCTGCATCACAATCCCCTGCCAACCCTGAAAGAAAATTTTTTGTTGATGGCTCAGCCTCAAGAGATCCGGACACTGGACAGTGTGGAGCCGAGTATGCTGCCATTGAAATGACGGCCGAGGACACTTCGAAGTGAGGGAGGGATTTGCATTACCTCCACACTATAAGTGCTCAAATGGCGGAATTGGTTGCAATCCAACGCGCATGTACGCTGGGGAAGGGTAAACGAGTTACAATCTATTGTGACTCAGCTTATGCTTGTGGAGTTGTGTGTAGTTGGGCAGGGATATGGGCCTTGAGGAACTACCTGACTGCAGCAGAGCAAAAATGAGCAACAATGCCTAATTAGTAAGAGAATTGTCGGAGGCAATGAAATTGCCCACAGCATTGGCAGTGGTGAAGTGTGCTGCTCACACCAAAGGCAGTGATGTTGCATGCATCGGAAATAGGTATGCTGATATCGCCACAAAAGCAGCTGCTGAAAGTCTGTTTGTGCCCACAGAAAATTTCTGCCCAATAATTGAGACTTCAGACATTCCATTGACTGAACTCTTGGAAACACAGGAAGCAACTTCTCCGCCAGAGGTTGCTCTCTGGGTTCATCGGGGCTGCAAGCACGACCCCGAAACAGGCCTTTGGAGACAGGCTAGTACAGGAAAAATTGTGGCTCCAAGGGGTCTAATTCGTAATCTCTGCAGAGCGGCTCACGGTGTGTGTCAACTCTGCTAGGGGGGTAATGATGGAGAAATTATGTGCTGATTGGTTTATACCACAGGTCACAGACCGTGTGCAAAATTTACAAATGCCAAATTTGTCAAGAAAACAATGTAAAAAAAAATCCCACCAAACCTGGAAAAATGCCGCCTCCAGAAACCATCCCCGATCCATTGACCTCTGAATGTCAATACAATGCAATATCATGGCTATATTATCACCGTAGAGAACATGACCTTTTGTTAGCCACCTCAATAGGTTTATTCAAGCCCTCGTGGTGACATTTTTAGCCAATCACATAGATAACATCACATATACCTTACAGGGTTTTGCTAATGAAACAATCAAAGGATTTCAGTTTCTGTCGAACACTGACAGGAGTCATAGGTTAACTCTATTAAAACATGAATTGGCTCTCAACTATATTTTGACGAAACAAGGGGGGTTAAGCAACACGTTAAATTTGACAGGTGAAGCCTGATTCTACTGACAATATGACCAACGTGATTACAGCCCTAGAACACATAAGGGATGCATTTGGTCCATCAAAAGATGCAGGATCTTCCACAACCAAATGGTTAATCGATAAACTTGGACACTGGGTAGCAATGTTAGTCCAGATCTTGGTGCCCCTGGTCAAAATATAAGGAATAATGTTTTGCTTCTGCACCATAATGTTAACTTGTTCGAAGGCTATGTTACTAAAATGGGTAGGAATTGTAATGCCAGGGGAAGGTGGTGTGACAATGCCATTATTATCAGTAGAACTTCCTGAGGATGATGGTGACTTTGACTTAGGTTTATGAACTAACTGTATGATAGAAGACTACATGTTTGAAGACGATACTGAATATCTTCGTTAAGTAAATTCCTGACTCATCAATACGGTCATCATCTACCACTCAGGAACAAAGTGAATAGCACATCCTAAAGTGCACCTCTTCTATAGGTTTATTCACAAGACAACATAAAATTATATATGCTGATATACAGTGCATTCAGAAAGTATTCAGACCACTTCACTTTTTCCACGTTTTGTTATGTTACAGCCTTATTCTAAAATGGATTAAATTAATTTTTTTCAATCGATCTATTTATCAATCTACACACAATACCCCATTATGACAAAGCCAAAACAGGTTTTTAAAAATGTTTGCTAATTTATTAAAAAATAAAAAACTGAAATATCACATTTACATAAGTATTCAGACCCTTTGCTATGACACTCGAAATTGAGCTCAGGTGCATCCTGTTTCCATTGATCATCCTTGAGATGTTGTGAGATTGAAGTCCACCTGTGGTAAATAGATTGGACATGATTTGGAACGGCACACACCTGTCTATACAAGGTCCCACAGTTGACAGTGCAGTTGACAGTGCCATGAGGTCGAAGGAATTGTCCGTAGACCTCCGAGACAGGATTGTGTCAAGGCACAGATCTTGGGAAGGGTACAAAAAATGTCTCCACAAAACTCACAATAGGTGAATGATCACTCATTGAAAGGAGCGTGCACATTGTGGAGAGGCTTGTGAGATGCAACTCCACAATAGGTTTCCCCTACGTAAGGTAAATCCACAAACATAAGTATAGGGAAGATTTTGGGGGAAGGAACTGGCGAACACTGCAGTGAAATGTTTCGCTGTCCAGCCCTACGAGCCCTACTACCTGATGATCAATGACAAAGAATAAAAGATTAAATGTTTAACTGTGATGCAACAACATTTAAGGAGCCTTAAGTTCCTGTTTATCATGATATTAAAACAGTGAGATTTGAAATGTATGTGATGAATGATTAAATAATAGTATCCCTCTGAAAGGAAGTGCCAGATTGCAGACTAAAAAATGTGGTTGCTCAGGATTGGCTGGATGGTATGAGAACTGCAGGGGAATTTTCCTGGCAAACAGTCAAAATGTTTAGAAAGGCAAACGTTTTTCGCCCCTGCCTGTAATTATGTTAATTACTGATATCTTTGTCATTTGACCATTATACATACATACGTATCGTGAACGTTTGACTTGAGACTAATGTTGACTAGCTACTGTTGTTGCAATAACACATTCCTGAGCATATGTAGGGGTGAAAAGTTACATCTGGTTTAAAGATTGAGAGGTGAAAAGTTGGGAACAAAGAGGTGATTTGGGGAATTAAAAGGCTGCCTACAGAGGAGATGTTTGAATTTTTCTCTGCCGTGTGTAGAGTATCTCTCTCTGTGCATATGATTTCGGTGTATTGAAAAGTTTCTGTCAACTTGGCATAATAAAATGAGCTTTGAATTAACTTTGGTTTCTTGATTACAGAATATGTAGTATGCTAGATTGTGACTAACCATAAGAACTCAGGTTTGGAGGGTATTTCCTCCACAGTCTTTGCAAGCTAATGAGACATGAAAGACTATTTCCCATGTTTTGCATCTCAGTGCTACTGTATGTGTTCTATCCTTTTTCCAGGAAAGATAGGAAGTGCAGTCATGTAGCAACCGTCATGTAGTTCTCTCTCTCTCTGTGATGATGAGACTAATCCAGAGCTATTCAATCAAATGACACTTTTCAGTCAAGCCATTTTTCAGTGTCACATTCTTTTATGTTTGATCCATGAGGTAAGCGTGTCCCATTGGCATCATCTATCATCATCAAGTCAGGCAACTGGGGCTCTCCTGACCACTGGGCTGTCATTCTCTGGAGATGTATGCCTATGAGGAACATGTGTCAATCAAATAATTTAGAAGCTTCACTGTATTTCCATCTTAAATTAATCACAGTGAAATACATGAATGCCAGAGAGTACTATAACTCAACAAGCTATTCCACATACACACATGCACACACCCACACGCACACACGCATGCATGCGCACATACACACACACACAACAACAACAACACTAATGACCTGACGATGCTTTGTGGCTGCAGGCAGTCTAGCTCAATACAGTTCTCTTGGCTACTGAACTGGCAAATGCCTCCCTTTTTAGGGGGTGTTTGAGGAGATCTCTGCCCTTGTTGGGCGAGTTATCCATATGAAAGATTTCACATGGCAGTCACGCCTCCTAGCCCCGGTCCTGTGCCATGTTTGTTAAACCATGGCTATGAACCAAGTCTCAAAATAGGGCCTCTTGGATGAGATAGGTCCTCTACCGCGCAGCACAAACATTTATTCAGATTATTTATAGAATAAAAACATGCATTATTGTATCACATGGCAATCATACCAGTTCAACAAAGTGATAGAGCCGAAGTTGAAGATGGTTCAACTCAAAGAAATGTTGAAATCCTATGTCTTGTGTAATCAAATCCACGTTTCATGGTGAGTTTCAAGACTCCCCTTCAATATTGATAGAGGAGTGTCAGTTTCTTGACTGTCTTAAAAGGATTATCATTGGTGTGTGCAATGACTACTGCTCTTATTAGTTGCAAATATCAAAGAACATTTCTGAAATGTGAGAAAAATGTTAAGAAAATGTGTTTCCCTAATTGGCTTGCGTGACTCCATATTTAGACAAGTGGTTGAACAACAAAAGACAAGGAAGCAATGAAAAAAGAGCAAGCTATGAACATCTGAAGTTTTCATGAAAAGTGTCCCCTAAAGGAAGGAGGAACAAGACATGCAACAGATTTTGGAATGTTTGCGGTCACAGGGGGTCAAGCACTATTCAGACACTGAGGATGGCAACATTAATTGAGGTCACACCACTGGGGTGCACACTCCATTAGACACAATTTTCCCTGGAACAAGACTAGCCCACAGGAGCAAGGGAAAAAAAGAAAGAAATTAGCATACTTTTCTTTGGAGAGTATACAGTGATTTGGGAAATCCAGGATCATTTCATCAAGTCAGATCTGTGTTTACACACAGTGTGTACTGTTACCCTCTTGCCAGCAATAATATGGACTAGTTGCCAAGTTGCAAAAACCATGTCATTAATCTCTTGGTGGGTTCCACTCAATTACTTCATTTTCTCAAAGGAGCAAGGAACAGACTGGTGCAGCAAGTGCCTCCACTTATAATTAGAAATATTCTCATTTCAGAATAACAACAAGTGCTGTCACACAATTCCATAATCAATTGTGATGACCTACTCATATGTAATCAATATGGATAATGATATGATATGCATTGTGAATGTTAAATTGTTAATCCAAACGTATTTATATATGGTGCCTTCGGAAAGTATTCAGACCCCTTCCCTTTTTCCACATTTTGTTGTGTTATAGACTCAATTTAAAATGGATTAAATTAAAATAATTTGCCATCAATCCACACACATCCAATTTGTCCCCAGAATGACAAAGCGAAAACAGGTTTTTAGAAATTTCAGTAAAGTTATTAAAATTGAAATACAGAAATACCTCATGTACATAAGTATTCAGACCCTTTGCTATGACACTCTTAAAATTAGCTAAAATGCAAAATGTCATCAACAAATCACTCAATAAGTTGAATTGAGTCCATCTTAATGCAAGGATAATAGTCAATGTAATTTTGGAACTAATATCTTTGTTTTTATAGGGTCTCTGATTTGCATTGCTAGAGCAACCTATTTCTCACTCTGCTTAGGGGAGCTAGTCTCCCCCAGGGAGAAGAAGGGATTGTTGAGATCATCGTCACTTTAATTGCAGGTTTCAGGAATTTATTAGAAATTTCAGCAGGAAAGGGTAAATAGCGATATGACATTTAAATAAAAAGCTCTGCTTTAAAATGTAAAAATAACAACAAGTGGTTGGAGAGAGTGTAGATGAGCTGGCCTGTCTTGCCTAGCCTCCCTGTCAGCTCTGTGTTTTTCTTGTCCTGGAGTTGGATGCAGGACTGTCCGGGGCCCCTGTCTCAGTTTTTATCTTTGTGGCAGCTGAGCTCAGCAAGCCAGTCACTCCTGGATCTGTATCACAGCCGGAGCTGGGGGGCCTCGTCCAATTATCGGTAGAATGGTTGTAGCGTAGCACAGAGCATTGCTTGTCATCCAGTCGAAAGGTCCCACTTACTTCTCTAAAACACAACTTCTTATATTTTCCCTCTAACCCTCTCTCCTCCCATATATCAACATCACACAATAATTCAGATTCCTACAACACTCGTATGTTCAATGAAAAAACCTTGGTGCTCTTTACCATCAATCACAACATCTCTCTTTTTTGGAACACTGTTTTCACACAGCATCTCTCTTATTTGGAACACAGTCTATCACAAAATCCTATAACAAATCAATCACAAGGTCTAAGGCTTGTTTCATCATGTTTGAGCTGGTCTTTCAGAGACTTTCCACTCGTCCTGCTGGCTGGGCAAGGCGTTTCCTGTAACTCAGGTGACAAAATACACAGCACACAAACAGGCTTCCATATTTTTTATTAGAGTTTTACATATAGTCATAACAGTCTTTTACTTTTCTGAATGACTGATCATAACACAGTTTCATATATATATATATATATATGCAGTACATTTGGAAAGTATTCAGACCGCTTCAGTTTTTCCACATTTTGTTATGTTATAGCCTTATTCTAAAATGGATTAAATTATTTTTTTCCCCTCATCAATCTACACACAATACCCCACAATGAAAAAGCCAAAACAGGTTTTTAGAAATGTTTGCTAATTTATTAAAAATACAAAACTGAAATAAGTATTCAGACCCTTTACTCAGTACTTTGTTGAAGCACCTTTGCACCGATTACCGATTACCTTTGCACCGTCTTCTTGGGTATGACGCTACAAGCTTGGCACACCTGTATTAGGGGAGTTTCTCCCATTCTTCTCTGCAGATCCTCTCAAGCTCTGTCAGGTTGGATGGTGAGCGTCGGTGCACAGCTACTTTCAGATCTCTCCAGAGATGTTCGATTGGGTTCAAGTCCAGGCTCTGGCTGGGCCACTCAAGGACATTCAGAGACTTGTCCCGAAGCCACTCCTGCATTGTCTTGGCTTAGGGCCGTTGTCCTGTTGGAAGGTGAACCTTCGCCCCAGTCTGAGGTCTTGAGCGCTCTGGAGCAGGTTTTCATCAAGGATCTCTCTGTACTTTGCTCCGTTCATCTTTCCCTCAATCCTGACTAGTCTCCCAGTCCCTGCTTCTGAAAAACATCCCCACAGCATGATGCTGCCACCACCATGCTTCACCGTAGGGATGGTATTGGCCATGTGATGAGCGGTGCTTGGTTTCCTCCAGACGTGACGCTTGGCATTCAGGCCAAAGAGTTCAATCTTCAATGTATCAGACCAGAGAATCTGTGCCTCAACACAATCCTGTCTCGGAGGTCTATGGACAATTCCTTCGACCTCATGGCCTGATTTTTGCTCTGACATGCACTGTCAACTGTGGGACCTTATATAGACAGGTGTGTGCCGTTAGGGTTAGTGATAATTGTGATATTTCAGTTTTTTAATTTTAATAAATTAGCAAACATTTTTAAAAACCTGTTTTGGCTTTGTCATTATGGGGTATTGTGTGTAGACTGATGAGGGAAAAAAAATAATTGAATCCATTTTCAAATGTGGAAAAAGTTAAGGGTTCTGAATACTTTCCGAATGCACTCTATATACTGATTACTACTCTTAGCGGTAGGCATTTAAGCATTAAATCATTAAAGTATTCAATCACTTGCCTTTCTACTTCATCACCAGAAGCAAATAGTTCAATGGCTCTCCAGGACTTCAAGGGCTGAGTCATGGTCGCTATGGGGTGGCGTTCCCCTTTGGCCATCAGCGTGTCAAACTCTTGCTGCAGCTCTATGTTTCGTCATGTGCTTTCCGGATTATTCACTGGGCCTAAAGGATTGTAAGGCCTGTGTGGCCTAAGTTGTTCTTCATTCTTTCTTTGTCCCTTGAACTTGTGCCTTCGGTCAGAGGTCCCTGGGATAGGGCCCTCTGGGTCTGGCTTAGGTGTTCTAAGGGCGTTCTGGACACTCTTGTTCAGGTATTATCCAGCCTCTCTGATTCGTGTAGAGGTGCCGGCTGGTCGGTTTCTGACTATACCTTCTCTCATGAGTCTCAGGGAAAATCGAAGACATTTCTGGGGATCTCATCCTGTTGCTTCCCTTAGGGGATCTCTTCTCTATGACATAAGATGTGTTCATGTGGTCTTTGTCGGGGACCTCATTGTTTTGACAACCTTAATAGCTGATCTGGAGCTAATGGAAACAGCTTATACAATAAGAGCTACATGCCCTCTCAAGTTTATGTGGAAACTCACAGTTTATTTTCATTATATGGTTGGAGCATACCTAAAGACCAGTTTCAATGGGGATCTGTGAAGCAAAAGCCCTCAACATGCAAGTGCATGCTGGGATTTAGCCAGCCTCTTGGCAGATGTTTTGGGCAAAATATGTAAGCTGATCTAGCTAAGGTTGTACTAGTAAGAGCAATAAAAACTGGTAAATATCATTGGAAGGAGTGACAACTTATCACAACTTAGCCATAGTTGCTACAATGTTAACAATACAACCACTAGATGCCATAGTGCCATTCATCTAGCCAAGTAAAATAATTAATAATTTCCTCAAGTATATCATCGACACACTACGTCCCTCTGCACCGCACTCAAGGGCAGACTCATCAGACTGTAGGGGTTTACAGCCAACCCTCCATCCTGGCTCACCACCAGGTTCTCCTCTGTGTTTAATTACATGGCCACATTAATGAAACATTAGAAACAAAGAGAGTTATATCATTCTAAATTTGAGAGAGCGATAGCTATAGAAAGAAATAGAGAGAGAGGGAGAAGGTGGGAGGGAAGAGAGGCAGAGAGAGGGAGAGAGAGAGAGAGGAAGGCTAAATGGCATATATAGGAAGGCAGGTGTTGTCTTGCAGGAGGTGATACCTTTGTTGGCATAGCAATAACAAAGATCACTCTCATTCTTCTCTCTACTTAAATAGTCAGTGGATTATCAACTTTTCACACAAGCAGTTTCCTTGTGAGATGAATGAACGGAAATCATTCCTCAACACTGAGCTTTAATTATCAGTGTATCCATGCATAACAGACAATTGTTAACATTGTACTACTTTATAGCTTTCTGTCATCCCCTCCTGATTTCCTTATTCATCCTAAAAGGTCCTCTTCACCTTATGAAAATATATTCTTAATTTCATGAGTACATCAAGTGTATGATCTTTTACAGGTTTGTCTCCCATATTAACACTATGACTGCAGTTTGCTATTGTTAATCATCATCAGTATGACTGATCTCATCTTCTTTATCTTTGGAGGCAGGCAGCCATGTACTGCACATTACATAGTCAGGTCATTGATTATAAGGGTCCTTGTGGTATTTTGTTAAATCTGTAGCAGCTCCTGAGAGAAAGAAACGTGGAATATTTCCAATTTGATTTAGTGTAAAGGCAGTCATCCTTTTGATTCAATATTTGCATAGTTCTCTCACAATAATTCAAATTGTTCTTTTGTCTCCTCACAGTATTCATTCAATATTCAATAATAAGCTACATATATGTTTTTCCTGTATGAATTATATATTCCATCTGAGTCTTTAGGTTCAGAGGACACTGTCATATGATTAGGAAATTGATCATTTGGTCAGATCATACAGCATGTTTGATTGGCATGGTTTTAATGCATCATTTGGTTATGCACTGGGGAGCCCATTCTCTGGTGCTAATGATACGACTCTGGTCTATTTTTCATCTTAACAAACCAATTAGGCAGCAATTAGAAGCTCTAATTGACAGAGCAAATCAGCTTAAAGGAGCTATGTATCTATGCTAATCGCTCTGCTGTTATTCATATTTACATGCACAACAATGGTTGTGTTGCTCGCCGAAATGAAACCTACAAAATACACCTTTGAGAACCTTTAGTGAACCATTGCCAAAATGCGTTTTTATTAACTACAGCTTTCCGAATCAAGGTATGTTGTCTGAGTGTATGACCTGTGTGACGGGGTGGATATTTGAATTCATTCTGTATGGTAAACATGGAGAGGCCAGGTGCTAAAGTTAGACATAAAGAGATAACGTTTGACATCATCAATGACTTACAGACCTCTTATCCATTGTGTGGCATAGCAACATGATTACTTTAATTAGCCTTGCACAGTTTTGTCACAGCCGCTGAATAATTTAGCTTACACAGTTTGTCATTAAGGCCCTTAGCATTTTTGGAAGGATCTCAAAAATGACGCAAATACCCATATTCACAGTCATGGCTATCATGGCTGTTCCTATCTTCATGATGTATAGTGTCATCAATTACAGTTCTGAATCTTAGCAAATAAGTTACACCAAATGTGCTAAATTATCCAACATAGTACCGTATATCTGTTTGTTTTGTGATCCATTTCAGGATTCCTCAGGATATAAAAAAAAAAAAAAAAAGCTGGAACACCTGTAACAGCCATTTACTGCAATCTAGAGCCTTGAGTCATAAAGGAAGCCACAGTACTATACATTACTACCAAATATATAGTGGAAACCCTTTAGAAACCGATTAGAAGGTTTAGAAAATTATTTAATTGTCTACTTGTTTTTAGGTAATCTACTAATATAGGCCTATTTTGTGCACTGATTTTGATCCTGTTGATTATTTTGTTCTAGTACCCTGCACACTGTAATAATACCTATAACATAGAGTTGAAAGTTGGGTTGGTTCAAAAGACCAGACATACTGTACAGTACAGCACTATTCCTAATCAATTATTTACAGTAGAGTGAATCCTCCTGATCGACATGGCAATGTGCAGACCCCAGGGCATTACAGGGTTAATGGCATACATGCATTAATGGGCTGAAATTCCAGAGGATGTTTGACAGGGTAGAGCAGATAAGGAGACATCTTTGTTCCTCCAGATTGCTTAGATGCTGATGGACTGAAGCTCAATTGGAGGAGAAATAAATTGCCAGGCACATGACAAAACAACTGGATACAAGCAATACAATTGCTGTACAATATTGCAAATATGAAGACTATAGGTATGTGGGTATGCCCTGCATATTGATCAATGCCCCACATGTTATCTCACAGATACAGGTACTGTATAGTCAACATTTAACACAGGTAAGCTTTCATGAACCAATAAGTAACAAGTTGCATGTGTGTCTAATTGTTTATTTCTCCAGTACCATGACTTCTGGTGTAGTAACACTAATGTTTTCCTGCATCTCATTCTCATCTCCTAACTAAGCCGGCTGAAGTCTTTGATGCTCTGGCATCAAACTCAAAATGTCAGCATGGATGATGGATGTTGAAAGGTCATAAACTTCTTGTTTTACTTTAGATCTTATCAGAGACAAGTCAATCAACATTACCATTGTTTGAATTTGAGTCTATAAAATGTCATGTATTTCTGAGAACACACTGTCACTCCACTGTGCCTCTGCAATAGAATACAGCAATTAATGTTGCAAGGGGAACGCACAGTGTGACTTCTCTTGGGAAAATACATGCCTATAAACTATGGTTCAATGGATAGGCTATGAACAAACTAAAATGCTGTATCTGTACTGTTTATGTTATGGTTAATCCTTTAATCAAAATCGTGATGAAAAAGTTATTTATTTTCAACAGAACATGTGCATTATCTTTAGCTACAGTGGTTCTACACTGTAGGTTAATTGGTAAAATTGTGAAAATAATTTTAGATAAAAGACAAGTTCACCAATATTAAAAGTCAATTGGAAGCAACTGTCTAAAACAATCACAAATTGAAGTATTTAGAGGAGTAGCATGTTCATGTCGTGTCTTGTTTCAAATAAATTGCGCACGTTAATTGAAATGTCATTCCTGTTTCACACAGTACATGCCCCTGACAAGGGACTGAAAATCAAAAGACCTGTTTCGCTACAGAAAACACACTGATATTTCTAAAGCCTTGATCCAATTATTTTTCCTTCCACTACACAATCAAAGAGTTTCCTCACAGGCAAATCTGTCAACGTTCCAAACTTTTGCTATGATGTGTACTGTGTCTTCTTTGCAAGTCAGCTAACTAAATTGTTATACTGTACCTATGTTTTTTGTTGATGTTGGTATTTACATTTATTATATAACAGATGACTTTGATGTTCCTATATATTGTAATGTATGGCCTGGTTGTTTGTCACCTCACCTGTATAGGCCAATTACTGCATCTTTATGTTTGTTGCATATGTTGGTAACACTTGAACTAACTATTAACAAATTATTATTCCAACATTTATACACCATATTCAATTCTTCGTAAATGATTAGTTACTATATATATCATAATAAATAGTAACATTAATACATGAGATAAACTTTGTTTGGTTAGTTAATGATTTACATTTACATCCTTACATTTATACATTATTTGTAAATACATTAATAAATAATGTATTAATCATTTGTAGAGTGTTTTGCAGCACCTAATCTAAAGTTGTAACAACTCATCCTCAAACGTTTAGAAAGGTTTATAAGCCATGCAGACCTTGATATACCACCCATAAATAGTGACATGATATTTTCTTCTCACTCAGCATGATCTGAAATTGGCTGCATACAATAAACACACACAACCTTTGTTATAGAAACAGACATTTTATTAGATAGAGTACCATACAGTGAAAAACCATCATCAAACACATGAAACTAGAATACTGCAGCTAGCTTGCTTGTCCACCGTCATTTATAAATGCAAGCAAAACATTAACTAACCAAACTAATCTCTGAATTATTTCTAAATGTGGTAATACTGTATTTTAGTGAACACATATAAGGCAGTCATTTGTAGCTTATAAGTGTTTGCTTTCTACCTAGACCCCCAAGAACCCCCCCCCCCCCCAACCCTAACCCTAACCCCCCCCCCCCCCCCCCCCCCCCACACACACACACACACACACACACACACACAACAATGTTATTGGGGGCAAAGTTGGCCTTGAGGTTAGGGAGGCTAGCCAGTAACCTACATGACGTATAACATGAGAATAACAAAACACTGATCTGGCAAAAGCTTACGTTCCATTGCTATCAGGAAATGAGGCCCAGCTTGGTTTCCAATCCACTCTACAAAATTTACCACAACACACTCACTACATCTTCGGTATTTGCAGTCGTTTCTGGGGTCATAACTGGATGCAGTCGTTTCTGGGGTCATAACTTGAAAGTCCTACAGTACAGTATGATTTCACCACAGGTGCACAATGTCTGAAATTTACTCAAGTGTCATTTTGAATGTTTTCCTTTGTCCCTTTACTTGTTCAGTGTACAACCATGCATGCATCTTTGGCCTCAGAAACTACTCTTGAGAGCTGGCTCGCACCATGTCAACAAGTTACTTAACACAGACTCTATAGTATAATTATTTGTTGTATTTAGCATTAAAAACCAAGGGACTCTATTGAATTGTGTAGTACACCTACGAGTCACTTGAATGGGAGGGATGACTTCAATATTTCTGTAAGTCTGAACTCTCAACAGTGGCTGTCCACAGAGGGCCTTTTCCATGTGAACTTGGGGAGAGAGCTCTACAGGCTGCCTGTCAGTTGTCTTATGGTGGTTGGAGAGGGCTCATAGTCTTTTTTTAATTCTCAGCCAATCTTCTGTCCATCACACCACTTTATCCCTACTTTAGAGCTCAGCTCAGGTCCACACACTGTCACTTTCTGACATATCTCACAGCCTACACCTTGGCAATAACAGAAAATATAGTGTCAGTGTAACCTCCCCAACTCTACTGAAATAAAAACCATCCCTACCATGGAGTTTCACAACAAAAAACAAGGGTAATTTGTAATTATACTGCACATAGAATATAATGGAACTGAATTCTGAATTGAATTGACACCCAGATCATCTTTCAGATGTTGTCAAAAGTAAGTTATTTAAATATCTGAGAAAATATTGTTTTTCTTCCCTAAGGGCATAACTGATTTCAGAACTCATGAAGGCTCACCATCATTACTCTTAATCAACTGCTATTGCTCTATACTTTGATTATGATCTAAGTACATCTTTATTGGTAGATCACAACCAACTTGTATTAAATGGTCACAAACTGCTGCTCAAGCAAAGGCTGACTCAAGGCAATGCTCTGTCAAGCTCTGGTTGTACCAATTGCTTTACATATTTAAATCTGAGTTTCCGTCTTACAGAACAGCCAGCTTAAACTCAAAGGGGATTGAAGTTTTGTAAAATGGGACTGTCTATTAAAAATAGACTTGATTGATGTTAGTTTCCAAAACTCTCATACCGGTAGTCATCCACATCGTATCCATACAAGAAAAAAAAGTCTGATGTGTGCATTGAGATTAAAATTTACCCTGAAATTAACCATGACTGATATTTGCACCCCTAGCATATTTTTTTCTGTACATTTTAATTACTGCAAATGTCAAGCTAGATCCTGGATTTGACCAACAATTGGACTTTGATACCCATTCTTTAACCAAAATTATTCATTTCAATTGCAAGAGAATTTCTCTACCAGACCTCTCCTTTGTGTAATTACAGTGATCTTTCACCACTTATGTGGCTATCTATGGAAAATCTGGGCCAAATGTTCTCTCGTTGTTATGCATAAGATCCATTACATGCCCTTAGGATGGACTGTTTAATCTGTCCCTTCTTGAATTAACTGATCTCTATCTAACAGCTATTTAAGTATTGTCAAGAATGAAACTGCTGTATAATATAAGACTGAAAGTGGATTGCGACTCCATTGAGATAGATACTGTAGAAGGAAAGCATGACTAGTTTGTGTGGAGGTCACCATTCATAAGAGAATACTGTAACTATAAGTATGGTGCACATCAGTAATGACTCAGATAATCATTTTTATGGTCTGACAGTTATAACATGAACAGTCCCTTAAAAGATTGAATAGTAATTATCCGAATAGATCCAATTGTAAATTGTAAATCATGTCTTGGTGTATTATTAACAGTAATGGACTGACTAATGCTTACCAAGAGATTGATTGATAGAAATATTGGTTGACTGAACAGACTACTTTCCCACATTTCACTTGCATCAATTATTAGTCCTATTCTCTCATACCAACTCTGTCAGAGAGCAATACCCCCTTCCTAGGGTACAGTAAGTGTAGATTCACTTTAAGCAAGCCACAATAAATGCAGAAGAGACACCTCACAGAATTGTCCCTAACTTCCTCACACAATTAATACTACACTTTTGATAATATTACTCATAGATATTATTCATTGAGACATAATAGGGATAAAATTAAACCTTGAGGACAACTTTGCTATGGGTATGAATAATCTATTTCATAAGACCAGTAAACAAACATTTGGGGCACAATTTTATTGAAGGGAATTCGTTTTTGAAAACCTTTGTATAATGTAAAATGACATGCAGTAGGGACAATTTTGCTACAGTACCACTACAACTGCCTCTATTTTCAGACAGCCTGCCTAGTATTCATTATAAAAGCTGTTGGTACACCTCAGAGTTATAGGAGTTCTCAGGAGATTAATGTCCATGTTCAGACACTTACCTGTCAAAAAAACTGACAAGATTATTCCTCTGTGTGGATGGATACTAGCCGTCACACAGTCTTCATTTCACGCATTGGCTGTAGGTTAGTATTATGTTATAGATCCAAACTTCAAAATTCTCACCAAATACATTTTCATTCATCAGCTTTCACTTACTGTACCTTGAATCTATCAAAATATAGATCTAATGTTGATAAGTATAATATATCAAGACAAACATTGAGAAATAAAAAACAATATAAGATTTAGACATAAGACATCCAAGGTGAAAATAGTACCACTACTATATTTATTAACAAATCTGTATGGACTTGCTTTTTCCTACTGAATGTTAACCTCTGTATTTACCATTCTAATTGCCTATTGCAAGTCAATTTGTTTTCTGAAGTAGTCTTTGTTCTCTCAGAAAATATACTGAGCATGGTGCACAATATTCTATAAAATGAATACAGCAGACATTTTGTCTGAAAACATGACGATTTCAAGGGTTGATTTTCCATTCTAAACGAGCAACCAAAAAGCATTTGAAAGCAAATGTATAATTAATGTTTTCATCAGAGGTTATTCTTGGGCTATTGATAATTAACAATCATTATGTCGAGGAATCGTCTCCAGGCAACCACATACAGTACAGTAGATTGGGAGCATGAGATCCACCATGTTCTTTTTTTACCTTTAGGGAGTTGAGTATTGCTTTGTACATTCACACTGTTCATACACTGTACTGTACATACTTTCTAAAGTACTGTATCTACCTGCTATATTAACCACAAATACCAAAAACAGCTGGCTGAAAGGTAGCCAACAATGTTGTTATTCAGAAGAAAAGAAAATACTTGAACAACTCAGTTTGCCCATGAACCTTGTTTTAAAGTATTATTCTTGTAAGTCTGGGTAGTAGGGACGATGTTTGTGGGTATATTCAGCTTCTCATCATGTGGGTCAGCATCTGCCATTTACAGTAGAGTGCAACAACTCACATTCTAGTGATTCTAGTCTGATAAAAATATAAATGGTTTGGGCAATAAATAAAAAAATAAAAATGCTAGCTTTGACAGTGACAGTGACTAGATAAACAGAGCCAATGTGTGGATTCAATGCAGTCTGTCCTTGTCCATACTGATTTCAAAGTAAGTAAACACATATGTGATTTTGTAATTTAGTTGAACTATCCCTTTAATTGATGAATTACTATCATTCAAATCACACAAATGATACAGAGTTAAAAAGGAGATTTCAATGTGAAATTTTATTCAGTTTCATTTACATCTCACAGAGATAGATTTTGTATGCTAATACAATAGTATTCAATCACTTATGTAACATATTCACATTTATCATACATCAATTCAGGAAAAAACTAATTGCCATCAATACAAGCACACAACTTGGAATCTCTTCACTACAAAACATTGGAAAATTTAGAAATAGTTACACTTGATGGAAACAATTTTAAATTATCATCTCAAGGTATAGCAGAGTCTCATGATCCAGACTTGCTGTCTCTCCATGGCGTTTAAGTCATGCCAAGCGTGACTAGTTATAGTAGTATCAATAGGCCATATATTATCAAGTTTTAAACTAATGTTCAAAGGAGGGACATAAGGAAGACCACCATGTGTAGTACTCTATATATTTCCAAAAGGTACTCCATAATGTCATGTTGAACACAAATAAATGTATTGACGATAGCATGCACAAAACCTCAAGAACATCCATAGATACCACAGAGATGGGATTCTTTTTCACAGAATCTTATTGAAAATGATTGGCCAGACAAAACACATAACTGCATATGATGTCAGAATTAAATGGCCATCCTCTTTCTACAGTAATACAAACCATTAGGGGCAATGTCACTTAGCATACCTGCGGTTTAACCTGATTCAGAAAGCGTTCCCCAAAAACCGACAATTTACTGGTTTACGCTGCACCTGTGAATGAGTAAATCGTGATTGCTGTGTCAAATTAATCATATGTTTCGATAATTCGCACAGAAAGTTTGCGGAAAAGTATTTTCTATCGTTTAAACAATAGTAACAACAATCTTCTCCATTTAACTGTTTAACAAAATACATTAGATAAACAAAAATGAATGGCATTATTTTTTCATCTCGGACATCTCTAGCATTAAAAGCGCCTTGGTGGTGAAATTAATTTTCTGTTTAAGAATTGTGACATTGCGATTGTGATGGTATTTCCATGATTAATATGTTTTTGGGATCAATAATTATGCTTCAGATTCATTTTTCTATGTATGCTTATAACTGAAGGGGCAGACATCAATTCTGCCCCCCATCAAAATGATTGTGATCTCTCTGTGATGTTTAATAAGCCCAAGCCCTCAGGAATATGTTGATGTTGTGGTGTTATATGAATATAACTGATAGGATGAGGTCTCATTGGTTCTCCTTGCAAACAGCTCTTAATTGAAATACTATGCTTGGAAGTCAGGTATAAAACAGAATGTAGAGGACAGATTCTTTCTCTGTGTCCTGGTTTTGATTTGTGGGTACAGTAGCAGATCATGTGGTCTGTCGTTTGTGTGTGTGTGTGTGTGTGTGTGTGTGTGTGTGTGTCTCTCTCTCTCTCTCTCTCTCTCTCTCTCTATACTTTTATACTATTGACATTGACATCTGTCTATGACATTTCTCTATGATTTATTTGCTTTGTAATAATTTAGAATAAATAAAGTTTACAATATTATTAAAGCCTCATTCAATTAATTCTTGACTATTATTGCTCTAATCAGCACAAACTCAACACTTCTTCACACATACTGTAGTGTGAATTAAATTACTTGGAGTCAGATTATTAATATTTTGCTTTGGTATTAAGAGTACACACATTTCCTTGCCAACCCTTCATATTGTACTGCCATCCTATAAGGCCCTACAATAACCACAGATTAAAAAAAACGAAACAAAGCAAAAACGGATGTCTACCTTGTAGATTCCCCCTACTTTTCATCAAGGCTATTGGGAATATTTGTTTTTCTGCTAATTGTGCATAATTCAGTCCTTCTTATTAACTAAATAAAAGCCATTTTATTCACTAATATGCTTGAAAACAGACTATGAAACTATCCATTAATTGTACTCAGATTGAGAGGGGTATTCAGAGTAAGGTGTATACATGTCCTAATAGTCCTATTATAATCCAAACAATTAACTCCATATTCCACATATTCTATTTGGAGCCTCCGATTAAGGCTTTATTCAGGGTAACAAAACCAGAATAAGGTGTTTACATGATTCACGCCTTATTTGCCTAGTATTGCCATATTACGAGAATATCTAATCATACTAATGTCTGAGTATTAGCATGGACCAATACATGATGGTGACACCATTGGATGTTTTTAAATATCATGATAACGAATCTGTAATGAAAGTGGTATATATTCCTAAATACAATATTGTATCTCATAATTTGTATGATCCCTGGTGATTTCTGGAGTACATTGCGACTGAGTTCAAGATAAAAACATAAGTGTACTCTAAACCACATGTGCCAAGGACACAGCATTCACATTTACACAGCTGTGAGTCTTAATTGTGTACGCATGTCTCAGTTGGGTTTATACCAAACTATGCTAAGGTAGCTGACAGCAATAGCCCCATACAGTTTCAACGCTTGAGTTATCCTAACAGAAAAACTTTACAAATACATGGGGCAAACATGTAACAGGGATGAGGCACCAAGGGAGAGGTCCAGTATGTCTAAACATTAGAAAAAGACACAGTGTTACTTTAAAGAGACGCTTGATATGACCAAGAGAACCACAATGTTTCTACAAATTGTATATTCCTTAATTTCATGTAACTTTCATGTAATCATATTTCTTTCATTAATTTATAGTCAGTGCAACTCATCCCCATGAAAATGATCACTACGATACCCTATGCCAACTGAAATAGTTAACTGAGAGAATTAATTAGCATGGGGGTTATTGTATTTCCCCACCCACATTGTATTTCCACTATGTCCATTTGGCAATGCCGTTAATTTAAAAAGTTTAATTAACTTGAAGTCATTTTGATAACACAATTGTGTTTCTTACTAATTCAAAATAGTTACTCTGTAGTTGCAGGTGATTAATGTACTGTACCTACATGACTGTATGTAGGTTTTTGTTAAGTATTACCTGCTCATGATTTCTGTGAAGTTATACATCCCTCTACGGATGCTAAACAGACATCATCTCCTGTCACTTCACTGATGGATTCCGATTCACTTCTGAATATCATTAATGCCTACACCATTATAATTGGTAAATTATGTTGACATTCAACATTAGAAAACCTGCCCTTTTTGCATACAATCTAAAACCAAAATTCGCAACAGCTTGGTAACATGAATAAAATTGTAAGGCAACAAATTGGAGCTTTGTTGAATCATCATGTTGTTTTCACAATCATGAGATGGGAGAGCCACTAGATGGGAGAGCCACTACAATAAAATTAAATAAATATTGTATTATCAACTGCAATAATCCAGGTATTACATGTGTGCCTTGCTGGGTACATTGGTCTCAAAGTTAGAGCTAATCAAAGGCATTACATGTTGATGTTCGATAAAATGATCCTTGAAAGTGTAACAAACATAATTGCACAAATCTTGCTTGGATATGAGCGGATATTTCCCTTTGAATTAAGACCTGAAAAGTAAGCAAACACATAAATAGACAAATCAATAAAACATGCCTGAGTGTATTCCCATCCATCAAATCTAATCTGCATGTTTTATCAATAGTTAAACTAATTTAATAGACCGAAAGAAAAGACTATGACCCAAAGAAAGCAATACATCAAATAAACATTGGTGAAATGTGTCACTTGAATGTAAAACAGGTAGTACATTATGAATGGTGATTACGTGGAATTGATTAATGGTCTATGCAATCAACCAACGAGATCATCTCTTTACTAAATAGAGTGGCACTGCTGTATTTCACTGTTGAACTCTCTTCTTAGCCATGTTACCAAATGTAACTTTAAAGGTAGACGTCATCGAAAAAAAATAAAAAATGAATATATAAATAAATAAATAAAATAAAAAATATATATTAGCAGGCCACGCTTCCAGAGATTTTCAAAAACGGAAATGCAACAGACTAGAGAATAGAGCGTTAAAAGCGTCAAAAGTTTTGTTGTGCAGTCTTGAGTCTCCGGTAGAATTCAAATATCTTTGGTTCTCATCTAGGCAACTGTTTACTGTAGGCTAGATTTCAAAGAAATGGAACCAAAAAAGATATGGAAAGAAAGTGAAAAAGTTTAAGCAAATGAAATTTAAAGTGAAGGGCAGTAAAACGAGTGGACAGTCTTGTTTACTCCAATATACAGTATTTGATGCTCTGTTTTCACGGGTGTGATGTCATATCCCGTGTCTACCTTTAACTTTACACGTTTTTAACCTCGCTTTAAACTTTGATTGCAACTTTTTAACAATTTTAAGAGATTGTTTATTCTCAACCCTGTGAAAGGTAAAAAAGACAGTGGGCCTCATTCATCAATATGTTCCTAAATAATGCGCAAATGTGTTTTTATATGCACGTGTGCAAAACCAATATATGATTCATGAAACTTGCGGAGAGACCCGATTGTGTTCTTACCCTCTCATGTTCTTAAATTGGATGAGCATGCAGGTAGCATAAGGAAAAGCCCAGAATATCCCATATATGGACATTTCTGAGTTCAATCAGTCCCACACTGTAAACAGCTCAAGAGCCACTCGTCACTCTAAGCAAACATATCGCTGCGGTCTCTGAAGAGGCTCTCTTTAGCCACGCATTGATAGGCTAAAGACTATGTTTTGAACAAAAATAAATCAAGTTGTTGAAATTACAATCATTCATTTATTATCTTATCATTGTGTACTTCACGTTCTGCCTTCAGCAGATATGTATTTGTTAATGTGATGTACTGTAATGTTACTCTACATCAATGAAATGTGTGTACGAGTGGTCTGGAGCACCCGTAAATATATTCTTCTGTCAAGAATATATATCAACTAAGAAGAAATTGATGAATGCTTAAATTTGTTCTTACGCACGACTTAAGAGCAAATCCATGCATACGCACGATAGATGAATGAGGCCCAGCGAGCTCTTACTGGACATCTTTGGTATCCTGATGGGGCCACTGCTACTGCCATCCCCTCCGTCACTTAACACCTTGATCTCGATGAGGTAGTCCTCGCCAGAGGGGACCTGCAGCTCCACACTGGTTTTATTGGTCTCCACCACACTGGTTCTCCCAGGCCAGTTCTGGCGGTACACCACCTGGAAAAGGGTGGAAGGAGGGTATTTTGTCATATATATTTGTCATAGTATTATTTCATCTTATAATTGTCATTAAAAAATAATAATAAAAGAAAACACAGTTTTATTGTGAATGTGTCATTTGTATGTGTAAGAGAGGACATGTTGGTCCTCAGACATGCTCATGCTTAAAGCTAAATTATTTTATTTTGCAGCTAAAATCTTAAGATATTGATTGTTTTTTTTCCTGCAGGCTCTTTACAGAGGTTGTCATGAATTGCAAATGATGCTGTGAGGTGCTAGTGTGGCCCCTGTGGCGCACCATGGAGGCAGGCCTCTGAATGCACTGCTTCATGGACGACCAGCTGCTTCCTCACCTTTACTCTCATATATCTAAGACACAGCACATCAATTAATTAGCCAAAATGCTCAGCAGCAAATGAATACTTTAAAAGAAAGCAGGACCTTTTTGATTTATAATCCTCTGCTCAACGCTCAGAGTTCAGATACATGGGGATGGCAAGAACGGTTGCATTCTCTCAGGTTCTGAACACAGCAGGTGTTCTTAGTACAGAGCATTCCAATAGAAGAAAAGGCAAACATTTTCACCAAGCATGTTCACAGCCTCAGCAAGGACACATTTTTGGAGGGTGATTCACTAACAAATATACATTTTGTATAGAAAATGACAAAATGTGATATACTGGTAAGCACATCTTGCTTACACATATAAGCTGTTTCCTTTGAATGACAGTAAGCAAAGAAAAACCTGTATTGTGGACAATTCGCACAATGGAGACATACAGTAACATACATTCGTGTCAGGTTTTGATTAAATCACTGACATGATATATATATATATAATAACTTCTGTGCTCTAGTGCTTTTCATCCTATAACCTGGAACAGATCTTTTAATTTTGAAGGGCCAGACAGGACTAATCCATAATGTGACACTGGAGTGCTGAGGTCTACTGTACATATATTGTCATTGCTATGAGAGAGACATTTACTGAGACAACAGCTTCTGAGGCTGTATTTGTTTCGCTAGTTTCACATATGAAGTTTATGTAAGTTCAGACAGGACACTTTAAGCCGAACAGAGCAGCTGTCAGTCAGCTGATTCACACGTATGCAAAACATCATCACATGTCTCAGGGACAAGGCTTAATAGTTAAACAGTGTACGGCACTGGCCATGAGAGTTTCACTTGTTGGTCGTCCCACCCACCACCCCTGCCTCCACCTGCTTGGTCGCTCTGTACTTACCTACCTACGGGGGGTTTGATAGTATGGGCTCCCTGCTTATGTTATTTTGTATTTTATAATGTTTACATTTCAGGCAGGGAGCTACAGTATACAGAGCGGAGCCATTCAATTTCGCCAAACTTAACTGTATTACCATTTTCATTAAACATGATTAAACCAGGGTAAGTGTGTTGACTGAATTACTACTATTACATTGATAAACTCACCTTGTATCCTGTCACCTCAGACTCATTTTCCATTGCCTTGACATGGTCCCAATTTAGAAAGATTTTGGAGTTGGTCAAGTTCCACTCAATATTCCCTGGCGGTTGACTTGGTGCTGAAATATATGCAATCATATACCCACACAATTTATTCACAAGTGAATCTGAATTTATTTGTTGAATACCTGAAATCACTCCAGATTCTGAGCTATTCATCAGCCATGTGTAAATCAGCTCTCAAATGAAAGGGAACAGATCGAGGACTGAAAGAAGTAGTAGTAGTAGTAGTAGATTTTTGTGTGTTGATTCCATCAACAGTATTTCAAAACAGAAATCTTTAATATGGTAGAAATTATTACAAAAGGGCTGAACGGAAGTTGCAGGATTCAGCACGACTGACACCTCAAGAACACACAGAAGTAATACAGATCTCTTTGTATTTCAGAGTGTAATTGCTGACAAACAGACAAGGTAGGCATGCGAAAACAGAATTGTAAATAGAATTATGTGTAAATTGCTTCTGAAAGTTACTCAGTCCCGAGAGAGGACTCACGTGGTTTCTTGGTGGTGATGTTGACGGCGGGGCTGGACGGTCCTGCTCCGGCGCTGTTCTGGGGCCTGACTGAGATCAGATAGAGCGTGCTGCCCTTCAACCCTGAGAGCAGTGCAGCAGTGTCCGTGACCCTCACACTCTCAGCATCGCTCTCCTGCGTCCCCTCCTCCCAACAAAGGACCTGGACCAAACTCATGAAGGTTATTCCAGACCCCCAGCATTAGCACCAGCAGAGACACTTCCTGGCTGCACTGTTGTTGTTGATGTAATTCTGGACCTGAGGGCCAGAGGCTGTGAGTGACCTTAGGGCTTCACCATGGAGGTCAAGCAACCTGGGCCTTCTGCACAGTAAACCGTGGGTTAAAGAAATAATAGGAAGGATCCTCAGGGTTTTCCACCGTGACAGGGGGTGTTTTTGTGGAGGAAATTGATATATGATGTTCACACTTCTAAGGGGTGATTTATAGAACACTACATCGGCACCCAGGGTATTAGGCACCTTCGGAGACTGGAACAGCTGTGAACAGACCTCTTCATTCTCCAGATTAGATTGTGAAAAATTTACCTTTGTACCACAAGCTATATTTCAGGGTTGGAACATGTAAAATGTTTGCCATGGGCAGTGCTATTAAAATGTATGAAAACCTATTGTGGTGTCAATCATTTTGAGAATGTCTACACTATCATGATATTTATGATGGAGGGGGGGGGTTACCTCATATCCAATGATCCTACCACTGCTGGCCCTCTGAGGGATGGGCTCCCAGTACACCTCGATTTCAGATGCTGACAGTGTCCGGGCCCACACTCTTGATGGTGCTTCAGTAGGCTCTAATCATGTAGGGATGGGACCAAGAAGATTACCAGGAATTAGTAACAATGAAATCTCAGCATTCAAGTGTCTAAGTTCTATCAACAACTTGAGGAGCAGTAATAGAACAAACCTTCCTCTGCAGAATACACTATAACCACATGGCTAGACAGTCCTTCTCCTATGTTGTTGTAAACTCCAACTTTCACCTCAAATTGGGACAGAGGTGGAATGCTGTCATTCTTATAGATGTATCTGGATGCATCAGGTGAAGCCAACACTGTCTCGATCCAGATGTTGGTGCCAAGAGGACGGAAAGCCACAACATATCCAAACCCCTCTCCATTTTGCAGCTCCTCTGGAATGGGCTGTAAGTGGGACAAATGTTTGCACTTTGCATTACTTCCATTTGTTGCTACAGTATATGGAAAATGCAGTGTATTTTGTGTGGCTTAGTATCATATTTCTATAACAATTCAGTTCCACGTTACTACACAGTACACATACAACATAAAACAATATGCATGTTGAGTCATATCACTTAAGAGGCCCACAGAAGCTTCCTTCTTGAGAGGTCAGATTTATGCACATACAATTTCCACCATCTCTGCATCTTCATTTTGATTTACACACCAGGGGAGCTGTTTGGAGGAGGCAAATAGCGAGGCAAGACAGCTCTGCTTTTAATTAAAACCCATTTAATTGAAGTCGCGTCACCGTGGAGAATTCTGTCAAAATCCAAAGACTGATTTGAAAACAGTCTGTCATAATGAAGACATATTCTAATAAGTCTTGGATCCTCTTACCTCCCATATAATCACAAGCTCGCCTCTGCTCCCTCCACCACCACTGACATTAGCTGGTGCAACTTCAGGAACTGGAGGGAATTAAAACAACAATGACAAACATTAGGGTGCATATGCCTTCATACAGAGGAGCAAAGACAGGTATTTGCATCCCTATCATACTCTACCTTAGTCCTGATAAAAAACTAATGTGTGAGCACTGCCCTACTGTACTTCTATTCCCAATTAGTTTTATATTTCATGATTCATGTTTACAAAAGAGCCTGTCTTTCTGATCTAATTAAACATTGGCATGACCAATGGTGCACAGTGCTTCTGTTTGTACAGTATGTCACCTCCATGTGTGAGACTCTGCAGGAGCCCTGCTCGCATTTGATTCATACAGCAAGGCGGAAACACTAACCCGCTCAGAACAGACACTTTCAAGTCATTGCCTTATGGCATGTGTGGGTATTTCACACGGTTCCTGTTGCAGACATAAATTAATCATCGCAGGATTTCCTGAGTGCTGATGTACACAACATCTAAATGCTTAAAAGGTATGATGTCTCCTGCTCTAGTGATTTTAATCTGACGTGTGAAGGTGTCAAAAATCCACATGGATACTGTAGATAGACCATATTATATAAACATATCAATTTTGTTCTCGCTTATTTGGTAAATCATTAACATCTGTCCTTGTATCAGTCAAATTGAAATTAAGCTATTTTTTTCTTCAATAAACTTAATCAGCGAAGAAATACACAATAACCAACAGATTGGTGTAAAAACTGACTCCAGATTTTGCATGGAGAAATCCATCCGGGGAGAGCACTTAATGCAAATAAAACTAATCATACAGTGAAATGACATTTCTACTATGGTAATGATGGTTTCACCAAGAGGGAGAGAGAGAGAAAACTAGTGTACCTGCTGCTTTGGTTCGAATCTGTTTCGATGGAGTGCTGGGCTCTCCCACACCCACACTGTTGATTGCCACCACCCTGAATTCGTAATGCACCCAGGGGTTCAAATATTTCACTGTTGCATGCAACATCTGTCCAGGCACAGAATCAGGAACTAGGATTAAAGAATTTAGAATTGAAATAAATATTGTTTCTCATAGGCCAACAAAAAAAACAACCACATTTCAAGAGGCAGGTATGCTATCAAAGACTGACTGCGGTTACAATTCATGACATTATTTATTATCCAAAATGACCCCTGAGATAAAAGTTATAAGAAAGCAATGCATCTCTTCTCATTATGCCCCACATATTACTCTTCCCACAGTATTCAGTGAGTACAGAAAAATGCTCTGTATATAGTGCCGTGTTACAGGGGGTTGATGTGGTACCTGTTCTGACAGCCTGCCAGCCTATGGAGAAGGGGGTCCTGGCCTGTACAATGTATGTGGTGACAGGGCTGTGGTTGTCAGGCCCGGACCCCCACGAGAGCTGGGCAGTGGTGTCAGTGATCTCCCCCACCAGCAGACTCTCTGGGGCACCAGGAGACCCTGTGGGAACCAGCAAGCAGCGCAGAGAAAGAAGGGCAAGCAATTTCATCAGCTTCTATTGTATCAGCCCATCAGCTCAGTCAATGGCAAGGTTAAAATGTTTCATGCAAGGCAGACAAGTCCGTTCAACAAAAGAAAGAGGTTTAATATTTCACACCAGAGCTAAAGATCCTTCAATTGATGGTGGAAACACAAAGGACTCCAAGGAAGGGAGAAGTTAAAAATTAATGCATTGATCTCAGATGCTCGCGTCATTATTGGAGAGGCACCCGGAATTGTTGGATGAAATAAAGAAAATGGAGGGAGATAAAGTGTGAGGCTTTCTAATTCCTCTGAAGATGAGTGTTACTGCATACTACTGTAATACCAAGTTATCAGTGCAAGGAGGAAGTGCATACAGACCTCTCACAATCAGGTCAGCTGCAGCAGAGACACTATCCACCACCGTGTGCACCATGCAGACATACTTCCCAGAGTGCTTTAGCTGAATGTTCCGCACCATCAGATCACCTGCAGAACCCTGAAGAAAAATAAAATATGCTATATCAATATTTGATACTTGTAGCATGTTTGCATACTGCATGATGCCTATCTCATACGCTATCATGTGTTTTCAACCCTCTCTGCTTATACATGCAGTAGAGAGAGAGAGAGAGAGAGAGAGAGAGATGAGGAGAAAGCAAAGAGTGACACCGATTCCTTTCACCCCTATGTTAAAAAAACAACTTCCTGAGATTTATGAGCATTTACAATGATGCTCCAACTGAAAATGTCAATCTTATACAAGCAATTTTAGTGGGTCTTTGTGTGCTTATCTGACCAGGACATAAATCCTGTAATCAGACAGATGTGTGCTTCTTTGTTCACTGAACTGTCAGGTGATTTACACATAAGATCACCTACAGGCTGGGGAGTTTTCACATCTGTCTGCAGCGTTTACCCCAGTCTCCTGTGTTAACTGTTCCTGACGTGTGTATGAGGCTTACATGCTATAAAGTGTGTGAACAAAGCTTGTGGTGCTGTCCCTGGTACTGTACATACACCTCCGATCATCTCAAAGTGGTCCTGTCTGTTGAAATCAATGAGTTTCCCGTTGAAAAACCACTTGAAGGTAGGATCCAGGGAGGAGTCTCTGGACACCTCGCATGGCAACACAATGCTCTCTCCCACCGTGGCGTCCAAGCTTAGTGGTGGAACTGTGATCCTGGTTGGCTCTGTTACAGAATGTCGAAAAACAAAGACATTTCAGATTTCACATTTGTGTAATACTGTATCCATGATTCAAGCTTAGAATATAGGCCTGCTGGATGAAATGAGAAATAACTCAACACAGAGACAGCCTCTTCCTGTGTTGATGTACAGTACATGAATTGTAATTAATTGACCCTAAATAGTTCTCCCTTGTGAAGTGTCTTTCTCTCAAAATTCAATTAACATGTTCTGGAAAAAATATTTTGTATTGATTGTCTTGAGAATGAATAATTCAACATACTCCAATCACCATGTAAAATTAAGGAAAAATGAAATCTCTATGTACAACCATCAGTTATTAAAAATGCCAAATTGAAAAAATGCAACAGCAGCTCTTTTTAAATTAACATGCAATGTCTGACTTGGTAAGAACAGAACATTCTTTCTCCAGTACTATAGATGCCAGGGATTTTTTCCACTCTGCTGTGTGACCAATAACTCACAGCTGACAAAACCTAGGATGAGTTATGATTCTGTCAAACCAGCAGGAACATAAAACAACTATATATTTCATTATCAATTTCATGCTTGGGTTAGTATTTTTTTCTTCTAAACACAGGTTTAAACCATCTGCTTAAAAGGTAGTGAAATCTGAGGCCGGAAAAGTACCTTTCACCACCAGTGTGCCAGTACTGCTTGATGTCCCGAAGGGGTTTCTGGCCACACAGGTGTACCTTCCCCCATCAGACTTGCTTATGTTGGTGATACGCAGAGTGCCATCTTCCATGATGGTCCGTCTAAAGAGGACGAAACAACAGACAACTATTGTTACCGGAATCCATAGTGATTGAATAGCACTCAACAAGTTGATGAGCAATTTAAGACTGACATTTTGTTTGTCATTTAATCATAAACTGAAGGATCGTATTACCTTAACGAGTCATACTGTGCATACTGTATATTTTCATCATTAATATCATGTACTGTACTGTAATAGTGTGAACAAGTTTTTATTGAAAGAAATTGACTTGTCTGGAAGACAAGAATTCTCTCTACAAGCACATGTACACATTTCAGAACAGAGTCATTATCTTAGTTCAAGCAAAACAGATTCGCTGTAGGGTTGCCACGGTATTGACTGCACAAAAGAGTAAATGTGCTTATTGTTAAGGATTCACAATGGGACACTAAGGCCAATGAGGACAGAGGAAGGGGAAGAGCAATATATTGGAAAGAGATGATTCACTTCGAATGGAATCTTTACCAGCGGCCTTATCAACAACAACATGTGTGAGATCCTATCAACACGCTAAAAGCCATTTCCAAAAAGGTAATGAAACCAGATATGAATATAAAGCTATCTCACTTGTGGCAGAATGTCTGGAAATGAGTGAGAAACCAGGGAATCTTACGGGACAATGGTTGAAAAGCGCACGACTGAAATAGAACGGAGTATTGTTCTCTTTGTAATATTGAATACACTATATCTGTTTGCAATATTTTCCCATTATCTCAATTTTGCTGTCATGTGAATCATCAGATGGAATTATTTTATTTGAAATGAGAAAACAACATCACAACACAACAGTATTTTCTCTTCATTGTTTGCCATATTGCACAAACAATAAGGGCCATGGGGTGGCTAATTCTTATGTTATTCTTCAAATACAAAAGTTGGAAACAAATGGAAACACATGCATAATAATGCTGAGAACTCCTCACTACCATGACCTTCTGTTTCAGTAAATCAAACAGAAAAGCTGAGCTGCAAGCGCCAAGCTCAGAAATCAAACAATTTCACTGGAGCTCTTAAAAATAAATATGTATTCACTCCGCCTGAGCTGAGACCCAGGGAGCATGTCTGACACAGGGTGCTTTGCGCCGATTTATTGACAAAAATATCCAACATTGAGTGATGGAGGGGCGCAGAGAACATGACCTGAGGGGCAATGAGCTGCAAAACAAATAAAAACGTAAAGAACTATCTGCTTTACGAACAAACTCTGTTCCACGCTGTGCATTTCTATTCTCATCCAGACGCACTGCCTGTGTAATCACTTCTTTTTCCTTTTCTCTATGACTACCCTGTGGAATATGATAACTAATCAATCGCTCTGCTCACATGTTGAAGCAGGTCCAGTGCGTTACGGAAAGCCTATGGAAATGTGGCAGGCAGCACATATTGATTTGAGCTACAGCCCAAAAGCAAGTGACTAGGGAAAGTAGCACAGCAGTATCACCAAGGCTCCTCTTCACACTTCATTGGAGACAACCACACCACCCAAATTAAAAATGCAAAATTAGAGAAGAGCATATGCCAGGGTGTGAGAGGAGTACATTAAACAGCACCCTGGTGAAAATAAACTAATCTTCGCTATCTCACTCTCCTCCTCTGTCACTCTCTCATCCTCCCTTCCTCCGTCCCTCTCTTTCTCTCTCTCTCCCTCTCACTGTCTCATTCTCTCTCTTTCTCTCTCTCTGGTACCATATCTGGTTATCTCTCTCTGGTACTCTCTCTCAAATACACACATTCATACATGACATGATTGACTCATCAGATAGTTTAAACTGAGGTGTAGTGCACAGAGATTATCCCCTCAGTCCATATTATGCTCTCTGGTTATTTTTTCTCTCTCAGAGGGCTGCAGAGCAACAGCATAGGCATGTATCTGTGACACTATCCTTACAGGCTCTCTGGGCTGTGACCTGCACCTTGAATGGACTTCTGAGCTGTAACCCTGTGAGGCCATAAGGCTAGCATGAGATGTAATGAACAATCATCACATGGACGTTATACAGTGTAATGCCATCCTTCCTCAACTCCCCGCCTTGAGGTCTGCTGGATTTCATTCTTCCTGTCCCATCAGAGACTGATTCAGACTTGGACAACCAGGAGCGTAGAACCTCTGTCCATCAGTGACATTTATCAATCAATCAACTACAGGTACTAGGTAGAAAAGAACACACGCAGTGCTCCGGACCTTGAGGCTTGTATTTGAGCACCCTGTCTGGTCTGTGCTATTCCTGAATAATGGGTAGAACAACCAAGGTCATGATCAAACATGTCATCCTCTGTAACTGTAACCGTGAAGGAGTTCACACTGTACAACAACAAAAAGAAAACATTTATACAGAGAGAGATCTGTAAACAAGACCTTTGTCTTGGAGCAACAGAGACAGTTTAAGCAAAAAGCTCCCTCACCACCACTTCTGAAGTCGCCTCGAATAGAGACACAAAAGACAGCTAGCCCTAGAGACCCACACGGCCAAGAGAGGAGTCTCCTTTAATACGTGCCATCAATGGCATGAGCACTGATGCGTACAGAACTGTACCTCTTGCTGTCCTTCAGGAACTCTCCCCCTCTCCGCCAGGAGATGGAGGCTCTGGGGGAGGCATGGGGACGACACTCCATGATCACCTCCCCCCCTCGCTGGATTAGCATGGACTTCTTCACTGCACTCTTGGAGAAGTCGGGGGGAGAGGCTGAGGATTGGAACATATCCTATTTAAGCCATTTGCTCTCTTCAAGGAGGAACAACCGCTATGCATCAGGCAAAATGTCAAACACATCATAGTCAACAACAACTGTATTTAATCAAAAACTGTCTTTCTTTATGAAGTAATTATGTAAATGCATCTAAAGTCATGGCTCAGCTGCCGTGTTTGTTTCATATTCATTTGAGGAACTTCTTCCCACTGACAACATCCGTAAATATGTGTAGACATGTGTGTTTGGCCTGTAGCCATGCCTCTGGCATTGATTGTGTGTAAACAAGACAAAATGAACGCTGTAGAGTAGACACATGCTTACCCACAACCTTCAGTTCAGCGCTGGCATAGATGGCCCCGTGTTCATTCTCAGCCAGGCATTGGTACATCCCAGAGTCCAGTAGACTGATGCTTGATATGGTCAAACTTCCACCTTCTACCTGTATCCTGTCCTGGTGACAAATAAGTATGTGATTTTGCGATTAAACTAAATGTATACATTTATACTTTTATCAATTTACAACCCAGGGAAATCTATTTGAATACAAATTACCATACTGTACGATGATGTTATTGTGTCTTTAGATTTTGCTCATATATGTACCAGAACAAAGTCAATAAGCTTTTGTATCCTCAATAAAGTGGATATCATCTCACTGATGACTGTGACCTTTGCAGCAAAGTTTGTGTTGGGTAGACTTTTTTTTAATGAAAATCGGCTTAATGTTTGATCTCGTGTCTTTGATGTGAGATGAAAAAGAAGGTTGAGACGGGTAGAATAATTCTTTATATGAAATATCACAATAATGCAGTGCAATGGAAGGTGAGTCACTCTCACCTCTGGTACCAGGGGCTCACCGTTCTTCATCCATCTGTACACAGGCTTAGGCTTACTGCTGGCCCTGCACTCCCATAGGAGGTTAGATTCAATGGCCATATGAGCATCTTTCAATGTCTGAACCCAGTGCAGATGTTCAACATCTGAGGAATTCAAGAATGTGATTAAGTTATAAAATGTCAGCATCTTTATTGACGATTATGACAAGTAAATATATGTGTATTGGCATAAATGGGCCCAATCTAAATGTCACAAACAATGGCTCAATGGAGTACTGTAGCTGGAAGCTGCCCTGAGCTTTGAATAGAATGATTCTCTTTGCACCACTGGCTAATAGCAATATTCAAGTTGGCAGGCAACGGCTTAGCCACTTTAGAATGACAAAACAGAAAGGTTAATTGGTACACGTTAATTCCAGATGATCCCGTCTTTATCTTGCCTTTTCATAGAGTGGGCACAAGGTTTTTCAACCTTTACTTATGACTTATAATTTACGGACCAGATATTTTAATTTGACTTACTTGGCAAAGCGTTGACAAAAGAGACAAAAATCCATTCACATTCTTGGATTTGTTAGTTACTATTTGTAAAATTTCACTTGAAGAAATTCCAAACCACATATTGGTTCCATTATTATTAATATAATATAGCCACATACTTGAGAAATTAAATTCAGTATTTTTTTGGATTAATTAACACATTCTGAGAAACATACTATGGAAGATGAGTTGTCCTTTGGCAATATTCCTTCCCCTTGAGTTCTCGGCAACACACTCGTATAGACCGGTATCCTCTGGGCGGAAATATGGGATTTCCAGGACCCCGTTGGAGTGGTTGATTTTGATCTTGCCAGGGAAGGGATTCCCGTCTGCTCTTCTCCATGTGATGGAAGGCACTGGGCTGAAGAGGTCAGGCATAAAAGGTCACACTAGCCATGCGCCCCATTCTGACACTTAATAAGACATTGGCTGCTATAATTCTAACTGGATTCAGCCATGGAGTAAGTCACAAACATCACATTCCATATGCAGAGTAGAGTGCTACAATATGCCATGCTTATTATCGTGCTGGAGACTTACTTTCCTAAGGCAAAGCATTCCAGTTTCACAGATGAACCTTTGGCCACATGGAGTTTTTCGGAAAACTGAACTTCGATCTTTGGCTCGTACTCTCCCATGACAGCTGCATGGGGCAAGAAAATTCACATCAGTTCCAACACAAAAAACAAAGATGACATCTCCTGTAATTCAAGTTCATTGTAAGAACTGTGGCATAAGGCAGACTGCTGGAGAGCAAGCCTGTGTGTTAACATACATACTTTACAGCACTTGGTTCAGCGGATGGATGAGTTTGGATTACATATCTGCTTCAGCTAAAGTCTTAAGTGGTACATTTAACCAGTTGAAATGGGGTTGTTGTGAGGTGAACCTCCCTGTGCTGAACATGTGTTTACATGTCTGTGTGTGTGTGTGTGTGTGTGTGTGTGAGTGAGTGAGTGAGTGAGTGAGTGAGTGAGTGAGTGAGTGAGTGAGTGAGTGAGAGAGTGTGTGTGTGTGTGTGTGTGTGTATGTGTGTGTGTGTGTGAGAGAGAGAGAGAGAGAGAGAGAGAGAGAGAGAGAGAGAGAGAGAGAGAGAGTGAGTGTGAGTGTGTGTACACCCTGCAATTCTGAATATGTAAATGTGTCCTATCATGCGGGAGAGAGGGCTTTTCAGACATATAGCTCCGTACAGTGTGGAGACTGTGAATGCTGCTCTGCTCCTGAGCAAACCAGCAAAACAAACAGTGTCACGCTCAAGACGACTGATTTATCTCCTTAGCTTTCACTCCCAGCAACAGCACAGGCAAGTTCAGCGGCTAGGATAAGCAGGAGGCAGCGGGGGCAGCAGAGCATGCTCACCGTCCCTGCGCAGCACCACAGGAGTTGGGGAGCTGTAGACAGTGGCGTTGGTCATCATGTTCCTCACCACACACGTGTAGTTACCCACATCTGAGGCCTCCACCTTGGCTATGTACAAGTTCCCTGTCCTCTGGGAGACGAAGCGACGAGTGTCCTGCTGCAGGAAACTGGGTCGTCCGTTGAAGACCCACGAATATTTGATCTCTGTGAATGAGAAGCGCAGAAACTGACCACAGAGGACCTTGGATATTGACAAAGAAAGTGATACTGATTCCACGGACATTCAAAAATCTTCCAGTGTGGCGAAACTATAGACATAAGATCTGGTTAGGATTTGAAAGCTATAAAAAGGGTAGACATGTCGTTGAGTATAGTCCTCTTTTTCTAATATCAATAAAGTTTGCACCACTGTCCCTCCTAAAGACCTCTTCATCCCCACTACCTCCCTGTACACGTTTCTCTCCTGTAAAAAACGTATAATTACAAATTTAAAAAAAAAGAAAATAAGTAATTCTTCCTTCTTCTAGCAGTGTGACTGCCAATAGCCCCTGGTCCTACCATAGATTACTTTTTCTTATGATAACTGATGGATAGATGATTCACTTGCTTAAACAAATGTATTTGTTGTAAGTCGCTTTGGATAAAGGCGTCTGCTAAATGCCATAAATGTAAATGTAAATGTAAAAAATGTGCAATGTAACTTTGCAAGATCTGTGCAGGGAGAGCTCACAAGAACAATAGCTACACATCAGAGTGACAGTACCAGTGACAGTACCAGTATCAGTACCAGACGGCAGCACAGAGACAGTCACAACATCCTTGACAGGGTGTGCTTTACTACTGAAGATAGCCAATAATTTGATTTTAAGAATATGCAGACAATTGGTTACTCTACTGAAATGCCAGTTCCACCAACCACACAAATTAACACAGAAAGGTTACAATTCTTACTCGCAAGAAAGGTCCACTGACAACATCCGTAAATATGTGTAGACATGTGTGTTTGGCCTGTAGCCATGCCTCTGGCATTGATTGTGTGTAAACAAGACAAAATAAACGCTGTAGAGTAGACACATGCTTACCCACCAACCACACAAATTAACACAGAAAGGCCCTGGTCATACAGACAGTAAAGTAACTAACTTTAAAAAAACACAATATTTATGTGGTCATATCCAGTAGTTATATTTAGACACAGAGAGAGAAAATGAAAATCAGGGTCTAAGGACATCAATGTCAAATTAAGAGCTGCTTATAAAAAGGGCAGGATGATGGAGGGCAGGATGGGTTGGGTATTAGGGCCCTTCTGTGATCAGGAACACATTACATCCTGAAATCAGCCTTTTGACTGTGGAAAGTGCCACTTGCTTCCTTGAGGGAAACAATGAATTAAAACCATTGTAGTGAAAGTCAGGGCAGAATGATTAGAGACTATTCTGCTTGGGGGTGGTGGTCTCACAGCAACAGAAGACTTGCAGGCACATAATCTCATATCCTTGACAGAATTTAACACTGAACACAGATCATTTTAGAGCACTTAGTATTTATTGCTCAAAGTGACTTTGTATATAGTAATTTGACTACATTTATTTCTATATGGTAAGCATTATTGTGCGCCTCAGTTGTTTGGAATTGGCATGATTACATTTACAATAAACAGAATTGTTGTCCAATTTAAGCCAATACAGTTCCTGTGAAATACACCTGGAGACAGCAGTATTGTGTAACCAAATACCATCTAATGTGTGACAATGGTCTCCTTGGAAAAAAATAAGCTTAGAATATGTTAAATAAAGAGATGAAGGCGTTTTGGGGAAAGGTGGGCAAATTGCGAAAGTGTGCATTTTGAACCCCTCACGGCCATTGATTCAGTTGGAAACAGAGAGTGAAGAAATGCTGGTGCGCTGGCGTGAAATTGTGCTGGTGGCGCAGAATGGCTGCAGGAGTGTGGGGCACTTTGAGGGTCTGCTAATCAGCAGTACACAGACACGGAGCAGACTCACAGCTGTGCCATGGGATAAACACTCCCCCTGCCACACTAGCCACCAGGAGCCTTTATTACCCACCGATAGCCAGCCCACTTGGAGGAAAATGGCAGTGTGGAAGTAGAGTACTGGAGGCTTTACAGATGACAGCATGGTCAGAGGTCACATGGGGGAAAGAAGTGACTTGGAGGTCATGGAGGGTCAGGCTATGGATTGGGAGTTTGGGGAGAGTTCATGTGTCGGACTTGGTGGTAGGATCCAATAGTGTATGATCATAAAAATCCTTTCTCCCACAGACAGGGAGGAGAGAGAAAACACTGCATGGAAGTGTGGAACTAGACTCTAAAGTGCTGAGAAGAAATTGTAGGTACGAAAAGTACAGCAATGTTAGAGAAAGATAGTGAGTATGGGGTCTATTCTAATTTCCTTGCACGCCACCTTATGTGCACAGATCTGTGCTTTACATGCCAAATATGCGTGCAAAACTCCAGTGTGTATTCTAATGTCAGCCCAGTAAGCGCCATTGTGCCAACTGCATGTTTGGGGTGGAGAAACTCATCTCAAGGGTGTGTCTCATGAGTATCATAGATACGCGCATTCTCATCTGATATTTTACGTGCAAATTCTCCATGTTCCCTGCGCGCTGGAGAGGCTACATTAAGTCCAGCAACACTATTGGCAGGGTTAGAAATTGTGTCTTTTGCTATCAGTATTTTATGGATGACCGTTGATTCAACAGCAGGCTAATCAGGTAATGTAACATTGCTCATGTCATGACCATTTGTTGAAGTGACACTGAAAATAATTGAAAAACACATGTAGCTGTATTGCAATAGCAAATACCACTGCAACCCTTATCTTTGGTAGACGTTTTACTTATTAATGGTCTCGATAATTTAGCCTTCCTTTATAGAGTCAGTTGCTATTAAATAGCAACAGTACATGTATTGCCTATCATTTCAAATGTATCGCCTGATTGCTTACCAATTAGAAAGAATGGCCGCACTGATGGAGGGAATTGGGCCCATGAATAACAGAATACATGCAATTAAAGTTGTATTGTCATATTACTATATGTAATGGGTTACAAGAATGTTCATGACAGTACAATTCAATTCTTACTCGCAAGCCTCCCTCTTCGCAATAACACATGAGAGGGAGGTATCGTGTGGTGTATCGTGGACATTGGAACTGCTGTGTTGTGGTCATGGAGGCTCAGTCTATAGAAGTCAATTTTGAACATGTTTGATGACTGTTTTACCAAAGTTACTTTCGAGATTAAATGTTACAATCTTTGCAAACACTTGAGTGCTCCATGACAATTCTGACAGACAGTTGAAGGATTAATGTGGAAATGTTTCCACTGATTTCGCAATGCAATATAAGCACCGTGGACAGCGGCCATGAATGACAGATAGAGAGAACACAAACATGTTACACATGCTTTGAAAATGATTCTCCACAATTCAATTCAACTGCAAAGCACGTGGGCTATGGCAAAGAACAGGCTATTTAAGTAAGGAGAATAGAGTAAAGAACAATAACAATTTCTGGGGGGATGAGAGTGAAGCAGTAGGCATTGTGTGAGAGTGAGAACACGTTGCAGTACCTCCATTATGGGGTGGTGGGCCACATAGCAGAACCACAGCCTGGCCCTCTCTCACTGACACTGTATTCCTCGGCTTTCTGCTGAAATTCTGCAGATCTGTGAGGTTGCAAACACAATAGAACTCTGATTATTTTTGGCTTTTAATAGTTAAACCGATTCAGGAGAGGGGCATTTCATTTTGAGTGCCATTTTCCTCTCTATGCACATTGCTCAAAGCTGCCTCGTCCCTGCTGGTATTACCAAACACATGTGTGAGCTCAGAGCAGGTGAACATAAATGCCTCTCTCTAAACTGGCTCAACAGATGACTTTCACTTTTCATTAAATGCTGCTGTGATGTAAGAGGAAATAAACATCACTATAGGGAACTAAACCTTTGGAAATATCATCCAAATCCCAGGGGAGGTCAGCAAATATCAAGAATAATAAAGTCAGAACTCACTTAATTCAAAACCTTACATAACCATTTAAATTAAAAGATCGAGTACCCCCCCCCCCCCCCCCCTTGATTATGCAATCATATGACAACTAAAGTCTAACATCATTTTTATCTGTTCACAAGACACAGTATATAGGGGTACATTTCACAGTGCATTTGAGTGAGACCAAGGAAACAATCTGTTGTTGAAATCCTTGAGATCATGTGATTAAGTCAGGGTGTAACATTAAGCCAGTGTCAAAGTGGTGCTAAGATTCAGACTTATGCTAATCATTGTGCTATCACTAATGGAGCCGCAGGCTTACTGCATGTCAACATGACGATAACCCCCACTAACATCTGTTTTCAAATTAAAACATGCTTCGATAATGAGAGTAAAAAACCATTCTGGGTTCATAACCTGAATGATTTTCTTGTGCTGTACACATTTCACTAAATCATTCATCATATCCACTCTACTAAAGAAGAGAAGATCTCAAAGATGGTCTATTCTAAAACACACATTAAAAAATGTAACTGAAAAGACAGAATCCACTCACATGCAAACTGAACTTTAGCCTCCCTGCTGACGATGGTTCCAAATGTGTTGGTGGCTATACACTGGTAGACTCCCCCATGATGGGCTGCATGAGGGTTACTGATCAACAAGTTGCCCTCCACCAGGCTGTAGTTCAAATCCACATCAATACCAATATCTCTGCCATCAACTTTCCATCTGTAGAGTAATACATGTACATTAAAGAACATCATCAGCATCACATTTAAATTGAAGGTAGGCTACAGTCTACTGGTGGAGCATACTGTATAATACTGTGTTGAAAACACATCTTTATAATTGTAATTACAGTATTGACAAAAACACATAACATCCCAATCTAATAGGGTAAAGAGGAAAGTTCTGAGTTGAGAAACCTACTTGTAATGTGGAGGAGGGTTTCCTTTTGCTTTACAGTTGATGAACACCTTGTTGTCCTCAGAGCTCAAAGGGAAAATACTGTCACTTGGTTCTTGAGTGAAGACAGGTCCATGGCGTGCATTTCTCTCTGTTTGAAGGAGAACAAACACTTTAGTTGTAGCATGCTGCTGACTACCATGTGGGTAAAAGGTACGAAACCTACTTATACATTTATTCATGGGCTTCTACTTATAATTCATACTGTACATTTTGTTAAAACACCACCAACACCCATTTAATTAGCTGCCAACACGCTTCTTTACATATGGTTTGAGTCTATTGTTATAACCTTCAGTGCTGCTATTCGAGAGGACAAATACTACACTGACATGAGAGGGCAATTAACTGATTACGTTCGGTACCCTGTAGCTTTCCATGCATATTAGCACACCCAATTTAAAGCCCACATGGACATACAAGCCACAAGCCGTACGGGAACGTCTTTTATTTGTCTTTCTTCCATTTGAATGCTAACCAACATGATGTCTGTTTTGGCACGCGTGACACGCATGGCAGCTCAGTTAGGTCTGCTGTTTTGGTAAGCTACTGCCAAAATACCAATACGCTAGAGTAATTACCCTGTGTTGCACTAATTACTTCAGCGAAATGTATCATATCTTCAATGGGTAAGAACCCCCTCTCTCGCCATCCCTCAGAACTAATCGTCTTCACTGCTGAGACACACAGTGCTGTATGTATGATGGTGGCTCTTACAAGCTACAGTGGCTTCATTTCCCTCTTTGAAAATCATCAGGTTTTTTTCACTTTGAGGATGAGATTCTTTTTTACAGGTCTCTAACCTTGACGAGGACAAAGAGAAGCGCTCCCTCCCGCATCATCATCATCCTAATGAGAGTGGGAGAGCGTTTTGCTTCGCCTCAGGTGAGGGCCTCCTTTTCTAGCCTCTAAGGGAGGTGCTTCATCTCCCGACTCCCACCCTCCTCTATGTCCTTTAAATGTTACAAATTAATAAACCTTTTATAGCTGGGCTTCTCAACTTGGGAAATGCAGTTGTTCATTTGATATTGTACTTGAGAAAAGTGGGCCGTAGTCATCCTCTTGGCATCAACCTAAACATGCCCGCCAATGTTAATACGCCTATATATGCATGCATGTAAATGTAAACTCATCCACAGATAATACATCCACAGATACAAAGTCTGCATCTTTAACATAGGCTACTCACACTGTTTTTCATACTGTCTTACTCCTTGTTGTATGTATTCATTCTCTGGCTGCACAGATACGTGCCCCTGACAAAGTGCTGACTTAAGATGAAATGCTAAATCAATGGAAATGGAAGCATAAATAACAACACAATGGCCATCTACTGTATACATTTAAATACATTTGTCGGATGACTTGTAAACATTCGGCTTGACTTCAATTTATATCTGTCAGACGGACCTGTCATCCCCAAATCCCTCTCCCCACTGTAGGCTATAGTAAATACAGTAGTTCAATAACCCAGACATAACAATGTAAGAGATAGTCAGGATATTGGAACTTTACAGCCGTCCAGGTAAGTCACTGAGTTCCTGTGGTTGTGTGTTGAGTGAATAGGCTGAGGTGGAGATAGAAGCTGAGGGAATGTGTTTCCATTGTACGACAAGTAGGTTGAGTACGAACGGAAGGTAGCGGAAATACTGTAGATATGACATGTTCATTTTATCTAGCAAGGTCATGCTACAGTACATTCAAAACGGCAATAACCGGAGCAGGTTCATTGATTATTCTCTTGAAGTACAGTACAGTACAACTGCATTATTTAGTACTGAACCTGCCACCTTAGTCTTTTCCTTAAGCTGTGAGTCAAAGATCAGAAAGCGGGTCTTACAATATTTGAAGAAGAGCTCTTCATTTACTGACTTAGCTTTTCAAATTCACCAATAGGCATTTTTGGGCATTGATATATTAAAGGCCAAATACTCTATGCATCTTTTTGCCGTCTCCATTTTCTAAAGGAACAATAAGATACCCTTTGATCTTATGCACCTGTTAGAGTGACAGCACATTCTATGATTGGAGAGCTGCAGCAGCAACTCAAACCTTTCAGGTCCTGCATCACTGCTGATCCACTATGGAATGACATGCTGACAACTTCAGAGTGTCTAAAAGAAAATGAAATGCAGAATACTGTACAGTCGGTTTGTGGCATTGAAGCCACTGAGAGTCAGCTTATCACATATGCGACAACTTTAACCCAAACTTTAACCCAAAGTTTACTCCATGATCCTTTGTTGTGATACAGATCAAGTTATGAGTAATGTCGTCCTGCTGGTAACCCCCTGACAACATGAGTCGTGGGTGAGAATGGCATGATCCTCTTTGAATAGATAAGGAAATTATAAAAAAACAGACATGCATAAAAAGAGCTGAACTCTCCCAGAGAGGGGAGTATGCAGATCAGGTGTGGTATCAAAGGCGACTTAGGGAACATCTTACCAGCGAGACACTCCTTGAGTGACAGAAGGATTAACAGTTCCCATGGCAACAACATCTTCATTTTCCAAGGTCAAAGACTTTCTTTCTTCCCATCCAATTGCCAGAGAGAGGTGAATATTTCCTGTGTAAACTCTTCTCCTTTGGCTGCAAAAAAAGAAAAGAGAGGAAATGGGCAATGCGGCAACACTCCCATGCAATATACACTGAGCCAGTTGAAAAACTGAGCTGGAACTTGAGGAAAATCAGTGGGCCATTAATAATTCATTCATCCAAATAAGCTGAGCCAAGATCTCATGCCTACGGGCCAGCTACCAGCTGATCTACGGGAGCTGATATTTAGTGTATACATTCGCTGCTACAATATCTCCCAGGAGCAAGTCAGGGGACGGGAAGAAAAAACTGGTTCTAGGCTTACAGCAGCAACAGATGAGCCAGCCCCCTGCCAGAGGCAATGTTTAGATTTCTCTAAAACTATTGGTTTAACACATTTACACTGGGAATAAATGGGTGATACATTTACAAATATGCATACATTTCTCTCTCTACTTATCCCCGAGAATGCTGAGAGTATGATGTGAGATAGACTTTTAAAGGGCATTACACATGACAGCATGGTGAGACATATTACATTAACCTACCCTCTATTGAGAGAACTAGAGAGATGCAATCCATCTGCTAGGTGAGGCATTCAATCCACTTCAAAACAGACCAGACAGACAGACTATCCTCTATGAATCATGAGAGGAAACAACTACTGCCATGGATTCTGACTCACATCTCCACGGCTTGATCAACAGCTCCAGAGAGGTCAGATTGCAAAACATGAATTCATTATATTGTTGTAGGATTCAAGAGTATTTGAAAGCTAGGAACATTGCAAGTTTGGGTCAGTACACCTATGGAAATCAGAGGCAGTGAAGTGGTATTTGTAAAGTATCTCTCTTTACACTCTCTTCATTACCTTTATAAAAGAACACGAAACAATGTACAAGGGAGGCTCAGTGTGAATTCCTAGGTGTTTGTGAAAACTCTTGAGTCAGGTATCACTGTCCTATCGAACGGCTCTTGGTGCAGTCATACTGTGTCAATTGTCTCCTTTATAATTCTGCTCTTATGTTAAAACTACAGAACAGAAAGGTGATGAATAAAATAACGTGCAGCTGATTTGTTCTTCACTCCACTCAGTCTCATTTCCCAAGGCAAAAAATTCCTCTGTTGGAAGCATGTTCAAAAGGTGTGAAAAGCACTGATCAGGAAAGAAAAATGGAAGTAGATCATTGTGGGGATGAGAAGAGAGATTGAATTAGATTAGATTTATTATATTCGCTATTATCTACTCAGAGGGACTAAGACTCCTGACCTTCAATGCTTCATCTCTTCAGTCATCTCTATTGATTTGGTTTCCATTTTTTAACCTCCTGCCTTTTTGTTTGTCATTCTGCCCACAGTCCTGCGATGAGTCTCAATGAAGTATGGAAGGATGGGTCAATAACAGGATATTTGGTTGATGTCTTGCCTTATGAGACTTACAGGGATGATGTATTTGTCTCATGCAGGGAAAACTGATGCTGAAACAGTATCCATTGGACCATCGAGCAAGCTCACTTTTGACCTATTTCAACACTCATGGGACAATCCCCTCAGTCTATCCACAGTCATGTGTATGGTATAGGCCTACTGTATGTGCCATTTAATGTTACAGAATATTACCTCCTATATTAACACACACACACACACATATATATATATATATATATATATATATATATATATATACAGTATATAAAGGGGGAAAGATTTAGAGTCAGTCAAGGTGTCATCCATTTTCTCACAAAATACTTAGAGTAAAACCAGTGGAGGGATAGTTCACTTATAATGAATATATATGATTACTGACTTGCATTGATTTAAACTGCATAAAAGCATGTAATCAACGTAACAACAGAGCAACCTGTAAAATGTTTGTTGTTGTTGCACATCAGCCCCATTGGCTGTCATTCATGTTGGTCCTGGGACACCTTAGCTAGCCAGAAATTGATGAAACAAATTAATCCAAATATGCACTTTAAAATAGTCAGAGTAAATGGACAACAGACAGGGTAAATCAAGTATATATATATAAGTCCCTGTCGTCACCACCACCAAGTACCTTAGTTTCTACCTAGACTCAGTCGGTGAGGAAAACCTCACAATGGGTACACTTTCTGACTGTCCTAGCCAGACATGGCCTACCCTGTGAGGACCTGGTAACCATCTACACCACACTGGTCAAGCCATGCCTGGAATATGGTGGAGCCCTCTTACTGGGATGCACTGTCGAGATAGCATGGGTTCAAACAATTCAATAGAATTGTGAGCACACAAGCTAGCTACACGAATACAACTACAGTACACTTTATACAGTCAGCAAGTAAGGAGTAGAAAGGATGAAATGGCACGCTTGCTGCGTCCCTTTATTGACATGGGTGGCAGGCAGGGCTATTTCCTTGCAAGCGTCACAGGCCTGCACCAGGTGTGATTGAATAGGGGTCTTCAGCGAAAGGTACACAAGAGTGCGTGTCCCATAGCGAGGGGCTGAACCGAGTCGACTGAAAAGACAAACACAACCTAAACCCTAACCCCCCCCCCCCAACCCTAACCCTAAAACCCAGACATTTCCAATGCGCTCAGTCTGCCCCCAGTCCAAAAACATTAAGACATTTAAACATCTCCATACTGACACCACAACAACCTTCAGGTCACAGATTACCTGCGCCTCAGAGGGTGTTGTATACGCCATCTAACGTCCATGTCCATTTACCTATGTAGGCAAGACGACCTGTCCACTATGTACCTGTATTATTGAGCACAAAAGCTCCATCAGAAGGAACAACCCTACTTTTCTCCTTACTGTCCACTTCTCCCACAAAAAAACACTCAATGAGCTCCAGTTCTGGGCACTTGAAAAACTGGAGAGAAATGCAAGGGGAGTTAAATTTGATCAACTCCTCTAACAAAAAGAGGCCAGATGGATCCATACATTGGATCCTGTATACCCTAAAGGATTGAATGAATCGTTGGAATTGATATATTTGTGTGTCTTAAAAAGGCACAAACACATGCTGCTTCACGTCACATCCTCTACCTTTTCTATATAGGTATGTGACATCCAGATTATATGTTTTGAGTGTGTGTGATCTATGCAGTTAGCCTTTTGCTCAAGCTCTGTGACTGGGACTTAAGTATATGCATTTTTGTACCACACAATTTGTATACCCATTAAATATTTTGCATTCTATTTTTGGTTACTCTCTCTCTCCTATTTTTTAACCAATAAATATTACATGCCAGCGACTGTAAGTCATTCCAAATCAATATGATTTAAATTCAGGCAAGCTTGCTAAAAATATCCATGTGAGCACACAAACTCAAAGCAGAGCATGAAGTGGCCCCATTTACTTGAAATTCAACTGAAGAGTATATCTGACTAGTTTCTTACATAGCAGAAAAAGTCAACAATTAAAGTGAAGCAGGGTTTGAAAGTATAAGGGTGGTACTGTAGACCCAACTACAAAATGTGCTGTAAGTTGCTGATGGTAATGAAGTACATAGGCCAAGAGGGGGCACTCTTCTTTTTGGTCCAAGTTGATCCTACTGTAATATAATCAGGGCCTAATACCAGGTCATGATGCCATCCAATCATTCCCCAGCTTATAACATCCTGAAATGACTCACATTTCTTCACTGAAAGGACTACCGCATAATGATCTCTCTAGCATATTTGCCATGCATCAAGAGAGATGCTAGAGTACAGTTTGTTGGTACAGTAGGTAAGTTGATTTAACCCCAAACACATTTGCTGCACTTCTAGTCAGAGTGGTGTAATGTCTATATGAATACATGAGTTGTGTAAAAAAAATAAAGTGACATTAATCTACTGATACCTGTGGCAAATACGCTCACTGAGGAATGATCTATTTATGGGTACTTAGTGGATGGTGAGGACCGGGGAACCATTGCAGTCCATTGCAGAGGTTGTCTAACAAGCCCCCGAAGCCTAAAGTCATTAGTGTCCCTGGTCTGCGAAATGATCGATGCTAATTTATGTTCGCTGTAGTCAGCTGTCTAGTTTCACTTTCAAGCGGATCAACTTTCTTTTGTCTCCCCACGCTAGCACGCCCTCTCCCCCTGGCACTCAAAGTCAAACTCATGGAGCCTGTTTGCATTTGTCCATGGACGGTAGTAGCTCTGATTATGCACAGTGTGGAGATGCAGAGCCCACATTCCCGTAAGGTACGGGCGAGAGATCTGGCGCTGTTCCTCTGTCAGATAGCACAACTCTCTTTTAATGATGCATAGGTCCCAGGCATCCTTGGGGAGGATGTGTTTCTTGGTCACAGTCCAGAAATTTCAAGTAGTTGCTCATGATCCCCATGATTAATTTATATACCAGAGAAAAAATACAATGGTAATAATTCTTGTGCCCAGCGGACAGTGGTCGCAGGTGTTGGAAATTCCAAGTGGGATGAATCGAGCTAATGATGCCTGCAAGGGATAATCCCTAATAAAACTGTGGCATAGATAATGCGCTTCCCCCCTCTCAATGGCTTCTGATATCGAGATAGCTGTGAGAGAAATGATTAAATGATGTATCGATATTGACACAGCTTAATGTATGTATCTGTACTGATGTATTGCCTGGCTCAATGTTTATTACTGATTATCTGCATCCCACAGTGGAATATGTGAACTGGGTGGAAAAGGGGGGATTCGGTGAACTCTGGTGAGCAGTGTTCCACTTCATTAATTCCTGAGCAATTGGCTAAACATGTGACCACGGAAATTAACATCAGCCGTCTTTTGAGAGGTAATTAACGTGTTTTTGGAACATACTCCTGTAAATAAGACCAGTATAGAGCATCACACTGTGTTTACAATGGCCATGATCCGAAACCTAATTTTGTTAGGGTTAATCATGGCAAGGAGCATTAGGACCAGCTGGACTACACATTATCTCAAAATTACAAAGCTGGAGAAACTACGTACAGTGTTGCAACACACAGACCATAATCATATCTAGAAAATATGATCCCTTTTAAGCAGACTGAATTAAGGCTGGTCCATACCCTTGCATTTATAACATAATCATATCACAGCTGGCCTCTCCTAAACATTCCTGTAAGCTTCTTTATCTCAGGTTACTCTCCATCCATATCCAGTCATGGGGGAACCTGAGCTAGGCCAACGCTACTGTGGGTGGATGTCAATCACCATCCTCCGTCAGAGGGGTAAATACACGCTGTTAGAGGAGAATATTGATGGGTAACATCTTGTTAATTCCCTCCTCGCTTCCCAGCATTCAAAGTCAACAAGCATAGAGGAGGGAAGAAGGTTGAAGATAGATTTAAAGAGAACCCCATGTTTCAGAAATAAACTTCAAAACTTCAATCACCTCAAAATGATCACCTGGATGAATCCCTCCACTCTGAACCTAGTCTTGCGGGGCCAGATGTGTTGCCTCCCACAAATTGAATATGCTCCCTTCTGGAGGCTTATTGTTTTCAAACTGAGTAGACGGATGGGGAGGGACTTACATGCGCAGGAAATCCACCTGTCGTTATTCGTCTTCCGAATCTATTGTCAATGTCTCCCAGACACAAAATGTGTCGCTAACTTCTAGAGGCTTGCTGATGTTAACTTGCATTAGCTATAGAGATTTATTTTGGATTTATAGAGAGCACAATTTCCACCTTCATTCTGAGCCGCCCACCTACACAAACTCGTTAATTGTCGTGAGGTGTTTGTCTGTAGAAGACCCTCCCTCTAAGTTCTCAAAAGTTGGATCTGTTATTTCCAGATGTACCTGGTATGGAGGGCTCAAGACTACTCTGGACCTACTGTATACTAGTAATCCACAAATGCATTTAATTTGCAGAAGATGCATCCCTTTCGAGATAAAACTATAGAACACAGTATTGCACACAACTGAAGTAAGGCAATATTATTTTATCAACACTTTTATCTGTATTGAAAGTAACCTTATCATACTCGACTCGGATTTGTATCAACACTTACAGTATGTCCTTACATAGCTAAGCATGCACAAAAACACTGTGTTGTATTCAACACTGCAGATATCATGTAGACTAAGCACCGTGGACAGTGCAAGTCACTAAGAACATTTACAGTACATTTACAGCACATTCATGCATGTACACACACACACACACACACACACACACACACACACACACACACACACACACACACACACACACACACACACACACACACACACACACAAGAAACACATGGAAAATGGGATTACACTCGATACAACCACAGCTTCTGTACTTATCACAGCCACAGTCGCACTCATTTACAGAATGAAATAAATCATGAGGACCCACTGACAACCATGTTTACCACTGATTGAGTACTCACAGAGTTAGTGGAGTGAGCCCCAGCAGCAGAGACACAATCAGCCCCTTCCCTTGGTCTGCTAAGAAAGAGAGCTCAGAGGCTGTGTGAGCTGAATCTGAAGCCAGGAGCCACTGAAATGGTCTTAGCTTGGGAAGCGTGGTGCGTCACTGCTATCAGTCTGTAACACAGAGTCTGCAACTATTGCTTTGTGTCCTGCCCTTTCAACAATCCAAACAATTATGGCAAGCTACTGTATCCACCAAGGCAGGATTCAACTAGAGACTAATGGCTCTGCTTAAAAAAAGATCCCTGGCCATCAAACAGCAATAAAGATGTGACAAATATTGTTCAACATTATCCAATTTAGGCACCTCTGTAAAGCAGTGCAGCATTGTAGAAAGGCATGACGCAAATACTGTAGTGTTTTATACAAATGGTAACTCCTTTAAAGGATATCACATTTTCTAATAGGTAACTGTGATATATGTCTCACCACACACACACACACACACACACACACACACACACACACACACACACACACACACACACACACACACACACACACACAATGATCAAAATGACCTGAATTTCTGCGCAAGCACCACAGAGGCCATTTACTCATTGTAATTTGGTTTCCAGCATGGCAGACTCCAGCAGAGCTATCACAAAAAGACTGATTGTTTCTGCAGGTGGATAGAGCCCTGCTTGCAGTGGCCTTAATAAAAAGCACTCTGCATACTCTATTGTGCAACATCAGAAAAAAAAGTATTTCTTCTCTCAAGAAAAGCAAACGGCTAGCAATTTCACAACAAGAGTCCTAGAGAGGATCATTGAGCAAGTTGCTGAAGGAATTGTCAGTGGCAATCGGCAATACAATTCGCATGATTTCATATTTTTCAACAGAAAAGGTGAAGTAGATATGTTTGTTTACAAGGCAATTTCAGTATCAGTGAGAAGTGCACCTATGGCATAAAAAAAATCATCATTATGATTATGGCATGACTAAATATTTTTATGAATGATTATGATGATCCAAGGTGCATTGGGATATATCAGGGCAGCCTACCACTTTAAATGTCATCATAGCCTATCAATTGATTTGCAAACATGAATACAAAACATAAAGTGTACAAAAGGTCACAGAACTGTATTATTTCTAATGTATTTATCATCCGTCTCCTGTACAAATGCATAGAGAGAGAGAGATAGAGAGAGAGAGAGAGAGAGAGAGACGGAGAGAGAGAGAGAAGGAGAGAGCCTCCACGTTGGCTTGAATTATATTTCACACATTAAAAAGCCCAATAAATATAAGCAGCAGTGATATTCAAGATCTCATTTTACCGGAATGACTGTCTCCAATAGGACCTTAATGAGGAGGGGAACAAAGCAAGGCAATTCTTTATTGAATTAACATGATTTACCACAACTCAGGATGGCTGATTACTATGCATAATCCTGCCTTTGACTGGTGGACACTTAATCCACCTTACATCAATGTCCACTCTCTGCCTCCAGTAGGGAATGGATATTGCAGGCTGTTCCCAGTCGGGTGCCATATAATACCACACATACCACACATAACTAATCATATCTATATCTCCCTTCGCTCTTGAGCTTAGTGGAAGGGTGTTGGAGGATAGTGTTAGTAAAAGATATGCTACTCTATACTAATGGATTGTCTATTTTAAGGGGTGATACAGGTAATACGGTTCATGGGTGGGTTGTTTAAAGCACACATTATCTCCCGGTTTGTCTTTTTAATCTTTTTGTATCATGCTCATTGATATATCTGATAAATTAGATGACTTGCCAGGGAAAAACATGTCAGGGATTTACTCTTGCATGCCCTTATGGCGTGGCTATGTGTCAGCGCAGTCTATAAAGTCAGTTGTCCAAAGCATGTTTTTCTATATCCTCCATTCTCCTCTACCATTGTATCTAAATTGTTAACATTTAGAGTCTCCTCTCAGCATACAGTAAAAAATGCTCTATTTCCACCCCTTACTGACATGCTCAGGTATCAAGCAGCCTTTTGGAAACGCCACTAAGTGCCCAAAGCAAACGAGTCACATTACTGCAGCCCCGGAGATTATGAATGATAGGGAAACTCTTTTTACATTCATTAGTGTCAGCCATGAATAATGCATTGGATCAAATTACAGGCCCCCAAAATATTCAACTGTGTTGTATCAGGCCTTTCCTCTTCAATTGATCACTTCTTATACACGTGATGACGCTAGACAGAATATAACTTTTACTGTAAGGCAAAGTAATAGGAGCCATCCCAAACTGAAATGAAAGGCAGATCAAGAACATATTTACAGCAATGCTGCTCCTCTGATGCTTCTGAAGCCATATTATTTGTAATTTCAGGTGAAATGTAACTTACGTGAATAATAAATTGCCCTGAGTCAAATATAACATCCTTTGAGAAAATGTGCTGAGGAAAAAAACGTCAAATCATAAACTGCTGATAGTGTAACGCATGCATCATCGCACTGTATAATATCATCAGAGCTCCCCAGAGTTCTGTCAACACAGCCGGGTATGTCGGTTTCACTGGGGAATTGCAGCTGTCATTCACCTGAATAATGTGGAAGACAGCAGTGGTGTTTCACAGAAAGGAGAAGAAGTCCATCATCTCTGCTAGGTCACAGAGTGAGTGACTAATTCTGCTAAAGGTTAGGCATGAACTGTGACCGCTCTTCTTGACAGGGCTTTGACTGAGCACCCACACCCAACAAAACAGGTCAATGCCAGTACAATTATTCCTCCTACATCTATAAGAATAGGAGAGGTGATAGAGTAGGGGGAGGGCTAGGAGGTTGGCATTGAAGGACATCAAATGGGAAATTCAACAAGAGATGAGAAGAGACCTCACAATGCAGTTACTATATACTGTAGAAATGTGTGGCAGTTTGTTGCCCCCACTGGATGAATCTCGTCTGAGATTCTGGTGGCAGCTTTTCAGAGGAGCCTCAATGAAGGGAAGACAGGCAGTACAGTACCTGTAAAGGCTTATAGAATGATTCCAGGCATCTCCCAAATTACCTATTGTATGTTATCTCTTACAGAAAGTGACACTTTAGTGTAAAGGACCAACCACATGAGGAAAAATAAATGGCTGTTTTCAGTGCATCATCATCCAATAATTGAATGTACGTCTTCAATCAAAATGTCTCCTCACTTCAATGCTAACAAGTTAATTAACCTGGTAAAGAATCCAGAGGAAGCATGTCACAAGATCAAAGGGGTATGGCTGTACAACAAGCTTGAGTCAAAAGGCAATTTGCAAAGGTCTAGAGTCGTAGGATTAAAGCTTGAAGAAAAAATATCAGATAGATTGAAGGTCAAGAGTCAAGGCAAATTAAATAACCCTCAAGCTCTTCAAGCATGAAATAATAATGCAGTTAATTTAACAGTGAACTCCCCACAAATGGCTTCAGTAGTCAAAATCATGACCACTATGGAGATCTTTAAACATTTTTGCATGTAAAGCTAAATACTGCACACCCTCTTTCAGACTTTTTTCTAAGTGTATTTGTCCCGGAAAATCATTGGCTGTGGCACCCTTGCCTGCCCATGTACCCTAAACTCTTGGGGACCCCAATCTCAGAGGTTTCAATTAGATTCAATTCTCAGCTGGAGAACCTTGAGGAACACTGAGCCGAAGAGACAGGGAGCCCATTAACACCTGCTCTCCAACTCCAATTTTGAATCGAACTCAGCAGAGAGGATTTTCTTCTGATGTATCTGCTCTAACTGAACAATATTCGTTGCAACTCAATGTCTGACACTTGAAATAAGGATGACATAGTGTTAAATAGGAGCACAATGCAATCCAACTATGCTCACATACCTTAACTTGTGAAAGGTGATTAAGCTTTTAACATCCTACCAAACATTGTTAGAAACACAACAATTAAATTCTAGGGGCATAGCTCTAGTTTTTCATACATGTATCTCACAGAAAAAAGGGCTTAATTACAATGGTCTTTTGAATTTATAATGTTCATACTTATTCCTATGTTAGTTGTGAGGATATTGTTATCTAAAAGCTGGGTAACAATACACAACACCACGTAGTGTCACTAAAGTGGTGTACCAGCATGTGCACTGCAAAGCCCTAACTACATGGGAGAAATCTGAGGGAACTGGTGAATATAAAAACTCTACTACATAATTTAACTCTATTGTCTACTCAGGCACTTTACCTCTGTGCAAACATTTGATCCATGATACTGTTTTATCATTGTTTTCCATCTTAAGGTGAAACTATGCTAACCTGTTTAAGAAATATATCCCACAAATGTGTACCTTATCTAGAGTTCCCCATAAAAATGGCACACCTATGCATAACATATTGGTAAATACTGTATCACCTATTCTTACACAGCAACAGTAATGTAATGGCATAAAGCTGATCTAGATTGCAACATTCAATTTGTATACAATAGCTGTTAGTTCTATAGAGATGTTGAGCATGCGCATTGTGCGTGGGGGAGCAGAATGGATTGTCTCAGTGGCTGTGGGAGAGTGCCATCCGCTCAAAGCCCAATGTTTGCTGCTCCTCTGGGTTTCTCCCCTGAACTCCACTGTGTCATCACAGCTTTGCCCTTTATCCTTGCTAAAGTCCTGTAACTTTGATCTCCTAGCCATCAATTAAGACAAGGTTTACTCTCACTAAGTCCATTAGAAGCCTGCGGCACTGCACAAGCCTTCACAGCTCTGAGTGCTGAGCCCTTCACACTGGTGGCCTGCGCATATTCTTCATGTTGTCGCCCCATTAGACAGGCCCATTCTTAATTGCAGAGGCCCTATCTAGCGTGTTCAGGGGGATGGTGTTGCTGTAGTCAGCAGTCCACAAGGCTCATTTTTACTTCTCTCTGTGCTTCAACACCACACAACAGAGACTTTCTCTGGAGACACATCTCACATCGACATGTCCCTTTAATTGATGGCAAAGGTGCCGTCAGTGATCATTAACAACATGGAACAGTTCTGACTGCAGGTGTCTCTATGTTAAAGCAAAATGCCTCATTTGTCAACCAGTAAGCCTTTATTACTGGAAAAATCTGGTTTCCTAAATTATGCCCCAAAACAAAACAGACTATCCATTAGTCACATGACATCATGAGATACTAACTAAACCCATAACATTTGAAGGAGAGACCACACATGGGCCACAACCCCCTGCTGGAGTCTACCTTATCTCAAACTGTCCTGTTTGAACACATCAACAAATTAAATCAGGATCATCATCAACGTGAACATTTATGATGGCAGATGACTTTATGTGTCCAAGTTGTCTGTCCTGTAAATGGAGTACAGGCCAGACACAGAGCCCTGGTTAGGTTCTGTTGAGCCATGGGATCCTGGGTTTGACCACACCTGGCTGCTGTTGCCTAGAGACTCACTAGGCCTGAGATTAATATGCAAAGCATTAGGGCATTGGACATTGTGTCTGCTGCCTGTGACAAACTGTAATGAACCCAGCAGAACCTTATCAACCCTACAGAAACCAGCAATGATCACATTGGAACAGTCTGGTGCAACTGAAATTAAAGTGTCATCCTAGCAAAGGGACTTGGAACAGTGAAATCCCTTTTGTGTTATCTAGACAATACTGCTACAGTACTACTGCATGCAGACACAGTATACTGTGCTCCTACAGTATTGCCATCATTTTAGCTAATTCCAGATCCTTATCAAGTGCTCTCATATTCTTCTCTACTTTTACTCTGTCATGTGTTTCAGGCAGTGTTCTAAGATAGACCATCTCCCCTGAGAAAGATAAGCACATATTCTAATAAACAGTCAGTTACCCTCACTGGGTTTGTCGGTGATAGTATTCAATACTAACAACATTAATAGTCATCCCTACGCCTCTGACCTTCATGTATTTAGGTAGTGTAATGTTGTTTTAGGATACCTTGTTGAACCTACAGTAATGGGTCTGTTTTAAACATGCTACATTAACAGGGAGCATGACATGTGGAATGCACCTTTGATACACACCTTCAATAAAATATAATAGAAATGACAATAAGATTGACTTTATTCATTCTATTGGGCAGTGAGATTGGGCCTCTAAAGAATGAAACAATCTTTCTCAATCCAATTATATTATGTAAAGCTGGTTTCCTTCTCTTAGTCTTGATCAATAGAATAGTATGGAAAATCTAGGTATGATCTCCTAATATAAAGGCTTTGCTCATACACAGAGACCATCAACCAGCCTTGATGGATACGCCTGAAATGTGTTTGAAAATACTCCTGAAATGTGTTTGTTCCTACCAGGCAGGGAGTAAAGGTATATCAGACTAATGAAATTGACATTTCTTTTGAAAACATATCTTTCTTTGCTAACACTCCACAATGGTAGGAGCTGTTTTTAATTAGCACCATCTCTGAAAACTCTTCCCTAATATTATTCATATCATTCAAACATTCTTGGCAAGTGGCATCATGTTATCTAATAGAAGAGAGCATGTTTATGAAACTGTTTGATATGGTAAGAGAGAAGGATGACTCACATATCAACAAGACCATACTGCAACGCTATATCCAATAATCAAATCGGTTGTTAAGGACACAAATCTGAAGTCTGTATCCGCTTAAGCATTATTTTCCATTTCCATAAAACTAAAGAGAATGACAGTGAGAGAGAGAGAGAGAGTTTGAGTCATTTACATTAATATCTAATAAAATGCAAAGTAACAAACTCCATGCACAGTGCATGCAACTGTACCAATCAGTGGTTTCCCAAGCCTGTCAGAGCCTGCTGGTGAGCTTTCACACTAAGGCCAATTAGTTTGGAGGCAGGGCTCATTGAAATGGAACAGCTGGGATGCAGAACAAGGGCCAAAGTGTTGCTGGTAAAACGAATGCCAATCAAAAGCATGTCCCACTATGTCGGGGAGGAAGTGGAACAAGAACAACTCTTACCATTGATGTTACTCTGAAATTCCTCCATGTTGAATAGTAATTCCCCCATGCTGAAAAGTAATCCTCGATGCAATTTACCCAAATAGCAATTAGAAAATTACCCTAGCCATCCCATTCACATTGACATGCAATACATATTTAAACTTTAAGAATTCCCAATGCCACATTGTGAATTGAATCCCTCTGTAACCTAACAAGGATATATTCTAGACCTAAAGTCAGCAAAAAAACACAAAACTGTGTCTAAACACAAAATCTGTGCCTGAGAGGGATCTAACACAGACATCCTCACTAATAACTTAAAGTACTGTGTACAGTACGTTTATGAACTAGCCTTAATTGCAAATGTTTTGCAATGTTTTGGGAGTATTACAACGTGCAACTAAGAAACGTTTGGGGTTTGTTTTGTGCGTCGTCCTGTCTTACCTTCCATGATCTAGCAAACGACCCCAACGATTTTCATTATGCACATACACTTCTAAAAGTGTACTACAACTGTTATCTGTTATGGATTAAATCTCAGCCTGAGTGTAATGACATCATATTGCAGGTTGAACTACCTGTGATAGTTACAGAGTGCAACATCAACTAACTAAGGATCGATTCTGACATTACTAAGCACCAACAGTAACAATACCACTCAACTTTACGCTTATCAGATGGCTCAGCAAACCTTGCACACATAGAGATATGTCCTAAATATTTAGCAGACCAACCATCTAAACCCACAATTCTCCCACAGCGATTATTTTTGATTCTCCATGCTAATACAGTATGTGTTGCAAGAGTCTGCTTTTGAATACAAGCAAGGGCAGGGGATCTTTTAAACTCAGTAAAGGCCCACATTAGTCATTTTGACATTTTGGAGCTGCACAATGATATTGCACAATGATTCAAGTCCAAAAAAGGTCAATGTACGTGTATTTTGGGCCACGTGCCGTGACACATGACATTCAATACAGCTCAGAGCTCCGAAGTGTGATGTGGCTATCCTGTTTGTAAAGTTAGTGGCCAGAGTCAAATATAACCCTCCAAACACCCTTCACTGTTTTTTCAGACTTAGTCAAACAACCTTTGTACTCATTGTATTGAGAATTGCTCCTAGCTATATCTGGACTTTCCCGAATATTGTAGCTCCATGAATGACTAACATCACTACTCTCTGTTTCCGTTCTTTGAGTATTTTTTTCAAGAAAAGCCAGGAAGCAAATGTGGCTGGCGTGGACCTTTAACTCCTAGCCTAGCTCAGTAAATTGTTTTTTTTATAGTGCTGAGGGGTCTTCAATGTTCCATGGCCTTTGCTATGAGGGCATGGAGTAGCTTGTTTTAACTGGAGATCTTTTAACCCTCACCATCTTTGAGCCTCAAACTGCAGATGACAGGTAGGTAACTAGCCAGAGAGCAAAGGCAAAGGCCAACTCACCTCAGAATATAAAAGCGGAGTGATTTTTGGACCAAATTAAAGGAATGTTCTGTAGGCTCATAATGAGGATTTTAAATCAATCAAAGGGAGACCCACAGCTGAGCCACAGACTACTGATACTGTATCTCTGGATAGCTGCTTTTTCCCTTTAGATCATTGAGAGGCTTAAGAGACAGAAGTCTCCTAATACTAAGCACTCCTATGTTTACATACAGGTACAGTGTGTTACCAAAAAAGAGACAATTAATGCATTTTCATTTATGAAACATGAACACATTTGGTTAAATTTGACAGATTTCTTTGGTAAGAAAATGTCATAACAAACCACAACAACATGCTGGCATGAATAGATAAAATAAACTCTCTAATTAACAAAAATATTAACACCCAAGATATTTCCTTATTCTTAAGAATTATATTTTAGTATTCCCTTTTAACTGAGCACTCTGTCAAATAAAATACATCTTTTATTCATCATACAAAGTTGGGAATTTGAGAAATCAAACATTGCATTCTCTGAGGTCTATGTCTGAATATAAACTTGGTGAATATGTATACAGGAGTTATTGAATTACTATGTAGTTAATTATTAAATTATCTGCTCAATTGTCAACCCCAGGAACTCCAGAGGATTTAACATGCGCCCGAGTAAATGGCCACCACATGAAAGTTTAGACTTTTTAGAAGGTTGCGGAGGTGAAACTGCCACCTCTTCGTAGGGGTCCTCCCGCAGTGACACTGCTCTAGTTTGTGTCTGGCTACAATGAAAGCTTTATTATTTACCACTTCAGTATATTCAATCATCCTGCGGACTGCACTGAATCACTGAATACCCCAGTCCTATAGGTTGTCTGTTTCTTTGAGCTTTCGGTAGAAACCAGCAATAACATTAATCCAGTGCGATGACTACTGTGGGTGGGGGGCAACCACACTGCTCTGAAGTGACTCTGTGGACACTTGCTCAGATCACGGATCACTTTTCAATTTTGTTGCAATCAATCCTGCATGTATAGTCCTCTGTAATATCCTCCCTCCGGTACAGGAAGGAGCAGGAAGAACTATTCAGCACATACAGAAAGATGCAAGAGCCAGTATGTCTTGGAAACCAATGAGCATTTAATATCATGCAAGAACTCTAAGGGTCAGAATCAATAAAATCTTACTAACACAGTATCTTTGTTTTCAGACTACTGCTTTTGCATAGTGTATATACAGTATATAGTGCATAAGTTATTTTGACAACTGGAAGATTCAGGGGGAGTCTCTTTTCCAGTGCCCAGCAAGATAATCCATGAACCAATATGCAGAATAAACAGAACAAAATGAAAAAAAAAAAGCTGTTTTAAAAAACAGAGTTAATATAGTAACAGATAAATGTCAGTTTGGGAAATGCAGCATAATTTATGAGGCAACCACACTCGTGATAAGTCCATCTTAATTGCTCCAGTGAATTATGAAAGTCACATGTATTTTCAGCATGATGTAAAATGTGTTTCATACAGTAGATCGGGGCGCAATAATGGGATCCATAAATAACTTGCAAAGAATATATATGTACTTTCTTACTCAAAAACCAAGTAACAAATAAAAGATACCCCATTTAATGGTCAGTGTTTCTTGGAGTGAATATCATTCAAAGAAACAGACAGTGCATTTAAGCTGAGACAAATTCTTAAGAGACATGCTCAGGCCTTCAAAGCAGAAGATGAAATTGTTATCTCTATAAACATGCACAACTCAAAGTATTCTTTCAGCAAGAACTTAGTCAGTTCTACTGGCTGGACAGTTGAGATACAGTATATTCAAAGTTTGTGTATAGTTTACATTTGAAAATGACATACTATCAGGACGCCTGCCAATTTGAATGAACATACACTAAAGCTGATGTTCAAATTATGAAAACATTTCTGATCAAAGATTTGTTTGAGCATATGTTTCTACGACCTATTAACTCACAATACAATATTAAACATTCTACTCTGCAGTGAGAGAATAATTGTTATTGGTGAAATGTGATGCATTGTTTGTCATACTGATTACACATCTGGTAGTGATAGAAAATAATGACATCATGAATTATGAATGATGGAACTATGATTCTAATGGTTTTGGAATATGCAAACAGAGCTGTGACTTCATCTGTCCATATTAAGATAAGCATGAGTGAGGAGGACTGAGGATCTTAGGGGGGAGCCGTTCAGTGGGATGCTGATTTGAATATGATTAATGGAGGGCCAGGTCCTGGAGTTCCATCCAGCACCCACAGCCAGTCATCCGCTGATAGGATACAACGCAAACTTGTCTCTGCTATCACATAGGCACTGCCTCTATTTACTCTGGACTCAGGAGGGTAGACTCCTGCGCTCTGTCTTAAGCCCAGACCACAGCACTGCCCATAATAAGACAGTGAGGAAGCTGTCCAGCTAGATAGAAGCTCAGGACCACTGGCACCAATACCACCGTCAGTAGGAGACCGCTTTTCATTTCCCACACAGAGGAGCAAGGCAATATTGTCACTGTTGCATCGTCTGCTTTCGTTCATGTCACTTGAAAGAACTGAAATCAAAAAGCACTGTCAGAGGCATGTACGCCATCACCACCAGAAGCTCTACAGGCATCAAGGTCACCCTTGACAAAGCCACCATTCTTCAGGCACTGAAGTGACACATGCAGCAAACACAGCCTCACTGTGACTTGAGTGGAACTACTCACATAAGTCAATGTGAGCTAAATTGTTAAAGAAAAAAATCATATTAAAAATAATATAAAAATCAACGACATTCATAATGTCTGCACTGTATTCAGTTACTGTAAACTGAATCGGCCGGTGTCCAGCATGCACTACAGAGTTATAAGCATTAAAATCATGTATCAACACAGGACTTACTGTCATTCAGTCTCATAAACCTTACTAAACAGACAGATTAGAACACACTAACACACTGGCTCTCAAAGTCAAGTTCTATAACAAAAGATAATTACAGCACATCACTTTTTTTTCTTGCCCCAAAAAAGCCCTGTCCTCTCATACATCATTCCGCCGTTGCTGTGTCTGCGGCACCATGTGGACAAGGTCTCAAAATGCTGTGACCCTCCATGTGTTTATTTCACTTAACCATCTGGCTGCTTGAGACCAACAAGGTCAGATCTCATTCCGATTCACCACCTCAACCTCCTCTTAGGCATCACTATATGGCATAATCACTAAAGTTTGCTCCCAAACTCTACAAAGTTACTACAGTAAGCCTAAAGGAACATGACACAGAGAGATAGAGAGCCTCTGCATGCAATGTGTTGGCGTTATATTGGATTAATATTCCACACTGTAAAAATTTTATATTAAATTAGAAATCAGAATAGTACAGAACCAAAACTTGAGAGTTAAACCAGGGGTTCAGATCTTAAAGATACTAGAGCCCCTGGGTGCTGGTCCTGGTTTTTGCATTAATGCCATAACAATCTAGGTTAGGGTTAGGGTTAGGCCTTAGGTGAGTATTTCTTTCATGATTATCTCTCTCCTTCCACTTAAATAATGTCTCTCTTACATAATTGGTTATGAATGGGCCAAGTGAGATTGATTTGCATTCATAACATTTCAATCTCATAACCCTAACCCTAACCCCTAACCCCAACCCCCTGAAATGGACTTGCAGTGTCCGACATTAGGTGTGGTGTTTCTGCATGCACGCACAAGGCAGCTACCGGAGACAGAAAGGCGAATATAATTTCAATCTCATGCAAAATCCCAATTCATATTCATATTCACCATATGTATATTGTTTTACACCAAAGAATAGCATGAATTCAGAGCTTTTAATGGAGCTGTGCGTACATCTGCCACCTCTCGCCACCAAGGACAAATTCAGTTCAAAGTTGAAAACAACTGTTGCTGCGGCAACAAAGCAGATAGCGGAAAACCAGAGAATCTTTCACTACCAGTCTATGAGGACAACTCAGGGTAAGATGATACAGTATTTTACCTAAACATGAAATTAGGCTGAACCATCCCTTTAAGTGATACATCTTTCAGGGGACAGGAAATATGAGGGAGACATTGTGTCAAAAGATGTTCCGTAATATAGCATTGACTATTCATTCTTGATAAATTCCACAAATAGGCATACAGGTACACTGACAAAACATGAAACATTTCAACACCAGAATATCAAAGATATAAAAAATATCAAACTCACTTCATCTTACAGCATCAAACCAATGGCAGTGTACCTGCATATAATGAGCTGAAAGGAGACGGTAAACATACCACAGACAATTCCCTTACTACTGTAGGTTCTCCAATGAACAAACAAACAGCAAAGAAGCATGTAATGTCTCTCATAAGACATGTCTCTCAGGGTAGTGGCAGGGAGCCAGGGAGTTCTCATCGGTGGGACTGTCCACTAGCAGAAAGTAATGAGATCATCCTGGGTGAAGTGATGCTGAAAATGAATCATCTCCTCTCTATCCCCCCATGGCACGATGTCCACATTTCTCTTGGACCTTGTGCTCAGAGCCCATCCATCCTAAAACAGGCTAGTAGCCTCAGTCATCATCACTAGAACAGCCTAACCCTCAAAAAGAATATGACAACATGCCTAGTACATCTAGTCAAATCAGAGCAAAACATACTCTAGCAAGCATGGTCTATTTGAGACATCTGAATGCTCCATCTCAGACACTTGCATTCTCAGTGCTTGATTTTAACCAAAGACTTCTGCCTCTGTCTTTTCTATTGTCCAATGACCAAAGAAAGCCCAGGTTATGATCTATACTGTACTTGTTGAGATAGCCATGGCAGGATTGTAGATCCACAGTATTACTTGTGTATCTTCGGGACATGTTTTCTATTAAGAGGGCAAAGCTAGGAAATGGCTATTGCAGTTAAAAGCAATTTTGCTTTTGGCAAAAAGTATGAGAGCATTTTTGTGGGTAATGAAATCACAATGCACAATCAGTGGTAGGAGTTGAAGGATGGCAGTGGTCTTAATCCATTAAACCTGGCAGCCATTGGGAGACTCGGAGACTGACTAAAGCCTTTCTTTATGCTGCTCCCATATTTGGGGACACATTATTGATGAATCCCTGCAAAGGGAGGCTTTTCTAAGACAGAGACAACATAAACAATCCAGAGAAAGAAAAAAGGGGCACAATGTGGCCCTGAAGATAAAGCTAAATCTATCACAGGCCAGTAAGTGTAATGGGAAAACACAATTTAAAGGTTTAGAATAATCACAGATGTCAGGAGTTATTTTTCACTGCATGAGGATGTAAGATGTCCCGAAAATATGGAGTTGACTAACGGTGAGGTTCTGCGATGCCTGGGAGAGCCTCGTTGATGGATGGGCTGGGCAGCACCCATCGTCGCCTCAGAAAAGGCAGAGTGAAATGGCACAGGGTACAGGGCAAAATGACAGACACTGACACAGGCAGACAAAATCACCAGAGCCAAGCTACAGGGACAGACACATAGCAACAGACAAATAGGCCTATGACCTCCCTGTTTGCCCCAGAGAGTTTGAACCACACAGTGATCAGAGCCACAGTCGCAACAGCACAGAGGCAACACACAAGCCAAGGCCATTATTCCTGACTGATGACTCATTCTGCTCACACATTCACATGCATGAACATTGTTGTTTTGTTTGCAAATTCCAAGATAAAAAAGACTGGGAGGACCTACTCTACACTACACTAGAGGCATGTACCGGTTTATTGCAAGTGTAAGCAGCTCATCAGAAGATTGGTTCATTGCAAATCCATTTAGTGTACAGTGCATTAATCATGCTGCAGACTGCTGTGGCTGAGTATTTATGTTGGTCTGTAGTTTCAACAGAGGAGTGCTGAAAATTCTGCCCAACAGCAAAAGAAGTCTCATTATGTTTGTCACATCATTCATTGTCCCAATCTCGTTAATTTTGTTACATGCACTGATTTACTTATGTTTGAAAGTGTGTATTAATAAACTTCAAAATATATTAAATATGGGATGCAACCCTACTGCTTGGGAGTATGGTCTGTTATAGAGGGAACTCATTGGTATGAATTGACATCCGTGTTTCATTGATATCACTTATGTGTAAAAGTCACTGGGCATCTATAGAATCAATACACATTCCACCCCACTCCAATATACTGTGCCAGCATCCACAGCAAGGATAGGTGCTGGTAAGTCTTAAATGGGTATATAAGCCATTTGCGGAAGAAGAGGGATATACTAATATGACACTTAAATGTTCCCTACAAAGTCCTATGGGATCTCTCTCAATTACATCCTTGCAGACCTGCACAGAGTATGGCACATTACATTCAGAGTTAATATGATGTTAATATGCCGACAGAATAAAATTGCATTGCAAAAAGGTTATGAGAATTAACCCGGACATGCATATTCATGCAACTTCCCTCCATCTCTTGCATTGTGTTTATCGGTTCTGACTTTATGATTAGTCTCTTCTTGCACAAGCTCACCTACTGAGTTACAGTAGGATTCAATGTTAAATGGTCAGTAAAACACACCACGTAACAATCACAGTCGCTTCATCATCACACTAACCTACGGTACCAAGGACAGCTTTTTTTCTGACTGAAGAAACTGAAGCCCTGGATGAATACACTCACTGGCCACTTTATTAGGTACACCTGTTCAACTGCTCGGTAACGCAAATATCTAATCAGCCAATCACATGGCAGCAACTCAATGCATTTAGGCATGTAGACATGGTCAAGACGACCTCCTGAAGTTCAAACCGAGCATCAGAATGGGGAAGAAAGGTGATTTAAGTGACTTTGAACGTGGCATGGTTGTTGGTGCCAGACGTGTTGGTCTGAGTATTTCAGAAACTGCTGATCTACTGGGATTTTCACGCACAACCATCTCTAGGGTATACAGAGAATGGTAAAAAAAAGAGAAAATATCCAGTGAGTGGCAGTTCTCTGGCCGAAAATGCCTTGTTGATGCCAGAGGTCAGAGGAGAATGGCCAGACTGATTCGAGATGATAGAAAGGCAACAGTAACTCAAATAACCACTCGTTACAATCAAGGTATGCAGAAGAAGCAGATGGGCTACAGCAGCAGAAGACCACACCGGGTGCCACTCCTGTCAGCTAAGAACAGGAAACTGAGGATACAATTTGCACGGGCTCACCAAAATTGGACAATAGAAGATTGGAAAAACGTTACCTGGTCTGATGAGTCTCGATTTCTGCTGCGACATTCAGATGGTAAGGTCAGAATTTGGCGTAAACAACATGAAAGCATGGATACATCCTGCTCTGTATCAATGGTTCAGGCTGGTGGTGGTGGTGTAATGGTGTGGGGGATACACTCTTGGAACACTTTGGGCCCCTTAGTACCAATTGAGCATCGTTTAAATGCCACAGCCTACCTGAGTATTGTTGCTGACCATGTCCATCCCTTTATGACCACAGTATACCCATCTTCTGATGGCTACTTCCAGCAGGATAACATGCCATGTCACAAAGCTCACATCATCTCAAACTGGTTTCTTGAACATGACAATGATTTCACTGTACTCCAATGGCCTCCACAGTCACCAGATCTCAATCCAATAGAGCGCCTTTGGGATTTGGTGGAACAGGAGATTCACATAATGGATGTGCAGCCGACAAATCTGCAGCAACTGCGTGATGTTATCATGTTAATATGGACCAAAATCTCTGAAGAAAGTTTCCAGCACCTTGTTGAATCTATGCCACAAAGAATTAAGGCAGTTCTGAAGGCAAAAGGGGGTCCAACCCGGTACTAGCAGGGTGTACCTAATAAAGTGGCCGGTGAGTATATATTTTGCAAATGAAGTCAGAGTTTAAAAGGTTCATGGTTGAGCGACGGTAGCACAGCGTCAGAGTCAAATTGACTGTTTTATTTTCGGTATTTCACCTCAGCAAAACAACCACTAGGGGGCATCGTTGAGGCAATTGTAATGGATACGATTATAACGTGTTATAGACCCCTTTCACTGTTTACAAACATTGCCGTCTGTGGGCTGTTGTAAAAAAAACTATAGGCTATCCTGACAGCAAACTCCACATGTATGTCTGGATACCTTCCTAAAAATGTATCTATTGTTACCCAATATTATGAAGTATTTTTAGTAGGTGTTATTTCATTCGTAGAGCTAAGAGCTACACGTAGCCTACTATATCTAAAATATATTGAACTGACCATGTCATTGTTATCACGGTTAGTAGTGCAAAAATAGTAGTGCACATTTTACAGTATAGGCTTTCACTCTTTGAAAAACTTGTTTTATTTCACAGTATTATTTGAAAGCATTCCAAGTATTTGAGGGTTAGTTTGGGATTAACGGGACAGTGAGCGGGTCAATCAGACGTTTGCTTGTTTTCAAGGTGCAGTCTATATAGGCTATCTATCTAGGCTGTTTTAACCTCATATTTTATAGAGTAAGAACATGGCATTGTCACAAAGTGGGAAAGCAGACACTAACAGTGGTAATGAACAATCCTACCAAGATGTCATGTCATTCCCATCCCATCTCTACAATAGGCTATAGGCTCTCGCATGTGGTCTTATTAGCACAGCTTCCATCATAGGCTAAGTGCTTCTTTTACAGTACATAGACTATCATCTGAAAATGCAAGATTGGAGACACATTTAAATTTATTTATGGCATTTAGCAGACGCCTTTATCCAAAGTGACGTACAACAAATACATTTGTTTAAGTAAGTGAATCATCTATCCAACAGTCATCATAAGACAAAATAATCAATGCTCACACCAGGGGCCATTGGCAGTCGTAATGCCATTAGGCTAGTTTTTATTTTAATTTTTGTTTTAAATTTTTTTTTATTTAATATATTTTATTAGCAGGAGAGAACTTTGTACAGGGGGGTAACAGGGGAGAAGAGGTCTCGGGGTAAGGGTTAGTATAGGGGGGGTAGTGAGGGTGAAGCGGCCTTTAGGAGGGACTGAAGAGATGGGTTTTCAATCTACGGCGGAAGATCGGAAGTGACTCTGCAGTCCTGACCATTGTTGGAAGCTCATTCCACCAGCGGGACGCCAGGACAGTGAAAAGCCGTGACCGAGTAGCGCGGCCACTGCATCCACGTAGAGGCGGCGGTGTCAGGCGGGCAGCCAAGGTGGAGGAGCGGAGTGATCTTGCAGGGGTTTGGAGGCTGACCATTGCTTGCAAGTAGGGAGGGGCTGTTCCCTTTGCCGCCCGGTAGGCAAGCACCAGGGTCTTGAATTTGATGCGAGCTGCTACCGGGAGCCAGTGGAGGGTGCGGAGGAGGGGCGTGACATGGGAGAATTTGGGGAGATTGAACACCAGACGAGCGGCAGCGTTCTGGATGAGCTGAGGCCTGATGGAGGAGGCGGGGAGTCCAGCCAAGAGTGCATTGCAGTAGTCAAGGCGAGAGATTACAAGTGCTTGGACCAAAAGTTGTGCTGCTTCTCTGGTGAAGAATGGACGTATCCTTCTGATGTTGTAGAGGAAGAATCTACAGGAGCATGCTGTCACTGTGATGTTCGCCACACAGGATAAGCGGTTGTCAAGGATCACCCCAAGGTTCTTGGCTGCATTGGAGGAGGTCACAGTAGAGTTTTCTACTGTGATGGAGAAGTCTTAGAGAGGGCAGGCTTTCCCTGGGAGGAAGAGCAGCTCAGTTTTGTCAAGGTTGAGCTTTAGGTGGTGGGCTGACATCCAAGCAGAAATGTCTGCAAGACATGCCGAGACACGTGTTGCCACCTGTGAGTCAGAAGGGGGGAAGGAGAGAAAAAGTTGAGTGTCATCTGCGTAGGTGTGGTAGGAGAGACCACGTGAAGAAATTACAGAGCCGAGAGATTTGGTATAGAGAGAGAACAGTAAAGGCCCAAGGACAGAGCCCTGGGGGACACCAGTGGTGAGGGGTCGTGGAGAGGACAGCGATCCTCTCCACATCACCTGGTAGGAGCGATCGGCCAGGTAGGATGCAAACCAGGAGAGATGCCCAATTCTGAGAGGGTGGAGAGGAGGATTGGGTGGTTTACTGTGTCAAATGCAGCAGACAGGTCCAGAAGAATGAGAACAGAGGAGAAGGAGGAAGCTTGAGCGGAGTGGAGAGCCTCCGTGATAGCGAGGAAAGCAGAGTGCCCAGCTTTAAAGCCGGATTGGTGAGGGTCAAGGAAGTTGTTTTGAAGGAGGTAGTTAGACAGTTGGTTAGAGACAGCACGTTCAAGGGTTTTAGATAAGAAGGAGAGAAGGGATACCGGTCTGTAGTTATGGACAGCAGACAGGTCAAGAGTTGGTTTCTTAAGGAAGAGGCTTGACTCTGGCTGTCTTGAAGGCAGCTGGGACAGATCCTGTGGATAGAGAGGAATTGATTAAGGTGGTAAGGAACGGAAGGAGGTCTTTGGAAATGCATTGGAGAAAGGGGGAGGGGATAGGATCGAGGGGGCAGGTGGTTGCCCGCTTGGATGTGACATCGACACCATGGAATGTTGCATAACACTTAATTTCATTATGACAAAACAGAATGTTTTAAACAGATAATTATGGGTAATGTGCCCTGCGTTACTGACTACCGAAAATAAACAAAACTGCGCAAAGGAAGAAATTGTAAAGTAGCCTAATTGCCACTCACAGACAGCCCGGTTCTTTTGAGCCTAAAAACAGCCCAAAGGTGCTGTCTGAAAGGGTTGTACTCTCCTTTTGCTTATAACATTATAGTATACAAAGATATGGAGATTTGCCAATGTATTAAGAATCTACTGAAGACACTGTCCGCTATGGAAAAATAAAAACATTGAGCGTTTATGCTCCATGCTGGAGAAGGGGGGTGGGTCAGTCGCCTAATTTCTACCAACAAAATGATCTTTCTTTTCAAAGGGAGTCTGTTTCAAATGGGCACTGATCTACAAGTGGGTTGGGGGAGGTATGATCCTGTCTCTAAACGAATTTGCCATCAACTATAGGCTACTGATGATCCAATCTGAGATATTGAGGTGACTTTAAAAATGAATTTCACACAGGGTCGCAAAACACACACAATAAAACAATGGTGAAAAATAAAAGGATCAGTATACACAAGTTTACAAAACGAAGAAAGGATTCAGAGGAGGAGTTCGAGTGGAGTTGGGAGGGCAGCATGAGAGCAGACCATGAGATGCGCAGTCTATATACAGTATATATATATATATATATATATATATATATATATATAGGCCTATGGGTGCGCCAGACTGATAATGGAAAGATCTGTATAGACATTGTCACAAATAGCTTTACATTCTATTGCACGTATTCCTGAATGAAAAGCATGCTGCAAAAAGAACAGCCAGCACACAAAAGAACTTTGTCTATCCACCATTTTCTCCCTGACACTCCATCTAAATTATGATTATGAATTTAGCACCAATGATTATGCTTCTGGTTTAGCTGTACAGCTCTAGGGTCTACAGGAGGCATGCTCTTACAGAACATTGTTCAACAAGTCATTGTTCAAATGAAATACTGTACATACATTTTCCTAAAGTTTTAAGAACTTACTGAAGACACTGTCCATTATGGAACAAATAAAAACAATTAGTGGGCTCATGCTGGAGGAGAGGGCAGGTCAGTAATTTATACAGAGAACAATCTCTCTTTTCAAAGGGAGTGTGGGCTGAGGTCACAGCCATCTTCTGCTGTCCTATATAGCCTGTAGGCTACTTTTCTATCCAGTCTCAATCCCACTGAAAAAAAAACAAATCCTTACTCCTGTCTCACATGAAAATTGGTAACTTTATTCTGTAATCCATAGGTTGCATTATCAAAACCGACTTGTGTTTATTCATGTCAAATACTGCTAAAACATATTCCCCGCTTTTCAGGTGTTGGTTGCTACCTGCCCATATAGGGCGTATGAGAGAATGCGTGATGACTGTATGAGAGTAGATAAGGATACTTGAAAAACACGAGATGGTCCCATTGCTTGGTCCTCATTAAGATAACCTGATATTTTAAACAATTTCCACTCTTTCTGTAATTCATGAGCTGCTATAATAATTTTCTAGATTGATTTATTCAATCTATCTGATAAGGCAGACCATGCTTTCTCTCATGTTTATTCTCGTGATTATTTGGAGAGAACATCAATTATGTCAGCACTGTCAGTAAATAATACCAACAGAAGGATGGATCTTTTCAAACATCCTTCACAGCTCTGGTCGACACCTTATGGGGGCTTTCAGCAGCACTTCACCCTTCTTTACAGCTCGTGTCTGCTGCAACAGAGGCATTGAGATAGACCAATGCGATGGCAGTATAAACCTTTTAAACACTGACCTCCTGTAGCATCTACAACATACAGTGCTGTAAAGCATGGAGGCTGGGAGAAGCTATTGTAAGGATGAATGAGGGTATTGCAAACCCAAACAAAGAGGAGATAGAGGTGCTAGCTGTATGTGAACTAGTACCATGTGCACCGTCAAGGCAGAGGTCAGTACTTGTCTGCATCAACAGGCACAACAGCATAATGTAAGAAATTCAGAAAACAGCAAATTGCATGTTCTAGCAACTAGAGGCACACTGCCAGAGACATTGTGTTGAAACATGTATGAGTCTATGGTGTGACACTCACATATAGTAATGGGGGATGCAGCAGAATACATTTCTAATGCAGCTGAATCATTTCTAATTTGTAGCATTTCTAGGGATTATGGTACATTATTACAGCACAAACAAAAAAATAACATATTTTTTTCATGACATCACTCATCTGCAGGTGGATGTTGAAGAAGCTGACAAGAGAGAAGATTTCAAAGATGAGAGAATAAAATATGCAAAATAGTCTAAATTATGGAAAGAGAAAGTGGAGATGTGTAAATGTGAAATATTGAAAACATAGCATCACAAGGATGCAGTAACTGGCAATGGTTTATCTTTGTGTGAAGCCTATGTTTTTTGATGAGAGTCACTTTACATGTTGATAAGACATATCAATTCATAAGATATAGATAAAAAAACAGAAAACCATAAGTCAAGTTTGCTGGTAAGTTAGATAGCTATTTTTAATCAAAATGTCTGAATATAGGTCTATGAAATGGATTTGTCTACCTGAAGATACTATCACAAACAACTGGCCTGTATAAACTAGGAAGCTCTAATGGCCAATTGATAATTCATTAATATGACTGGATAATTGGAATGTCATAATTTGAATAATTGCAGTGTCTTAACCAAGTAAATGTCCAGTGACTATAATCTTGACATTCCTCTGAGGGGTTAAACTGTCTCATCAACTGCTTGATCCATGGGTTCTACTCCACTTAACCCAACTTATACCTCACATCTTCTTAAAGTTTCTTAATACATAATACATACATAATACATTTTCCTGGACACAATTACAGTGATTACCTGAAATTGCTGAAATGGCCCTGGACTAAGACTAGAGTCTGCAGAAGACCATCTTCAGTATGTACCACCAACGTGTTAGTGATATCTTTGCGTCAGAGGATTTGTTAGCGAAGCTAAGGAAGTTCCATTATGTTCATCACATCATCCATTGTCCCAATCTCGTTAATATTGTTACATGCACTGATTTACAGCTCATGTTTGAAAGTGTGTATTAATAGACTTCAAAATATATGAAATACAGGATGCAACCTTACTACTTGGGAGTATAGTCTGTTGTAGAGGGAACTCACTGGTATGAATTTATATTCGTTTTTTACTGATTATGTACAAAAGGCAGTGTCTATGGAATCAATAAACATTCCACCTCACTCCAATATACAGTGCCAGAGATGTATTCTCCACAGCAAGGATAGGTGCTGCTACAGTAAGTCTTAAATGGGTATATAAGCCATTTGCTGAAGAAGAGGGATATATTAATATGATACTTGCATTTTCCCTACAAAGTCCTATGGGATCTCTCTCAATTACATTCTCGCAGACCTGGCACTCGCAGTATGACACTGACATTACATTCAGAGTTAATGTGATGTTAATATGTCCACAGAATAAAATTGCATTACAAAAAGGTTAGGAGAGTTAACCTGGACATAAAAATACCATGCATATTCATGCAACTTCTCTCTATCTCTTGCTTTGTGTTCATAGGCTCTGACTTGATTAATAGTCTCTTCTTGCACAAGCTCACCTACTGTGTACAGTAGGTGTCTGAAGCATCTTAATAAGATACTTGTGATCATTAGCAAATTATATCCTGAGTTGCAGTAGTATTCAATGTTAAATGTTCATTAAAACACACCACATAATAATCACAGTACCTTTATTCTCACACTAACCTATGGTACCAACCACCAGCGACAGCTTTTTTTCTGATTGAAAGAAACTGAAGGCCTGTATGAATATACATATTTTGCAAATAGTAGCATCGACAACATACAATTTAAAGCATGGAGGCTGAGATACGCTATTGTAAGGAAGAGTGAGGATTTTGCAAACCCAAACAGAGTGGGAAAAGAAGTTCTAGCAGTGTGTGATCTAGTAGCAAATACACAGGGGCAGAGGTCAGTGCTTGTTAACTACCCTCCTCACAAGCACAGATGCATAAGAAATTCAGATAACAGCAAAATTGCATGTTCTAGCAACTAGAAGCACAGAAGATACATTGTGCTAAAACATTTATGAGTCTATGGCGACCCTCATATATGGTAAAGGAATATGCAGCAGCGGAGAGTATCAGCCATGCAACTGCTACCAGGCCTGTCTGCTCAGTAACCCGGGGGGGGGGGGGGGGGGAGCATTTCTTGGAATTTTGGTACATTATTAGATCGAAATAGAAACATCATTACAGCACAAACTAAAAAAGAAATTCCTCATCTGCAGGTGGATGTTGAAGTAGCTGACAGGAGAGAAGATTTCAAGGATGAGAGAATAAAATATGCTAAATTGCCTAAATTATGAAAAGAGAAATGTATAAATGTGAAATATGGAAAACATAGCATCACAACAATGCAGTAACTGGCAATGGTTTATCTTTGCGACGTAGCCTATGTTTTTTGATGAGAGTCACTTTGAATGTTGATAGGAAATATCAATTTGCAACATCAAATAAAAAAGCAGTTTGAAAACCACAATGTCATAAGTCAAGTTAGCTGGTAAGTTAGATAGCTGTTTGAAACACTAACCACACATGTCTGAATATAGATCTATGAAATGGATTAGTCAATAATGAGTTATTATCAGAATAGTCTGCAACAGGCATTGTACTGTACTGTGCTATCCTACACACCATGCTATTAGAAGATACTATCACAAACAACTGGCCTGTATAAACTAGCAAGCTCTAATAGCCAGCTGATCATTCATTGATACGACTGGACAATTGGAATGGAGTGTTTTGAGCAAATACATTTCCTGATACTATAATCTTGACATTCCTCTGAGGGGTTAAACTGTCTCATCAACTGCCTGATCCACAGTTTCTACTCCACTTAACCCAACTTATACTTCACGTCTTATTTCACGTTTTTTGAATACGTAAATTATTTCCCTGGGCACATTTCAGATTCCCATTACAGTGATTACCTGAAATTGCTTCTTTTCATATACTGTTTGGAAGGTTTGTGAAGTATCCATCTGGCGTGACAGGCCCACATGACAGGCTCTCTATCAGGTTTGTGCAGGTGGCCCTGGACTAAGAGTAGAGTCTGCAGAAGACCGTCTTCAGTATGTGCAACACCTCCTCCTCTGCCACCAACGTGTTAGTGATGCCTGTGCGTCAGAGGATTTGTTAGACGAAGCTAAGCTCAGCTCCCACCTTATTCCTAGGGTATTATCCTCAGGCATCTTTCCCTTAAACCCCGGAGTCTGCCTCCAAATCAGCTTGTAAGTTCTCCAACTTCTCCACTGCAAACCGCAGGACCGAGCAGATGTTGGAATCATGCTGTGTGACTGTGTCTGTTCTTTGGCTGTGGATTGGGGAATAATTCACTGTGTCCTGTCTACGGATGGTTTGAAGTAAACCTTGCCACATATTTTAAAGCTGTGATATTGATATTAGGCTGAGAAAGTAAACCTTCTAATTGTTTACATTAAGCATCTAGAGCAGAATATTTTGTACACATTGGAATGACAGAACACTGCAGCAACATTATTGTCAGAATTAAATACTACAGTATATGTGTCATTAATATGAATTAATCTCATGAAGGACAATCTATCATCAATCTGATGCCAAGGTAATCTGCAGCTGTATGAATGAATATTGTCCCATTGCTAAGAAGATTATATTCAGGACTAGCCACAGTGGAGCTCTTACATAAGGGATAAACAAATGAGGAATATTTGTGCAAAATCCTTACACTAGGGCTTATGGGTTCACAGTCAGGTTTGAATAAATAATTGATTGTGGACACCATTATTGTAGAAAACACTGACAGCAATTATTCATGCACTGACGTACAAACAACATTTTCATGATGCAATGTATAGACATTACTTTAAAGGGTCTGGATATTTATAGCATAGGAGAAGCAGAAAAGATGAAAGTACTTCCCAGTTCAGAATGGTACAGTACATGATAATTCCATTCCCTTTCTCTCAAAGCACTGACAGTGAGTACTCTGATTTATTCATGAGCCTTGCCTCTGCTGCCAAGGAGCATTAAATGAAGGCGGATGACTGAAAGGTAAAGATTCTGCTGAGAAAAGCAAATTACAAATCAAAACAAATCAAACCTAGGTGTGGACAATGCATGTCTCGCACCCTCACATTGACTTAACAGGAGTAGCCGTTTGCCTTTACATCAACAATTTAAGCCCTCCCAGAGTCTCTGTATCACCTTGGGAGTCTGGCCTGGGGAAAATGCCAATCTTTCTTCTGTTTCAGATAAAGGATTTCTCGCTGAAATGGAGACCGCTTATCAGGTGCTTTCATCATCCAAAAGGTTATTCAGTAAATTCTAATAACTTGTTGTGAAATGTTGAAGCCAGATTTAAGGATTGTTGCAGCACCATGTCAGAAATGAATCAACACCATGATTTCTGCCACATAGCCCAGCAGTGTCCACCAAGCTTCAATCAGTCTCTATCAGCAGGTGAAGGTCACCAGTCTGTCCTGCTTACCTGGGCCTCCTGCAGCCCTACCACATGTCCTTCCCACTGCTCCTTCAAATGTCCTCTGTAAGGAGACTGTTGAACATTTGGAAATACAGGCTTCATGTATACAGGTATGAAGAAATGTATGTCTAAGTCAGAGAAAAGCAGTACATCTAACGTGATATCTAAGTGAGGATGAGGAGAATTCCTTTCATAGTTTCAAGGTCATTTGAGCTTTAGGTATTTTTAGTATCAAACAAATACTCCATAGGTTTGTGTCTTGCAACATAACAACATTTTGATACAAGTTAATGTGGGAATTTGACAGCCTTTGTAGTAAGCTTTAGGGGTAATATTTCCACGTTTTGCCCCAACTGAGTATGATGTCACACTTCCATAAAATGGGTGAAATAGAGCCATATCACCAACAATTATCAAACACATTTTTTCACTCCAATTGCTAATTAATCCTGAGTCATAAGCAGGCATTTTCTCTTTTCAGTTCTGAACCTTCCAAAAAGGCAGTCTCTGAAGAAATCACAGAAAATGTAGCACACTTACGTCACAATACCCTCCGCCTGGCTGGCTGGTGGCCAGGGAAGCATTTCACTTCAAGTATACGAGGGACTGACAGATGCCTGAGCAGCAACACAGCATTCATCAAGGCATCTGTGGCTGTGAATACAAAACCAGCCGTACTCATACACACCTGCAGCTATTAACACTGCCAACTCACAGACACGAGAAGGACTGAGAGTAGACCTGGCTGAACTGGTGCTCGGATATCACAGGCTTGACCCCGCCAGACATTGAGCTCAGGATGTTAAACCACACTACCCGCTCCATTTATCACTGTTATCTCTATCACCCCAGTGGAGATTAGGGTTACCCAGCAAGCTACCTGCGCTCCGCTCACTGCAATGCAGCTTCACATCCCAACACAGGGAACATGCGATATCTGAGAAATGTTTCTGTTGACTTAAGTTAGGAAACTCATTACTAGTAACACACACAATATATTAACACACACATAAATACACTTCAAAGACAGATGTATGACAAAGCCTGTAAATTAGTGTGCAGGTCAGTATCATGTCACTGTAACCACGTGTTTATGTATACATTTGTCAGTGAGAACCACAAGCCCAATGCTTTCCTCTCAAGAACATTGAGCACATTTATCACTTTTTTATGTTCAAATTAACTCCTTGTGAATGGTCGGAAACAGAGTGATTTGACATCTGTTGCAATTTTCTGAATGAAGGCAATGGGCCTGCCGGAGTCAGCTACTGCCAGTAGTGTGAGCATGAGGAGCTGAAGAGGCCCATATGTATTCTCTAGATCGCCCTCCTGAGACTAATCGACAGGGCTGCAGAGACGTGGCAGGTTTATTAAGTCAGTGCTTTAAAAAAATTAAGCCACAAAGTGACATATTAATCATCATTTCACCAGACTAAGTGACATAAGATTGAGATCATAAAATAAATCTTTTGAGGTTGCATTTGTATGCTTTACCTTTCTGCAAGTTTTTCTTTTAAATATGGTAATCATACACTTCAGAGGAAATCGTGGCAAGCTTTCATAACAAATCTGACAGCAGACTTGGGTCTTGTTGGTATTAAGACATTCATATTCAGATTGACCTAATCCTTACCAATACCAGTAAACAAATGCAAATGTGGAGACACCCACACCAACACAGAGAGATGGAGGGAGAGAGAGAGAGAGAGAGAGAGAGAGAGAGAGAGAGAGAGAGAGAGAGAGAGAGAGTGAGAGAGAGAGTGTGTACTGTACTTACTGTCATCCATTTGGATCTCATTAGTGCAGTACAATATGTTACCTGGCTGCCTTGGCCACATTGGCCTTTATGCACTGCTAGTGAATTATATTTCAGCAGGACACACAGTACACTGCAGTTTGGTTCGATGTAGAAAATATCTGTGACAGGGAGTTATGCAGGAAAGGTAATTCATTTCAATGCTTCTCTGTGGATTGATACAATCTGTGATATATTCAGCAATTGTATAATAGGTCATCTTCCAAGATCTAATACAGAAATGAAATATAATATAAAAACAAGACTGGGTAATTTTGTGAATGTTTTTCAACGGAACTACACCTGCATCCGTTCTTCAATACGAATCTAGTCTAGTGCGCCTTGCAACACTGGAAAGACTTTAAGATCCAAATGCGAAGAGAGGCAAAAGGGTGCTGTTCACGAATGTGAAAGCCACTGCTGCTCATGGATACAACTGGAAAACCATGCATCATTGTTAATGTACCGAATCAGTACAATACAATTGCACGTGGCAAAATCCTGTATGAAAGCGTGGCTGAACGTATGCGCAACGGAGTCGCCTTCACACGGTGTAGTATGAACTTTCTCCTCATGTAAAAGGGAGAGGAGAACAGATAGACGTTTTTGCAAATCGATTTTTTTTTTTTACCAATGTACCGAAGCCTACGTCCATTATTCGGCAGTGGTCAAATTTAGTGATTACCTGCCTTTACTCAAATTACAGGTGGACTGAACGCATTCTCGTCCGAATTAATATCCATCCCTAATTACGTGCGTGGCAGAACTACTTCAATAGAATTCCTTACCTTGAAGAGAAGAGACAAGGCAGGTCGCTCAAACGAATGGATGATTTCTTCAAAAGCGAACTGCTGAGAGAACAGAGAGACGTCCGGGCTGCTGATACAGAACCGCTTGATGTCCGAACTGTTACTCCAAAGTGCGCCTGGCTTTCGACGGAAAAGAAAACGCCACGCGATAAACCCCTCCCCACTTTAAATTAAACACTCTATCAAATGTGATTGTTCTCATGAATCGTGAGAATACGTAACAGTCCCAGTCACCACATACTGTAAGCTTTGAGATGGAATAATACCCAATGAGTTGAAGCCCCCAGCTTTCGGTCAAATCGTTGCCCTAATTACGACTGAATGTTGTCTTGATAACAATTATTGTATACTTTGCACATGACCTACAGTGTATGTATACATGTAGGCCTAAACATATATGCTGTGCAACAAGTTGTACCAGGGCATACGTCTGTTCAATTGCATAATTACCAGTCTGATCATTTCCCAAGATATATCTGTTACAATGTATGGCCATCAGAACGACTAATACCTTGATTTATGCACCTCAAACCAGGTCCAATCATAACAGGAATTTGCTTATTTATTTATTTTCACCAACAAACTCTGAGCCCCAATAATCTACTATAACCAATAACCAACTATAAGTGCTCAGTTGTCATGTACAGATCACATGTTCAGGAAAGATTCCTGGCCCTAACAATGAAATAGTGCATAAAACATATATTGATGTGCCTGAAAAATAATGATAAATGTTTGTCATGAAATAATCTTCTCAAGTTAATTGTTGCAAGCTAAATCGATCAATGTCATGAAGATCATTTCAGCACTTTGCCAGAGGTGGAATTATTTGTGATTCAAAATAGAAACAAATATGAGAATACTGCAATCAAAACGTACCTCAATACTTTTAAAGTGAAAATAACATAATTTTTGTTATTCTTTCCATTAAAGGATTATTGGAAGTGACCTGAGAATTTAATGTAGGAACATTGCAGTATGATGGAAAACATTTTAAAGTACTGTAAAAGTTTTACAATTTACACACTTTAATAATTCATAAGATAGAAACCAATGGGAGCAAAACAGGCCCTAAATGGCTTCCAAGATATCAAGATTGCCCCAAATCTTTAAAATCACCTGAAAAGTATTTTTATGACACAAGCAGTGCCATGACAAGTTGTACATACCAAATATAATTTTAATGAAGATTTAATTTGTTCACCTCCCATAGGCTGAATTGGGTGAATTGTGCCATTTTTTTGGCTGAAACCCTCCATTTGTAATTTTCTGAATGCCAAATTAATACTTGACACCAAATCAAATATCATGAAGAATTGGAATCTTAGAATATCTATAATTCTTTTTACACCCTAAAATACCATCTGGGATTTGGTCCAACCCCTGTTGGTAGCTTGACAGGTAACATTCAAGCTTGCTAAAAGTTTCCTAATGGCTGTAATGCCTATGTTTAATTGGGAGTGATCAGGGAATGAGATCCCTTGAAAGAAATATTTTCTTTACAAACACTGTTTTGGTTAGGAAAAAGCGCTTTCCTACCCAACACTTGGTTTGCATACAAACATGTTGTTACTGCCAGGGGTGTTCTAGGGAAGTGGACCAATCACCTTTCTGTCTCCGCCTCTTTGAATCATGTTTGCATGCAGAAACACAACAGCAACAGTAATGTCTGACACTGCAAGTCGATTTCAGGGGGTTATATTATTATTAGGGAGGATGTTGTTAAGTAACTATGTAATTACTCTAGTAACACCATTGTATGTATCAGCTGTTACATACAGTAGAACATTAGCAATTGCTTAACTTCACAGGTACAGGGGCCATGTTACCCAATATTAAATGTTTTTCAATGATTACGCTTAATGGAAAGGTAGATTATTATCTTAACTCTTAAAGGTGCAATATGTGACATTCAAGCTTTCTAATGATTGTAATGACTACAGTATGTTTAATCGGTAGAGATCAGGGAATGACATTGATTCCCTTGAAAGATTTAATTTACAAATGCTGTTTTGGTCCTCAAAAGCACTTTCTAAAATCGAGTGTCTAGGGATGACACAGATTTTCGCCTTTCTGTCTCTGGTAACTGCCTCTTCAAATTGTGCGCGCATGCAGAAACACCACAGCTAATGTCCGACACTGCAATTTCAAGGGGGTTAGATTATTATTATGCAGGATGTTGTTTGTAACTTCAAACAGCACTGACCAGAGGTGGTAGATTTCCAACAAATTTACACCCTGCTCCTTTAAATTCAAAGGTGTCAATGGTAATGTGTTGTTGTTCTTCCTATTGAGGAAATGTATAGATATGGAAAACCTTAAATCTAGAAAACCTGAAAATAAAATCTCAATATATTTGACTCATACATTCTCTTTCTCATCCACCAATCTTAAAAAGGAGGTACCATTTAATTTCAGCCCAAGGTCCTTTGCCAACAAGGTAGTAGAAAAAGACACATACGTCATTAACATAATGGATAATAACACTGAGGGCGTTCATGTAAAGAGCAGTCCCCTTGAAGGTATCTCTTGTGCCTGCTGTTTGCATATCAATACTCTCAGCTCCCCTGTGAAAATCGACTGACCAAAATAGAAAGGATGTAGCAAGGGTAGATCTCAGTTTCATGATCTGTGGAGAATGTGCTTAGGATCCAGGAATACTTCTACACAAAGGACAAATATGCAGTTATCAGAAGCGTTTACGTAATTAAGGTATTCATTTCATGTAATTACTGCATAATCCGGAGGGACACAAAGTGTTACATTATGAACTTCCTGATATTGAACAACCTGGGCGAGATCTGAATAGCTTAGTAACATTATATGGTTCCAGTAGTTTGAATGAGAAAGTGACTTCTAAGATCAGTCTGTCAGTGTCTACTCATGTATGGGTCCTCATTCATGTCCTTTATTTAAGGGATAGTTCACCCAATCTACACAATCCCATTTTGGTTCCTTAACCTGAAAGGAGTCTATGGACAAGGACAGACTTCCATCTACACTTTGGTTCTGTTTATCTGGGCACTACCACTAACCGCTAACTGTTAGCATTTTTTTTACCAAAAAACAATGGAAATCAATAGACCCTAAATTTGCATGTTTGAAATATTATGCTGAATCATCTCAAAGTCATTTAAGTAATTCAGTCTTTTCAGAGAATGTGAGATTTGATGATTGAAGCATTAGATTTACAACATGCTAATTTAGGGTCCTTTGACTTTGTTTTTCGGTTAAAAATGCTTACCATTAGCTGTTAGTGACAGTGCAGAGATAAGAACCAAGGTGTGTATTGAAGTCTGTCAGGTAAGGAACCAAATATGAGATTTTGGAATTTGGGTGAGCTATCCCTTTAAAGGGGCAATTTGGGATTGGTACATCCAAAATGTTTGGACTTTTAAATTAATTATATATAGCCATTGATTCTTTAAGAACACCACTTATTAATGCCTCACAACCTTCTCACCCCATCAGAACCCCAAATAAAAGGTTGTTCTACTCCATCATTTATAAACAATATAATTGTAAACAAATACATTTCTCCAGCCCCATCCCTCAGCTGTTTACCTAAAGAAAAAGGTGGCGAGGTGACCACTTTGTTGTTGTTTGCCCCTAAAACTCCCCTTTCCATGTATGATATTGGTGTTCTTGAACAAATGAACATGGATTTTCCCCCTGATGATACTAATTTATTTGCTGTCTCAGAACCAAAAACCTTTTCAAGCTGTGCATGGACCAAGAAACAAACTCAAAGGAATTATGTGATTGGCCTGTTGTTGTGACTTTGTTTTAATAAGAATGGTTTGATCCTAAAATTGACAGTAATCTTGTTGAATTACTGTGAAGGGAAAATGGGAGACAAATAGTGTTTGTTGTGCAATTTGTCATCTGCATAATCATGTTTGCTTCAACAAGGGCTAAATTGAAAAGATGAAGGATAAACCCAGCATTGTATGTTACAGTCATTGCCCTTCCTGTAAATGAGAATTCAAACCCAGACTGTTTTATTACACTGACCATTGACTCATCAGTCCATCTTATTTATAACTCAAAAGACTGCAACTTCAGAGCGTGATTCCAATACATCTATAACCATAAACATCTATCTAGTTCATGTTTTAGACTGGTCCCATATCTCTCCATCATGCTGCGAGATTAAAGAAAAAGCTCTCAGTAATTATATTAGTCTGGTGTAGCTGAAAGGGGGCAAATCTCTTACTAACCTGCCGAATAAAATGACCTTCCTGTCTCCTATGATCATATTGGGGTGCTTCTAACAGTCGCAACTCATGAACCTGGCCGTAGTCACTGTACCTTGAGTTGACGTCCCCACTGCGGTTCAGCTTGGGCATACAGTGACCTTATTCAACCTAGTCTCACAAGGCCAGGCGAGTGTTAACTATCGCTGAAATTCATCCATGATAGGAGTGAATATGACACATGGTAACATATAAAGAATGAATTACTGTTATCATTATTCTATCATGAATATGTTATTGAGAGTAACTAGTTTATATGCAACTAAGCTACAAGCCCCCAGGCTACTATTAAGCTGATGTTTATTTCCTCTTCAGATGAAACCCCTGACAAGAATTATAAAAGGCTTACATTCCGATTGTTGACATAGTCTATGAAGCCCACAAAACATACTTTATACTTGATCATACAAACATTTGTCTTTTTACTTCTGGCATGATATTCCATTCACAAATGTGTTAACGTTTTCATACTCATAACAATGGACGCGGTGTCATATTTTACAAGTTATTTTCAAGATTGTATGTTAATGCTGGACAATCTTTTCCAGACAGTACTCATGGGGTAAAATACACGTCTGAAAGTGTCTCTGTTTACTGTGGCTGTGAATAATGATTAATGGGAATTCTACACTCTCCGAGTGCAGTCACTGTTCACTGGAAAGAGACAAATCAGAGAGATGCTTTTTATATCCAAACCTTTCAATCAGAACCTGACCCGTGTCTAATAAGTGACATCCCAGACTAGCTGTGTAATTTATGAGCTGCCTCGACAAATTGCTTCACAAGGGACCAGAGGAGCACCTCTCTGGCAGATAAAACCCATGGAGACTGAGCCTTCACACACTGCTCTCTCTTTCTCTCTCTCTCACACAACATAAAGCTGCCCTACCTTTGCCACTGCTTCATGCAAATTTAAAAACTATGTTATGAGATGATTAGATTTATACCCAATCCCTAAATAGCTGTGCAACCGCCCAAAAGACAGCTTAATGATTCTAATTACTTGTATTTATATGGATTTCCTTCCATTGCTTTTATTGTAATGGCTGTTGTTGATTTCACATGATTGAGAAAGAAACTCTGTAATTGCGTTTTGCCACAGCTTCTGTTATTGCCCAAAGCAACAGTGGTGTGTTATTATGTCACTGAAACCTTATTTGCCCACCCAAGCAACAGTATGTTTCCCCCTAATTGCCTCTTTAGGGAGAGGATGTTCTTGTATAGCAGTATTAAACTCTGGTCCTCGACCCAGTTTTCGTACTGACCCCCACATAAGACCTAGTGACCTGGCATCACCAGTTCAACCATGTCGGTCTACTCTGATAGATCATTCACCCACAAATAGAATGTCAGTGTTGAAGATGATGAATAGATTTGTTTGTGTATGTCAAAATTGGCAAATAAAGATAAACTTTTCCCAACCTTGACTCTTACAATATTACACACTAATAATTCCATTGTCAAAATCATTGAAAGGTCATGGAAACAATTTGGACAGGTAGCCCAAGAACTTGTGCACTTATCTGTGCAGTTTTTGTTTGCAATGATTTAGGGTTTTCAACAGTTTAGTTTTCCCTACCTAAATAAATACTGTATTACCAAAATGTTGAGCTTGAAATGACAAGTAAGATTAGTAAAACCATCAACAGTTTGATATAGAATATTATGCCTTTTATGGAATTACACTCATAAGTACACTATTGTACATTAATGATGAATTATAATCCAAGTACAATCCCAAACCATCATTTGTAAACCCTCAATACACCTGAAATATTAAATACCTGCTGGGCCTCAAAGCCCCCTAAATAAACATTATGAAATCATTTAAAGTATCTTAGAGCTCAATTGTTTTCATAGCATGGATTTGGGAAGATGGATCCCTGTTTATATCCTGAGAATTGCATCCAAACTGTTGCTCTCAAAGAATATACCTCTGATGCTTACTTACCCACAGTTTCTCATGAAACAATGATGCACTCTGCATGTTAGAATAACTGGAGAACAACAAGGGAAAACACAACACTTCACTTTCAATCCCCATCGCCTATGTGTACAGTACATTCAGAAGACTAGTCATCCTGAAAACCAAGGGGTTGGCTTCAACCAAACCTAATTTATCAATGTTTATGTACTGTAGGATCTTTATGAGGTCCAATAAACTCCTATAAGCTATGAATACGTTGTTTTTCGATTCTCCTTTCTTTTCTTCTAGAATGACAATATAACCATCCTAGAATTTTTTGTCTCTCCACAATCCCAACCACAGAGATTTTGTCTATATATTTTGTCAAGTCGACACATTTAGTTTCAGGAGGGAGACAATAAACAGTTCTGCCATTTTGAATTGTTGTGGCAATTTTACCTTTATTCGGAATACTGAGCTGAGGCAGGCAAAGGGACATAATTTTAGGTCCTCACCTTTCTAAGAATATGCAGTGTGTGCTCTAGATTTAAAAGTGGTGGATGATGCATAATTTTTCATGAAATGCTATCTCTCTACTGCTGTGCTCCTGCCACCCCCTGAGTTTCCAGGAGGAATCTCTGGCCAGCAGAGAGATCATGCTGGGGGGTCTGCTTCCTTCCTGGCTGCTTCCACTCTATTCCACAAAGCCACACTCAAGGTTGCACTGAGAAGATAAAAAAACACCACTTTAAGCTCCATTAAAGTCTTCATTCCAGTGCTGGTAATGAAGCTTGGGTAAAATGACCTGGCTGCCATAACCATAGTGGCTCTATGTAGCCCTGCAGAGCAAGGACCCTGTTTTCATTGCATGTAGGTACTGTATGTCTGTTCATGAATAACATTTTTGCAATGATAATAAATTCCATATGTAAGAAACTGCTTTTGAATTAAAAAACATTCAGATATGTATTTTTTCTGCTCTACAAGTTTTTTTTAAATTATACACTCACTATGTTTAATTAGAGAATCTAATACAATATGCAGACATGCTTTAAATGAACCATAATCTTTCCCCATGGTACTTTAACACTTGATTTGTATCCTAGAGGCACAATTGGGTTACCGTGTCAACAGTTCTGTTGCATGCATCACAGAGGTAGGGGCTGCTCGCTTCAGGGGGAGGCTTGCCTCCCACTTCCCTTGTCTGATCCTGTGATGAAACGTGGGCGGATAAAGAGAGGAGAGGTAGACACACAGCCAGAAATCCCAGCCTGACAGAGGGGGAAGACCGAACTCATTAACAGCAGCAGCCTGGAATGATCCCAGCACTGAGTCAGGGGAGTAAGAGCTAACTCGCTCCATTACTGAGTGGAGGCAGACTTCTAAAGGCCATGACCATCTGGAATGATACTCACTTTTAGTGCCGAAGATTTCTCCGTTTTCAACTGCATGGTTTGTGCCCAGCTTAACCCCATCAACACAGGAATTTCATCATCATTGCTGCCTCTAACACAGTTGATGATTTTGGATTATAAAAAGAAATACAAACAAACAACATGTTTTTTTTTATATATATATATAAAATCTGCTTCTCCTACTGCATCAAATGTATCATTGATGAAATCTTTGCTGGTAAAACACAATATTTCAGTTTGCTGTTAAGTTCATTAAATAACTGGGAGGGGTAGCAACTACAGTAATCTTTCACTAAAGTAGCAAGAACTTTAATTGTACAGTAGTAGTTGTACAGAAGTGTACAGTAAGAAAGACAAGAATAAAGTAGTATTTTCTTCTTCCTGGAAGGTACAGTACAGTGTCTAGGAAAACTCAGGTGAAAGCTGTGGGGACAGGTGAGAACTCTGATGGCCGGGGAGATGTGTATCCAGTCTTGAGATGACATTTGTCCCCCCAAGGACAAATGGCTTCATATGAAAAATTGATATGGGGCAAAAAATAGACTTCCAGTCAGATATAGAAGGGGTCTGACTAAGAGACCAGCAGGAATCCAAGTTATAGAGGCCCAATTTACCAGAATCAATTATTCACTGGGCAGCAGCCTGATATCAGCACCTAGACGCACAATTACAAAGACAAGAGGTTGAGCTTGTTTAAGGATATATCTGGAGCAAAACTAATGAGGAGTGACACAGTGATTGATGGCAGCATCTTTGAGCCATTTGTTTGCCTAGTGCAGGGCTCTACATAGGTTGGACTATTGCTTTACTTTGGCAAGAGACGAAGCAGTCATTTCTGTAACCTGCTTCATAACGTAGAACCTACTCGACATGTAACAAAGAATGTTGTGTTTATTAAAAATAAAAACGTCCATTCATATTCGACTCAGTTCAACTTCTCACTATGGGACACGCACTCTGTATTCCTAAAGTAGGTCAGTGTTTAAAATATTAATGGTAGAGCGACGGTGTTGCAGGGATACCACGACAGCAGTCACAAGTCAACTGGCTTTTTCCACACATTTTATTTGAGGTATTTCACCTTGGCAAAAGAACCACCAGGAGACATTGTTAAGCAATCGTCATTACTTGTCCAATTTGTGAGCTGACATGAATTTGTAGTATTGTAATTGACCTCATCAATAAATGAAATTCCTGCAACCACACCAACTGGCACTCATATAAGAATAGAGCTGTCGTTAACTATAGTGGCTTTTATAAGTTATGTTCCATTCGTAGCTAAAAAGAGGAAGCAGGGGAAACTATAGGACGTAGACAGTTAACAGCAGGGTGAATCTATTCGCCACTTGCCTAAGCAGATTTCGTACAAGGGTAAGACCCTTTAGGTTAAAGATCATACCTGTTAGATGGAGGGCTAGTCCGGGGCTCTTGTACAGGGCCATTTTTGCTGGTAGACATTGCCGAACCAAACTAGACATAACTTTGCTTGGTAGGAGTGAAGCCGAAATCAGCAGGATTCCTGTGATGGAGAATAAGCAACCTAATGCCCTGGGGAAAGCTGTGAACTTTCCAGTGGAACAGTTACACTAGGTAACTAGGTTCTATCGGAACACTGCAGACGGGCTTGGGAATAAGCTTACTTTGTATTTCTTTGTAAGCTTACTTTGTATTTCTTTGTAAGTACTTTGTAAGTTAAATATTGCCCATTATTTACAGGGACCCTAAGTAGGCCTACAATTCATTCTAATAACCATACAGTTGTGATGGTGTTTACAGAGAGGAAACAAGAAGGTAAATTAAATGATGTAATTAAATGCATGAAGTAAGACTAAACCAAAATAGTTATGACTGGTGGTCGCGAGGTAGGCTTGCTGTGTGATTACATTATGATATCAAAGACATGTTGAATACATTGAACTTTACAACTGTAACTATGGTAATTGTATTTGATAAAAATCTAAGTAATTATCGGAGCCTCAATCAACGCAGACAGAGTTGTTTTGATTTCATATACAATTTTCCCCATCCCACTCATTGCTGGAGACCTACCATCTGCCTCTCCTCTAACTGAAACTTTACTGAACAAAATTACCAACTTAGCAGCCATGGCCACAAAAATGTTTAGTGTTGCACAGCGCTCTTTAGCAGACGCAAATTGGGGCCCTCTATGTACAGTGCCTTCGGAAAGTATTCAGACCCCTTCACTTTTTCCACATTTTGTTGTGTTGTAGACTCAATTTAAAATGGATTACATTAAAAGAATTTGCCATCAATCCATACACAATACCCAAGAATGACAAAGTAAAAACACTTTGAAATTTCAGTTAATTTATTAAAATTGAAATACAGAAATACCTAATGTACATAAGTATTCAGACCCTTTGCTATGACACTCTGAAAAATGAGCTAAAATGCTAAAATGTCATCAACAAATCACTCAATAAGTTGAATTGAGTCCATCTTAATGCAAGGATAATAGTTCATGTAATTTGGGAATTAATATCTTTGTTTTTATAGGGTCTCTGATTTGCCAACTCAGCACATTTCATAATTTTCTCGTGATCCTGACAAACTCCCCAGTCCCTGCCAGTGACAAACATACCCATAACTTGATGCAGCTACCACTATTCTTCACACGAGAGATGGTGCGGAAACTACATTGCATGTGCTCGATTCGCACCAAACTTAATGCTTTGTAGTAAAACCAAATAAAAACATTTCCAGACACTTTCTTTGCTGTATCACTTGAATTCATTGTTGCAAACACAATTATGGATAAGAGATTATTTTCCATTAAGGTATTCTTTTTGGCCACTTGGTTATAGACCAATTTTGTAGAGTGACTGAGATGATGTTGTCCCATTGACAGTGCTTTTCCCCCTCCACCATTCAACTTTGTAGATTTTTGTAAGTCTCCCCAAGCCTCAAGGTCGCATTCCTGAGCAATTTTGTTCCTCTCCATTTGCTCAGTTTGTAATGACAACCTGATCCACACAGTGTGTAATTGATACCTATGCAAATCAGAGACCCTATAAAAACAGATATTCATTCCAAAATTACATTAACTATTATCCTTGCATTAAGATGAAGGGGTATGAATACTTTCCGAAGGCACTGTATGTCCAACCTGTGATATGATTTTCTGAGTGAAAGACAGCTAGCCAAGTCCACACTCTTCTGAGATATCTATCAGGCAGGACTCGGTTGATTGAATCTATGCTGGAGTCAGTCAAATAATGACTGCATCAGAATTACATCATATCATGTGTAGTACATAATGTACCAATCATAAAGCAATAACCTCCTTTCTCCAGGGGAGCCTGCCTGTTATGCTCACAAGTGACAGTGTGCATTAACTAGTCAGCCAGCAACCACATTGCAAAACTGGTGATCTGGTCTCAGGGCAGATACATAGATAATCAAAGCATGACAGTAGGTTTTACATTTCAAATAACCCACAGTGCATTACCAGCAGTTATTTACAGTGTAGGCACTGCTCATTAATTTTTAATCAGGCCCTTAAGGTCTGGGTGACAGACAAAGCTGACAAGCAAAGCAGGAGAATGCACAGTTGTTGTTTTTCTCCTCATAATATAAAACATAGTAATGGCTCTGAGCAAAGTGCTGGAGAATAAATTATTGATAGGGGGCTGTGCTCATCGATGATGCAATATGCAAAGGTCATGACTGTTGTCCACACAGTACTTCATCATTGGAGAGGGAGAACATCAGGATACTGTATCTACATTAAAAAAAACATGTACAGAGGTGCGTCGTCACTTCTGGGTACACACACACGTTCCACATACATTTTCTCTGTCTGGATTTTCTTTTGGAATAATTATTATAAATGTAGTCTTTAACTAATCCTTACAGGAACTTCCCGGATATGTTATTCTAACCAATATCTACAAAATGTGGAGAAAAAAAGAACCCATTTCTACTTTATCATTTTCAACGGTTTTCACAATTCTTCAAGAATACAAGTCATAACAAATTTGTGATTAATCTGGGAAGTTGTTGAATTGGTGGGTTCATGCTTTCAAATTGTATAAATTACCAATAAATCATGAAATTCGCAAGGAATTTGAAATTGGACTCCAGAAGTACGTGAGCTGCATACATCAGGCTCCCTCTGCATTGGCACAATCCCAGGCAAATCCCTCTTTGTAAATTATTCACTTTTAATTTATATCAATTTCAATTGTACAAATATGCAAAGTTATACACATAAAAACATAGCAACCGAATAGCTCTAACAATCACCATTTCATCATTAGGGAATTTATTAAGCAATATCTTATGTAAGACTGAATCTTACATACCTCTTCTACCCTCTCCTTGTGCTTCCCATGACAACCCCGTGGAGATATGGAAACAGCTGCGACAAATGTCTTTCCCCGCCACAAACCTGACGCGACTGGGAGAGCGCAGACCTAAGCGCCACAAATGAGATCACACACCTGCTGTGTATCCATCCACGCTGGCACTGTTGTGAGTGTTAGCTGGGGCACACAGGTGTGTCCCTGCTCTCCTCTGTGGAGGTGAGACTGTGACAGCATGTACCTGGTAATCTTCCTTTCTGGCTTCCCTGCTACAGCTTTGTAATCTCATTACCCATGCATGTCTCATTAATTTCCGTCATGGCCGAATGGCCCACTACTCCTGCTGTCACTGGCTGGTACCAGTCTCCAGCCACCTCTAGGAAGCCAAGGACCTGCATCCAAAGCAGGGGAAGAGTATGATGGTCTATAGCAAGAATCCTCTCTTTACAAAATCATCACAATTACCATATTACTTTTACTGGTACTGTATGAATGAAGATCATACATTGTGTTTCCAGATGAGTCAAACAAATAATTTTACTTGGAGGTCTACTTTTGTTGGAGAGGGAATGTGTGTGAGCTTTTTGACAAACAAGTTAAGGGAGAGAAATACAGCAGTGCAGCACTAAGCCTAGGTCAAGTGCGGCTTGGATAGATTTGATTTAGCCTTGATACTGTATTGAAATCATTTATTTGTTATTTGTAACATAAAATGAATGTCACATTCATTGGATTCCACGCACCACTTAATACATTAATGCATGCAAATCTGATATACAGTATACATATTGTAACATAAATTAATTCATTGTAATCCCAATGAGCTATGACTCGGAGTACTGTATTTTGATGCAAGTTGTGTACAATAATGAGGCTGCTAATGATGCTTAAAATGTGTGTGTATATAGAGATGTTAACTAACTGCTTAACTGAGTTTTGTTCTGTTCGTTTATTGCATGGAATGATGACCAAATCCAATATCTTTTTAAGTGGCCTTATTTGTTATTCTGTTTCGGGTAGGCCTACAGGAGTCAATAAACATCAGGCTGTGTTTATGGTCAAGGTTAAGTTAATAAACTTTGGGTTACGGTATGTAACCCCAGTTCTCTGAAGGAGATGAGGGAGACATCTCACTATGGGATATGCACCCTTGCATACCCTATTTCACTGAAACACTCTTCAATCACGCCTGGAACAGACCAGGAGTGCTTTGCATGCCGCCCCGCCCCCAGCCAGCTTATAAAAGCTCATGCACAGTGCGCCCATTTCATTCTGCAAACCATCTCTTCACAAATTAGGCTGACAGGAGGGAATGCGTAAAGGAGTGCATCTGGTTACTGGTGAGCCAGCGTGTCCACACCGAGGAGCGTTGCAATCTTTTACCGTTACAGACAGACGGCAATGCGTGCAAGACGAAGGATCGGAGAGTGCATCCCTCACGTGTTCTACACCGGGCAGGTGGGGTGAGAATCCCAAGGGGCCAAAGTGCATCTGCATTTATGAGGATAATCCAGGCACGGATTATCCTTCTTCACTTTACACTTTCCCGATGCCTTTAGCAGCATCTTCAATCGACCTGGAGGATGAGGAGGAAAAAGAGTAAGTGGAATTTCCCTAAATGGCTATGCTGATAGTGTACTGTGCATGCTGGATAGCTCCGGATGCACGCAAACGAGCCAGTAGTAACACTTGTAACGTGTCGATGCACCACTATCTGACAAACAAAAGTCATGTTGAACCTAAAAAGAACTACCAGAGAAAAGTAGCCAGGTAGTGGTTCATCGTAATTACCTAGTATGGGTTTATTACTAGCCAACCACTCTGTTGTTCTTAGCCAGCTGGTCACATAATGTGGGGAAGCTGGTGAGCCAGGCTAATAACAGTGAAGTGGGGGGAGCAGGCTAACGGTTATGTACTGTAGGCTAGCTAGCCAAGCAATGCTGCAACCACTACTTAAAGTAGTGTGAAAAAGACAAGGGAGAGAACTAGACTAGAGCGAACTTGGTGTAGTAAAAGAGAGGAGCACCACACGATGGTGGTGCACACAACAAAAGCTCACCCACCAGCTTGCAACAAAACACTAAATCAGCAGAATTCCTGTGAGGAAAATAAGGTAAACTGTTAACTTTCCAGTGGAACAGTTCTATCAGAACACTGCAAACAGGCTTGAGAATTAGCGAGTTAAGAGTGAAAATAATTAAATGTGCATGAGCTTTCATAGGCTGGCTGGGGCGGGGTCAGCCAGCCATGCAAAGCACTCCCGGCCAGTTCAAAGCGTGATTGAATAGGGTTTCTGCGAATATGGTACACAAAGAGTGAGATGTCGAACTGAGTCGATTGAAAGAGAACTGTACAGACTAATGGACAATATTATTTAGAAAACCATTACAGTACAGTAGTTTTTTTTTACTGAATGGTTTCAGGGTTGAAAATCATGATTTGAATCAGAAAATTAATTTCAAAATATTGTGTTGAATAAGGATTTTCAATAAATCATCCTGACAATATTTGTCTTATTTCATTTGCCACTTTTTTCTACATGTTATATGCTGATTGTTAGCACAAACTAGCCTGCACGTTGAAAGATCTCTGCTCTGTAATAAGAGGAGGCCTTGATGCTTGCTCAAGGTTAACATTCAATGAAAAATGTCCACTTTAGATTGGCATTGCCTGAGGTTTTTTCCACATTATTGAAATGCAATGTTGAAATTCTCTTTTGTCAGTTGGTGGTCTTATTTGTTCTTCTAAAGGTTGTTGATTTGATGTTTTCCATCTGCCATTGACTCTGAGATATTGCTGTGTCAGTCAGTGGTTAGCCTTGACCAACAAAATTACAAATGTGCCATTTACTATAGGTCTGAAATAACCTACTGTACATACTGTATATCAAAGCCTGTTTCCTTGTGCAAAACTAGAAAAATATATACAGTATAAACAACAAACATTTTCTGAAGCCATTGAAACTTGGTTGTGCTTCTTAAAAATGGCCATTGATTTGATAGAATCAAATCAGATCACATTAAAATATCTAGGCTACATACAGTTCTTACACAAACATGCCCTTTTTCAGAATCCCCAACTGGGTGACAGTTGTCTAAACACTACTCACTGTAAATTGAAAAATAATGTTGTTGCTGTTCACTGAATAAAGGGTGTTTATGCACATCATCTTATAAATAAAATGATGTATTACCCTGTCATGGTTGCTCTTGAAACAGTCAAATCAAAACCTGTCAAATGCAGATAAGTGCATCTCTGTGGAAAACCAATGTCTGTCACAGTTTCTTATTTCCCACCTCCAAGACTTCCCTGTGGGCATTTTTCACTGTGTCACAGTTGTGCAACAGTCAAAAACTAACGAAATTTATGTTGTGCAACGGTATTGATTTTGAACGTTTTTTAAATGTCAAAATGCAAACGGTAGATCTCTGTAGCTACTGCAATGTTGGATTGAAATTGTTATTTGATGGTTGTTGTTTGACAGGTTTCAGGAGCGAGGACGGGATATTCTTATCATCCAAGTGCTTTAGTTGGCTAGCGGATTTGGTGGGTGGCAAGCATAATCCAATTAGCTCGCTGTAAGTACATACTCAAATTGATTTAAATAGTGCTTTTTACAAATACAATTGTCAAAAAAAGTTAGGTTACAAGAACAAGAATTGTTAGGAAATGTTATGTGTTGCTCCATAGTTCGCCACATTATGAACGGCAGAATGTAAACAAACTGGAGATCATACGGGGCAGGACTAGAAAACCCAACTGTATAAATTCAAATGGGCTTGTTCACTAGGCTCAAAGCACTGGGCTTTGAGCAGTAGCTGGCCGCTAGTAAATCTTGGCACGCACTGCCACTGCTGTTGAAAAGCAGCTAATGTCTCCTTTTGACCCCCTTGTTTAGAAGCCAATAGTATGTCTATCTCAAACGTACCATTCTGACACTCTTGAAATATATGCACAGCATTCCCCGTGTATGATATTATCATGATTGTCATGATACAGTTTGAGCAACAAAAACGGTTCATATAACCACTTACAGTGCCCTCCATAAGTATAGGAAAGAGGAAGTATTTTTTCTTCTTTTAGCTCTATACTGAAATCAAACAATTACTATGACATTAAAGTAGAGATTCTCAGCTTTAATTCAGTGTTTTCTTTTCGGATTGGTTTCACCATTTAGAAATTGCAACACTTTTTTTTCAGTCCTCCTATTTCAGGGAACCAGTAGTATTGGAAAATTGCCTTGACAGGTGTTTCTGTCACATCATTTGTGCAGGGATAAGAGAGCTGTCAATGTCTAGTATTGATATTAGGCTTTGCATTTATTTTTGGAGTCTGCTATTGGTGTCTGTCAACATGAGGACCAAAGAGGTGCCAATGAAAGTCAAGGAATCTCGATCAGAAACTATCAGAAACATAGCCACAACCTTAGGCTTGTCAAAATCAACAGTTTGGAACATCATTAAAAAGAAAAAACATGCTGGTAGGCTGGTAGGCCAAGGAAGATTTCTTCAGTGGATGACCGAAGAATGCTTACTATAATTAAGAAAAACCCCAAAACAACCGTCCCACAGATCAGGAACACTCTCCAGGAAGTAGGCCTGAATGTGATAGAGACTATGATCTGCAGAATACCTCACCAGCCAAACTACAGAGGCTTCACTGCAAGGTGCAAACCACTAGTTATCCTCAAAAGGGATTGACTGATTGATACTGTTTACTAAAAAGTAATTAAAAAGCCTGCAGAGGTCTGGAAAAAGGTCTTGTGGACAGATAAGATTAATATTATCGTGTACCAGAGTGATTGCAAGTGGAATGTTTGGAGAAAAAAGGATCTGCCCAAGATTTACAGCATACCACCTCATCTATTAAACATGGTGTTAGGGGGTGTTATGGTTTGGGCATGTACTGTATAGCTGCCACTAGAACTGGCTAACTTGTCTTAATTAATGATGTTACTGCTGATGGTAGCTGCAGAATGTATACTGAAGGGTACAGAAACATCTTGTCTGCTCGAGCACAAGCACATGCATCCAAATTCATTGGATGACGTTTCATCATACAGTAAGACAATGATCCAAAACATACTGCAATAGCAACTAGGGAGTTTTTCAGGGCCAAAAAGTGGAAGGTTCTTGACTAGCCAAGTCAATCTTCAGATTTAAATGCAATTGAACATGCATTTCATTTGCTGAAGAGGGAACATAAGGAAAACAGAACTCAAAACAAACAATAACTGAAGAGGCTGCAGTACAGTCCTGGCAGAGTATCACCAGAGAATATACCCAGCATCTGGTGGGATCAATGGGTCGCAGTCTTCACAGTTATTGTATACAAAGTATTGTTGACAAAATACTAAACATGCTTTATTTGGGCATTATATTATTTTTTTCCAATATTTTGGAGCCCTGGAATAGGGGGAGTATGTTTAAAAAATTTTGCACTTTCTAAATAGTGAAACCAATCTGAAAGAAAAAAAAACATTGAATTAAAGCTAAGAATATTTACGCTGACCCCATAGTACTTGTTTGATTTTAAATCCAAACTCTTGGAGTATAGAGCTAAAGACAAAATGCTTCCTCTTTCCAATACTTATGGAGGGCACTCTGTGTGAATAGAGTAACCTTATTTGAGAGGTGATTACTTAAGTTGATTCCCACAGGATTGCTCCTATAGCTCAGTGGGCATTAGTGATTGATAGAAGCGTGGGCATTTACTTCTACGGTTCAAATACTGCTTGTGTCCAAATAGAGCCCCTTCAATGTTATTCCAATGAGTGTCTTTCTCCCGGGGAAAAGAGAAAAGAACCAGAGAATTACCTGTTCTCCTATGCCATGAGTGCTGCATACACAATTTGAATATCAGCACACCCCAATCTTTCCATAGCTCAGTGACTATTATCTCAGTATAATGTAGATGTTCAGAAACATTTTTAGTCATTTGAGTTGAGCTTGCTTTCAGGGTTACTCTACCTCTCGCCTTCACTCCCCTTCACACTTTTTTGGACATCAGAAACCAAATAGAATGATAATGCCTTTATAACACAAGGTGCCTCTGGAAAATAGGACGTGTTCTCACTCCTTTCTTGATAGAAATCAGCCAAGATAAAGGGACCTTTTATACACTAGAGCCTCAGACCAACCAGAGAGACTCTTGAGTTCAAATACTTTCTTTTGACAGTTCTGTGCTATTGATGATAACATTAGACATATGAAATAGTTCCCTGAAAGCTGTGAATCCCTTTTTTGCTGATGACAATAGTAGCTGTTGTTCAGCATTAATCAAGTGGTTTCGGCTTTACTGGAGTCTGAGTAAATCGGCAGCAAAGCAAAATCCATGTGACAGTATGCACATGTAGATAACTGCACAGTAAAATAGGCAGTTTCCTTTCTCTCCATTGTCAGCTGCATAAAAGCACTGAATAACCATGATGTTTCCTTCTCTTTTCTGTGTTTCAAAAACCAGCTGTCAAAGGATCCCAGAGAGCTTCAAATGTCTGACATTTTAGGTAAAGCAATTCTTGTGCATCACAGAGCATAGACACTTACAGTTGAGCAGTACATTGATATCCATAGAGACATAGAGGTTCTGGCAGACTGGTATATTTCTCTAAAAGTGAAACCTAACAATTGAAAGCATTTCAGAGGAGAGGGTGGCCTCAGACACAACTCAAAGTCATGGTTACTGGACTGTTCAATACTAAGCGAGGACTTTACCTCAGGAGACTTTTGAATCCATCCTGGAGAACAGCAGCACACTGTTCTCCTCTGTGACAGCCTTCAAGGTGCAGAGATAAGGAAAATGAAAAATACCACCTTTGGGAACCTTGCACTATTGTTCTAAAAATGCAGTAGACTGTCTTGTTCCAATGCATTGTTTGTTTCAGGTTTTTTTTCATGGAAAAAAAAATAAAAAAATGCTATAGTCATGGTGCCAATCAAATTGATTGATGTTTTTTCAACCTTTAGACGAAGCCTATAGGTCGTCTCTGTAAAATGTCAATGTTGGTCACTGTAACTGAGCACTCTGTAGCCATGACTACAGCAAACATATTGTTTTCCATAACAGCTAATAACATGTATACTTAATTCATGAATAAAATATGCTGAATGTGCAAGCTTATTACAGTAAGTGAAGTTCATGTTTCTAGAATTGTCACTTATACAGTAAGTAAATCAACACATACACCATATTTTATGTACATACTATTCATTTGCATTGAAGGGCCAAAGGCAACATCATCAATAATATTTTTAGTACATAAAAAAGCGATTAGTGATTAGTGATTAGATTTTGTGTTAAATACATATTGTCTCGTACCGTACATTCTCATAACTTTCAGACCATTGAAACCACTTTTTGGTTTGAATTTATGCATTTTATACAATAGTTCATAAACAATACATACATTATATACTACATTAGGGATATACCTCAGAGTACAACATTGGAGCCTAAGAATTATGATTGGACACATTGATAGGCCGCAGTGCGAACCTCAGCAGTTATCTTTCGGAAGCTGTGATTGCAGTGGGATTGATAAGTGTCGCATGGCTAATCAGTTGTAACCAGCAGGAGAGAGACAGGGCTCAGCCAGAAGGTCAGCAGCCCATGTAGTTTACCATCCCTGCTCTCATTCTATCTTCACATTGGCAATAGCTGTTTGTGATTTTTAATAATGCACTATGTATGTTTCCAATAACCTAATGGATCTGATCAGTGTGACACATTGGATGAATTAGATCTCCCAGACCATCCACCCTCAGCACCATTGCATAATACACAGTTTAAAAGGTATTACCAATGGTGAATGAGTATATAGTTGCGTGAGTGTCTTAATACAGCTAACACAGTCACCTGTCAACCAGGTCCATCCCTACAATATGCATTTTGAATACAATTAATTGTAGTTTAAATCACATTTGTTGGAATAGGTTTCATACCATGGACTCCACCTGACTTGAAGACTCGTCAAACTTTAACCTTGCCACTTCAGAGAACAGCCAACAAAAATCATTACAATTATGCTACTCTTATGTCTAAAATAAGGACTGATAATTGACCGGTAGAAATATACACAGTAGCTGGAGAAATGAGTAACTATATTTTCTTATATATTTTCTTAAAATTGTCCATCCAGTTGAGATTTATTTATTTATTTAATTAATTTTCCATTGTAAAGAAGGATTCTAATTAACCTCATTGCACACAACCTGCAGGCAATGATTATCTGGTGAATACACTCAACATCCATTTTAATAGAAGCTTTATAAAAAAACACTGTTTTGTTTTATTCCTTATCTTGAGGCAATGATGCAATTATCTCCACAATTATGCATTCTTCATAGTGATATTTTGCCTTTTAATATACTTAGTGCATTATTATATTTTACATGTCATACAGAGCCCTCTTTGGCTCACTGTTAACTGCCCATTAATTTAGTTGTCACTTATTGCAGATGTTTATTGTTTCCCTTTAATTAGTGATGCACAGTAGTGTGCAATATTAGAATACACATGAAGTTGTGAAACCTTGGTACTGTACAAACATTGATCCAGGATAAGAATTTCTGCTTAAGAACCAGTAGTTATATGGACGACATCTCTGTCGACATCTCAGCTTTTTTTAAAGACGACTTCTCAAGACTAACTTTATGAAACATGCAGGATCTGTTCCTTTAGAGTACAGGGTTAGAGGCTCCCTGGAGAGAATCCAGCAGGAAGCTATGCCTATGGGCTTCTACTGTATGTCCTCCTTACTCCATGCTTTCAACACTTTCTACAGCCGATGTGGAAGATGAATGTCTAAGTGAGCTCTACATTATATGGAAAGCCTGTCTGTTCAAGGCAGTGGCAGCGCCAGCACTAGCTCTATTGACTGTGCTTTGTAATCACCAAGCTCAGACCCATTTGTCACACTTTTGATACACCAACATATAGTACAGTACACAGCCCAAGCTGCTCTCCCATTGATCAAACCTAAAGCTGCTAAAAGACTGTTTGCTTAAATTAGGACAGAACTGAATGAAAACATTGAGATGTCCCAATGAGGTAACAAGTATGTGTTTCTTATTCAAATCCAGCGTTCACAGTGATCTAAAATGTTTTTCCTTTTCTCTAGAGTGAAATGTGTAATTTGCATTCAAATTAAGCTGTTTTAGATGTAATATTGCTTCAATCACAAGGCTCAAATGTAAGAAGCGTACATTTGCGAAATTCCAAACAATGTTGTGACATTTACTGTGTTTAGAATAATAATAAATTGCATGACACCAGTGGTAGCACCTTCTCTCTGTCTAGTTAGGATGAGCTTGTGAGCAATCAACACATTAATAGAGCATGAACTTAACAGGTAGATAAGCTGCCAACCTTGTTTGTAATTTGAGAAAATGCAGATAATGTTGTTTCCCTGACTTATGCAAAGGGTTTCTTTGCATTCTGGAAGCCTGAGGCTGGTTGCTTACTGTATGGTGATACTAACAAAACAAAATACGTCAATCAAGTATCTAAGGAAACAAAATAACCAACAATTGTCTTGGTGATTCAACCACAGCCAAGACACGTGGGAAATCATGTTAATTTGTACTTTGAGTAAGCTATCCCTTTAACATGTGGAGTAAAAACTGCAATTCCATTAATTACTATTCATTATGTAACAATATGCTAACACAATGCTGTTACTAGTAATTACAGTATTACCACACAGGTATAATAATCTGTAAAGTATTGCCAGATAGGTCAATTCAAGAGAGGTTTTTAGGATGCCAAAAAGCAGCAGATTCCGGAATGCTTTTTTCTTCTCTTTTTTTTCTCTACATGTCACTTCTGTTCAAACTTCACACTAATCACCAACTCAGAGACTGAAACACTGCGCTAATCAATCACACAACTCAGCAATTCCTCAGAATACAACCAAGCAAGCTGTCTTACATTAAATTACCATTACCCTCATAAATGGCTGCAACAAATTGTTTAATTTGTCATCCTCAGATGTAATGATATTAGATTTTTCCATGATGATTTGTCCATAGGTGTCCACACAGACATACAAATAGTCATAATTTCTCAAATTGAGGTTGTTGGTCAATTGATTAATTGATTCTGATGTGGTTGCTGCCCCATCGATTTCATGCGAAGCAAGAACATTTTGTAAATTAGCAGGTAGACAGATCAACAGGGAAATGGTCTTGTCACACACAATTATTATAAGGGATTTCACAGTTAATAACACGTGTTTTGGCTGTCAAATCCTGCACGAGATAAATAGCCATTGCAGGAAATGTACAAAGTATTACCCTAACTGCTTGTATCCTTAATATGATGTTAATAGTACATAGAAATATCCGGCACAGCAATAAAATGCTAGCAATGCTAGCAATAAAATGCACAGCAATAAAAAGTTCTGTATGAGTACATTGTTAGAGATTAACCCTAAACTGTCTTGGTTGAGGTCAGAAAAGCTAAGTACTATAGCAAACTGCTTTGTTGTTTGGTGATTTTTCTGTGCCACGCAAGAAAGCAATCTTAGACAGGATAAAGGAGTAATCCTGTACAAAGGGCGCATTATCTCACCAAATGACCTGTATGTTGCCATAGCACATTCTGAAGCCTCAGCCTCAACAGGAATGACTTTTCCGTTTGGATTTCTGTTAGAAAACAATTCAACCTGTACACGGTGCTGAGTGAAATGTAGAATGGGAAATGTAGAATAATGTAAATGTAGACTGTAAATGTAGACTGTTGTTTATTTTTTCACTTTGACCCAAAGCCATTACATAGTAAAGCATGATGCAAAGTTACACTCAGGCCACAGTAAGATCACAGAGCACTGTTCAGGACAGGATGTGTGAGAGAATCTAAATGGTAAATGAACTAAATGCTTTTTTTCCCCTCATAAATCTCAAGAGAACAGCATAACATTTGTGAGTAAAGACATATTGTCCAAAATAAATCAGACAAAGAGAATGCCTTCAAGGTATGTACACACACAGACAGCAGGCCTCTTAATCAAGGAAGCACTCTTCTGTAGCCAAGTGTCTGGGTATACCTTAAATACCTAAGCTCAACATGAACACTGTCCTTGTCTTCCTAAGGAAGAGAAAAGATCTGTTTTGAAAAGAAACAACTTCCAGAGAAGTATGATGGTTTTAAAAATGTTACAAGGTATTTCCAAGGCTAGTCCAAATGGGCCTTGAAGTTCTAGTCTCAATGATTCAAGGGATGTTACAATTCCTCTCTCCCTAAAGGCGTTTTTATAGCATCCATATATAAAGCTTAGTAGCCTTGGTGTAAAGTCCTCAGTCCTATGTTACAATCCTGTCTCTCAAATGGTTCCATGCTTTGGAATGCCTTTCCTCATATCAAATGCCCTTTTGATAGACTGAACAACTCTCACAAGTCTCATTGGAGGCTACACTGTTTGCCATGCTGTGGTCTAATTTAGCATTGCTTTAGTCACAATGTATTATTTTCTCGTTGTGGAAACAGTATGAAATAAACAGCAGTCAAAATTATGGAGATTGTCTGTGCTGAACATGCAGATTTGAAAGCCACCTGGGCACATAGTTTTGCCCGCCCATTTGTGTCTTTAATCTGCCTTTGCCACAGCGAAGAAATACAACATTTTCTGCTTCATCCCTTTGAACACTCACTGTAGATTGTCCAACCCTCCGCAGGTGTGAAAGGTATGAGAGTGGCAAGGTGCCATATTCTGTCTTATTTGTTAAATTGAGATCTGGTTTAAATCAGAAATCATACAAATGTAAATGAATGTCAGGGGATTTTTTCATGAGACACCTTGCAGTTGAAACCAAAACATTTCTGTGAAGAAAAATAGAACGTTCTTTGAAAAATCTGATGTGAGATGCTCAAGAGGCATCGTGATGCATAACACATGAGATGGCTCCTGACCTGTAGGCTACATATCTGTATTCATGAGACTTTAGGGACATGTTTGGAATGGGTTTGACACAAGTCCTACCCGGTTCAGTAAATCATCTCCCATGCTGGGTACAGTATGTAACAGATGTAATAACTAACTAAGGTAAGGTACTACATCTACAGTAAGCCTAATGAATGCCAGGCTGGTTATATAACATCAAGTAATGAAAAGTTGTCCAGACCGATAAAAAAACTATATTTTTCATTGAAAAATAGATTTAAACGGAGGCCATTCAAATGAGTCGAGAGAGGTCTTTTGCTACGGCAATCAAATGAGCTCTGCTGGCTCAGCAGACACATGATGATGAAAAGATGCCTGATGCACATTTGATTGTGAAGTCCCCACCATAAAGAGAGGATAAAGCGATTCTAAATCAACCATAAAATTGCAGATGGTGGTCCAGTATATGCCAGTAAATATGGTAAATGACTGTCATCATTACCTCCATTCTCCGCCTGACCCGTGGTATACATCATTACCTTATCAATGAGTTGTAACATGAACGTTCTTGGGGGGAAATATTTGATTTGATTTTCACAACAAGGCAGACCATTATAATCTTTTTTGATGTGCATAATCTTTCACTGTGGAGTATGATTTAAACACCAGGCTGGTCTCTTTTCATCATTAAGCTGTATGACATTGTATACCTTTTTTTCACAAGTGTGAACAAACTATCTTTATTTCCAAGACAAACAAAACAATGCATTTGCATTTCCATTCAAATTCAGTATAATGACTGTGTTAAGTGGGCCTGTTGAGTGGGCCTACATACTGTAGTTCCTTGCATGAGTAATTTGAATCATAGATGGTTTTAAGCTATTGAAAAGTACAACACAACTATGAATAGTGGTTCTCTACTTGTGTAATCATGTAGTGTACAGTAGGATCCGAGAGGTGAGTGCTAAACACTCACGCTAAGGAAACAACTAATGTGTATACAGCTAATACATCTTTGGTCATGCAGATACTACTCTTGTAATGAAATATTACTTTAATGTGTAATTATTCCATATATGAAAGCTTTTTCTCATTATATTCACATGTTGTATCATTTCTGAAACTAGTCATTGGATTTGTTGATATAACTCAGCCCCAAGCCAGTCAAAGTAATGCAAGTTTAGTTCCACAAATAAATCAAAAGCCTCAAATTAAATTAGGGATTGGAGGTCAAGCAGTGAGATGCGGGACTCAAGCTCTGGGGTAGAATAACATTAGAAGCAGGATCCAGGTCAATTATACACAGAAAACAGATAATCCACTCCAACAATCTGATAAGCATCATCAGTTAGCTGGTTTCATCTCCTCTCATGAGGAGAAGATCAATGTCAATGAAGGTGTGATTGTGGTAAACAACTTTTACACCAGTATATGGTGTTTTTGGTAGATAATATCCTTTAGGTATATTGAGATACTTTGCAGAACTAAGCATTACATCATTTTGCTATACTCTGAAATGTTTTTCAGCACCAGATAAAGTCACATTGCTATTGTAATCTTTACAACACAATTCATACAGATCTTGAAACATCAGTCGGCTATTAAAGTTTTTTTTTGTTACTTTACTTTTGTTTGTTTACATGGATATGCCAGCCCTGTATAATTACCTGGAAGTGCAAATGTTGATGCTCAAGCACTTTTCATATTTGTCAGATAAAACATTTTTATTTTCATATCTATGATACATGCCTTATAGGTGCCTTATACTGGCCTGACAACTTACCTTTACCCTAACCACTTTAAAGTTATGCCTACTGTAACCCTAACCCTACTGAGGTAACAACATTACTATGGTTTTACAAGCAAGTAATTGTTTTGTAATTGTAAAATATTTACCAAGGTAGTTGTATACAAGTGGAATAAGGATACACTTGTGTAATAACAAAAACAATAATGTTAGATATTTTTCTCACGATTTCCTCACTTTTACATCACCGAAGGTCAAAGCAATTGGACAAAAATTGCCTTGATTGTAGTGCACTGGGCCTGATCCTCTCAAGTGTGAGGGCTTTTTAAAGTGGCATGGTATGAGTTTGCCTCACAGCTTATCCTGGAGTAACTGGTGTGAAAAATGTGGACAGAATCTATGAAAGGCCTGTTCCTCCTCCCTGGGCCACTGCCCCTGGTGAGCAGGCCTGTGAAGGTGGCTGGCTAAACAGCCGAGCACACAGCAGATAACAGGCTCCTGCCCTGATTGGATCAGAGAGAAGGACTCCTCGCCAGCTGTGAGCCAGAGGCCAGGGGCCAGGCTAAGGCCCCGTTCACTCAAGCCATCGGGTTATTAGACACACTTCAGGTTGCGCAACACCCAGGGGTTGTATCTTTCACAGAAGTAAACATCACGGATTAGGCTCCTAAAAAGCTCTCATGAACTGTGCAATAAAATGGACATAGATGAGAAAACAAGTCACACACACTTTAAGAAAACCAGTCCATGTTCTTCAACATTAATTATTTTCTTAGATTTTTTTCACACAACTAAACACAACTATTACACAACTAAAATCTCTGCAGGAATAGTATATACCATTGAGTTAGCACTGAGTTGCTCTTGGTCCTCGGAGAGCAGACCAAGTTGATTTATTGTTCAATAAACCATGGGCCTGTTTTGCTCAATTAGCTCTATTTATCTGAATAATAGTATTTCACTCTACTTTGCCTGCCCACTTTGTTGTATCATTGTGCTGTGCATGTTTCATTGAAGCTTGACTTCTCATTCCATTCCAATCCTGACAAAATCATGGACAACTGAAATATTAGGCCATATTATCTCCATTATTTCCAACTGCAATGTACTGAAACAATTTTGGATTCATGGTTGGTAACACATTTGTCAAACACATGCATAGTCCCACTCAATTGGTACTGCACTATACTAAGCAGTTGCACTGTATGGTTCAGCACAACGATTCTTGAATTTAGAAAGAATACTTTCTGCATTCAAGACCTGTGGGAATGTGTAATCCTAATCTTAGACACCCTAAGCACCATTCAGAGTAATGAATTAGGGCAATAATAAGGATCTATTTATTGCCCCTCATCAGTATATCAATAAATAATACCGGTGCCTCTTAAATTGCTTTTCTTTTATTATATTTAAGCTTTGGGCACTTCCAAAATTACCCTTTCCCTGCATATCATACAACAAATAATACTTAATTGTAAAAAATATCTGTCATGCGTGTTCAACATGAATAAATTAATTCTTTCTAGTTGCGTTTTGAGTTTGCCTTTGAAATACTGTAAATGTAAAAAGGCTGTGGTCATACTGTGTTCATATCAGTAGAGTAGCCAGATACATCAAAAGAGTTGTCATGGATGTAGAAAATTGTTTTCAATTGCATATGAATAACAGAATATAAACACAATTGGATGCAGGTTATCACGTGCATTTGCACAAGTCTCTCTAGTCTCTCTCCATGTAATAAGTACTGTATTTATTTATTTCACAGCTTTCGTCATTCATGAAACCCATGGACAATACATGCTGTAGCAACCTGCTTCCTACTGTAGTAGAAAAGGCCATGGAGCTTCCTAGAGGATGCTGTGCTGCTTGTGAGAGCACAGATACATAGAGCATGATGCGTGAAGATGGGAGATGCCGGGTCAAACACATTCTCCTTAGTCTCCGTCTTCCATTCTCCTGAACTGCAGAAGCCTCTGCTCCTAGTGCTCTCAATTGAGCCATTTCAGATGTGAATACACCCCCATCTGTCCACCTCCCCAGGGACCCCTGTTACCTTTGCCCCGTCATGTGTTCCTCCTCCATAGCCTACATTCCCAAATCAGAGCTAGCAGAGCCAAGGTACAGTGTCTGTCTGTGCCAGATATGTCCGTCTAGGGTTGGCCTCCCCACACTCTCTCAAGGAGCACCGGGAAGATGTCCTTGCACACAATGCTTCCGCAAACTCAATGCAACAATGCAAATAATTACCTTACTCAAACGGCCACTCTGTTCCACAACAGTTTGGATTGCACAGCATCAAGAGCCTTTCCCAGACAGTTGACACTGCTCTGCAATCATCATTAAGCTAAAAATTGCTGCTACACTGTAGGGCCACTACAAAATAAATACTGAAGTATCATAAATGCTTGTAAGATGTCAAGTGTGTAGGTGAGAGTGCTGGAGAGAGCGGTAGAATGTATTGCCTTACATCATTGTGTAGATACAGTACATAGAGTGATGTCTGAGTATTATGGTTCCTCTCACATGTTACTGGTTGATTATTGGGACATTATTGGGTCATTGATGTATATGAGGCCATCTCAACTCAGTTATACTAGGATCATCGCCCTTTCTGTCTGTTTCATTATCAGATCCTCAAAAAGGGTGTTCTGAGACAATACATACTACTAATGTGAACTGCAACTTAAGACTCGGGCACTTTCATTCAACAAACACATCACATATCACCGTGTATCACCACTACACATTGATAGCACATAGTTCACAGTCTTTGGCTAAAAAGGCCTATTTATCGGATTATAGCATCAAGTATTATGGTAGCATAAATTCAGAGTTGTATCAAATGTTTCTCTCCCAGGAGGGGTTTCCAACTGCATTTCATATCATCTGGGACATACAGCCATTTCTAACAGCCTCCTTTTCATAATTTGTTTTCTGAAATGTCCAGTGGCTGGCAGGTTATGCAAAAAAATAGGACAGGGCAAAAAAGTTTTGCTCCATTTTCTTTTTTTCAGAAGTTGCTCCTCGCAGGGAAAAATGTGTTGATAAATGAAGCCCTCATACAAAGTGAGTTGCTGACAGCTCCAAAGACCTGGGGACCAATTCATTTGCAGTGTAAGTGCGATATGTTGAGATCATTCCCTTAGATGTCCCAGAAGCCTCGGAGCTTTGAGAGAGTCACAGGCCTGTGCAGGCATTGAAATTTCTTTCCAAATGAATCACGCCTTCATAGAGCGTTTACTATATTAGTAATACAGTTTTCTGTTACTTCAAATATAAATATGAACTGGACGTCTCTTTACACAGACTACTGGTATAGATCCCTAATAAACAAATACCAGAAACAAATATGTTAGAGACTCATATGTTCCCCTCTTTAATCCAAAACAACACATTCCATTTAGTCACATAAGGAGGCAAAACTAGGTTTTTGACCACTATTCAGAACACCTCCATTGATCTAACAGTCTTCTCCCATGAGGTGATAATCACATCTACAGTTACTCTGGAGGCTGCGACCTGGAAATGTGAAACAACCCATAACTGGTGACACAGGAAAGGATTTATAGTGAGCCCATTTTTCCTCTGTACTTAATCCAGCCATATTCCCATGCTGGGACTTCTAGGCAAATGCTGACTTTGACCTGAGTCTTACATTATTTATAACATTCTTGGTGATTTAGACACTGTGGGAGTGCTTTGTCTGAAAATGCTCGCTTGCGAGGGGGCTCTTAAAAATTCACCTTTTGCTCAGAGACATTGACCCCCCACTCTCCTCCATTCATTCCTTAATAGCTCCAGTAACACTAGCTGAGGGGCTCAGTTCTATTCCCTACTGTGAATTCCATTAGGGGTAAAAAGGTGCAGAACATTAAGCAGTTTTATTCATGTCCCAGGACCTCTTAACATACTGTACATGCAAGGGGCCTTGGACTTGACTGATATAGTTGTTATATTCTTATTGAGTCCCTCTGCTCCTGTTTAAAAATAGCAGTTCAATCAACATATTCTTCTCAGTGTCAGTCTCAGTGAACAAATCTGGTCACTCATGCTGGGTCAAATATGAATTACACAACCCTGTCGTACAGAGCAGGTCAGCCCATCATGGCCTGAGCTGCCAGAGCCCTCTGTGTGATACTCTCCACTCTGTGCTATCTGCTTATCTGATGTGATTATAGCCCTGTTCCTTTATCCAGTGTCTGAGCCCACCCCTTTGATTTCCCATTCTCGACTCCTCCGGCAAAGTTGTTTAAAACAACCCACTAACAACCTTGGAGACAGGCTTGACCCTGAAGTGACACCGTTTAAATACATTATGCTGCTTCTATAACTTTTCAAACACTCTCTCTGACTTCCATTAGGCAAGAGTTCATACTGCTTTGGCTTGGTTTTTGTTACATCGTGGTATGACGTTATGAGGGAAGTCTCTTTACAATTAACAGTTGATTAATGTGTGACATGCATATCATAAACTATGAGCTGATTAAACGTGTGCATTCATATTTGCTATGAATAATGTTACCACAGACACAATTTGACACAACATGAGACATACAATTCCATAATGAATATGTTGTATGCAACAATGCTAAATTAGTCTACCTTCAACCACAAAGGAGGCTTTACATTCATTCAATGTCTCAGTGGCTTTATGCATTTTCTTTAAAAATATTCATTAGACAGATTCTTACCATCACATATTGTAACATATGTGTCAAGTTCTGCAACCCAAACAGTAGATATGAGACATTTAAATGTACAGTTCTTTACTACACTCTCTGCATAATGACCAATGTTTTGACCCAATGTGCAACCAAGTGCATGTCAAGTATACTTTCATTAAGGTATTCTTAATGCAGTTATACATAAGGACAATTAGAAATAGAAACACAAATCTAATAGTAAATCTGCACTTGTGTGAAATGATGCCTGGAGCTTAAAGGACAGTCAGTCCATGATCAGGAGTTATGAAAAGTAAACAATTTAATAACATCAAAAACATCAATTAACATTCTTTAACATGCAATAGCTGTATTTGTACAGAAGTTGCAACCAAGTTGATCGCCACATTAATGTTTAACTTTACTTTATACACGCATCCTATGATAATGTTTTGGTTGAATGACAGTGGCTACAATGACATGCATGTTGTAGTAAGCAAGGCTGTTCTGATAACACCGGGATAACATTAGGCGATTATTTTAATTGGTATTTGGATGAGCTGAAATAGATAGATAGATAGATCTAGTGGCAATCTGGTGGTTTGTCGTTGTGTACATGCTTTTCCAGGGGGCACATTTTTCCTAACAACACTGCACTGTATCAGAGGAATTGATATCTACAAACACTGGTGTAACTCTACAGTATTAGTATGTTCATGATGTTATTCAATGTACCTGCCCTTTGTTTATTAAAGCATCTGTGTGTTTTAGCCAAGCAATTTTTTCTGGTTATTTTGTCATGTCAAACATATGAGGAAATAAGTTAATAATCAACCTTTGTACACATACGAAATCATATTTAATGAATACATTTCAAATATAAAATGTCAATAATATTTGCTTCAACTGAAAAACCAACATCATATCCTCACATACACTTGTTGTTTCCTACAAGAAGACTCGACATGAGACCTGGCTGCAGAACACCATGAGCAAGGAGGAGAGGAGTTTGTTCTTTTCTTTTCTTCCTTTGTGAGCAGATAACAAACAGTTGTTGCATTTACAAAAAACTCAAGCTCCCGAAGGTCTGATTGGCAGTAATAAAAAACACTCCACACATACAATAATATATATACATTTGGAAATGATCATTCATGTTACAGTTTGATAAAACAGAGCTTTATAAAATGAAGATGGCGGTGCGGCAGACAATGACACATTACAATTCACATGAAATTGTGCTTGGTATGGATTATGTCATTTCCTTCCTTCATGTCCCCTCCGTGAGTTTGATGAAAGTGTTGCCCTAAGCGCAAATGATCACGCTGGGGTTTGACTGCTTCCTTTGATCTCTGTGGACACCCTCTTTTCCTTGCGTCCTGCATACTCGCCAATAAAGGAACCGTCCTCGTTGAACTGAACATCCTCATCACCATAGTCCACCAGGCTGTCCCCACTGTCCCCTGCTTTGATCTCTCCACTCAGGGAGTGCTGGCTGCCCTTCAACGGCTTCTCATCATTGTCACTGCACAACACACAGCACACAAACAGGGGATTTAAAATCACCTAATTTCACTCATGGCTAAACTCTATGGGCTTGATTTGGTGAGGAGGACATGGGCACAGGCTTGACGGGCCTTAAGAGCTTCAATGAAGAGCTGCAGTGATTGGCATTAACATTTTACCTCCCACTGACTGTAGAGAAATGATGATCACATAAATGCACAGTCAGGAGTGTCCTAAACACCTTACATTATCTCTGCATGTGCATCAGTGTATGACTGTGGGGTGATCAGAATGATATGGGGGTATTGATGTGCATGTGGAGCTGATGCAGATGTTGAACCTGCACATGCTGCAGTCATAATGTGCATTGTAACTCGGAATGAAGGGACTGAGATGCACAAGCTGCATAAGTGGTTAGTAATGAATGACAATTAATTATACAACTGGAAAACCATCCCATAAACGGTTATAATGTGCATTATACTGTATGACGATTTTTATTAACATTATGACCATATGCCTCTGAGTTTATGGTGACATTGGATAGTGTTTAATCACAGAGTGGTTCAGGGTTATTCATCATAACTATAATGAATTTGGTTCTCTTTGTTCTGGTATGGAGGGCCATTCATTTAAAGGGCCTGGCACACAGCACTGCAACTCTGACATATCTTGTGACCACATGAAGACAGATGCATACTTTAAATGTGTGACTTTTGACTTCTGTGAAGTTGTGCTCTCTGGGAGTGTGTTATGAATTGCACCACTGGAGGATTAATGAATTGAACCCATATAGAACTGCCCTGGAGATTAGCTGCTTTCAATTACACAGATTGGTTTTACCCTCCTGCTGTGTGTTGGGCAGCCTTCATTTAGCTCCATTCAAAACAAATTTCAACGTCTGAACAATGAGGCAGTTATTTCTAATGAACTCTCTACCATCACATTCTACCTTATCACAATGCACCATATAGGGGTGATACCACATCAACACCAATGATGTGTAAACAACAACAGAAGGATTTGTTGCTGTTTACCACATGCTTTTGGCAGTTACTCAGCTCATTACATGTTTCGAGCAGGGATGTCTGTGAGGATCCGTGTAAAGTTCATGCATGTAGGGTTGTCTTCCAAATCAGGAGAAATGCATAGTTAGAATTATACAATATGACACAAATGGCAACATACTGTAGGGTACAATGCAATATTGTTAGCTGATGTCTGAAGTGATAGTGGAATGGTGTTTTGGGTTTTGATGTACCTGTATTCACAGAATGTGTCATCATGCATCCCCTGGGACTCCAGGTCTGGGTGAAGGTCTTCTTTCTCCTTTACTGCTCAGAGAGAGAGAGAGAGAGAGAGGGATCAATCGTTACAGCAAGACTACAGTAAAACATTCAATAAGTATGTTTTTATTTCTATGAACATAACTTTGAAAGCACATTTTGTAACCTCTGTATTTCCATTTTTTTCATGTCTGTAAAATGTGTATTATTTATTTTCTCAAACCCTGCGATGGTGATTCATTGATGTTTCATTTTGTAAAGGAAAGTCTGAGTAGATACAGTATAAAACAACGTAATGATATGTGCAACATGAAAAAGCGCTCCACTACTTCAGTACTGTACATCCATATTATAGGTTCGCACACATTCAAAAGTAACAGCGAATTCAGTGTTTGATGTCAGCAACACTTCCTGTGTGCAGCAACTGAATTGTACTTTCAAAAGGAAACAGGAAGGCAGAGGAAGTGAATGAGGTGGTACTGATGCTTAACGAAGGCAACAGAACAAAGCTATGTGATTTGTTCTCCCTTTACTGACATGGTAAGTGATACAATGAACAGGAGACAACTTGGTGGCCATTAACTGGAAAGGATGAAAGCTACTGTAAACTACCCCAATTTCCCTAAAGAGATGAAATAGCACTAAGATACCATAGTGCTTATGCCATCATCCCCTTTACTGGCATGTACCCATAACATGTGCATATCTTCTATGTAAAGTGTTCTTTGTTATTCCAATTCAGCATTTTTGAAATACATTTTAAATGATAGAAATATACTGGAAAAGCATATGCTCCCATCAAGTTCCAATACTCTGCATTGCATTGAAATGCTAAGCAGAGGTGTGATGTATATTTACACGAACAATATATCAGCTTAAGTATTTCTGTAATGGTTTCCAGTGTGATGTACAATTTCTCTTTAGCAGTAACAACCTAATAGGAAATATAATGACACTTGTGCAATGATTAGTTAGCATTCAGAAGGTGCAGTGTGTGTGTTTGAGAGTGAGCACCTACCGGAATACTTCCCCCCTTTATTTCTGTTGACAAAGCAGGCGATCAACACAATGAGGGTGAGGAGTGCGACGGCACACATCAAGCCGATGAACCAGCCCTGGGTGGAGATTCCACCATTGATACTTGCCAGACCTGAGGAGAACAACAACACTCTTTGACCTTGACTTGACTTGGCCTTTCACCGTGAGGACACTTGATTGAATATTTACATCGACAAAGGCTATCTGATGCAAAGGCAGAGGCAGCAGGGTACGCTGAAATGGAAATGTACCAGTATTAATATTAAACAGCTAATCCGCTTGTCTAATTAATCAACTGAGGAAGCTGTTCAAATGTAATTCCTCTCACCGAGTCCACAGAGCAAAATCAAATCCTATTGACACTGAAAGAACCATGCGTGATTCCTTGAGTCACGTTCAAGGACATTCTTGTACCTGCATACTACTCAATGAGACATCAATTAGTTATGGTGCTTATGTGAGTCTGAGTTCGTAATTTGGATATCCCTGCTCCTCACCTTGGGCCCTGGTCCTGATAACATCTTCAAAAATACTAGAATTATCAACCCAGTTGTTAGTCATAAGTCGCACAGTGTACTCAGTCCCAGGTTCGAGCCCCTCAATGATGTGGAAAGTCTTTGAGGTGTTTAGTGCCTCAGATATCTTCCAGTTACCTTTACCTACAGAAGGTGCACAGTTAGGGAGGTTAGTACTCATCAGAACATGTAGCATCCAGTATTGATTACTGTGCATACGAAGACATCTAACACTATGAAGGTACACAAAATGCTACATAATGTTAGTTACATGCCTTCACCAAGGAATTCAAAATGACCTTCAAACTGTATCACAACAACATTGACTAGAAATGGACAGAGAAATAATCTGATCTTACGGTTGTTCATATATGCAATATATAACTCAGATTCCTTGTGCTCGCTCCCCGGAATCCAGCTGATATTTGCAAAGCTGTCACTAACTGAGGAGCTAATATTCAACAGGGCTGGGACTGATAAACAGATGAGAGGGAAGAGAAATGGTAGAAAAAGGGTTAGTAAAGGAGAGAACAGACCGCATCCACCAAACTGTCAAAGACTGGCCCATGTGTTGCTATTGTTTTCAGAAGAAGGAGCATTCCAACAGCCTAGTGTTAGGTGCGCTTTTCATTGCTACAGTACTACTCTAGGATGGAATATAGACTTGATGTTGAATGAACTACAAGTAATGAAATTGTAAGAAAAACAACAACACCAATGATATGGAAATGTTATATGACAGCCAGCAAAAGCTAAATGAGAATCTATAGACAAACATGCATCCACTGAAACCTGCAGACGTGTCAACAATGCAAAACCTTGCTTACTGACGCCATACATAATACATTTTCCACAATTCAATACCACTAACTATCATTATTCAAATCACATGGATTTAACCTGCTGCAGTATACGCGTATCATTTTATTAGGGCTTAACAATTACATTTCTGTGGTGAGGATATGTCCCTGTGCCCAGTTTCAGCTCAACCCAAGCAGAGTGTTTTGCAAATATTATTTAATAATGGAGTAATAAAGCTTGTGGACACTGACTTGATTTGAGTCATCAAAGAACCGCAGGAGCTGGGTGGAGTGTGAGAATTATGTCCTGTTCCTTATTGCCAAAGTAAGGCTGGTGACAGCTTTTGGCCAGCTTGGTCAACAAAATACAATCCCCTTCATTTCCCTCAGGCAAACATGCAAATCTTAGACTGTCTCCAGCTCAGATGCATTATTTGCTCAGGTGATAATTCAGTACACAAGGACACCTGTGTCTGTGCTGCCCATCCCTGTGTGCACAAATGACACACTCGTAATGTTGATGTATGACTCTGTAACTATGGTAATTCCCATCATTGGCTTTGTATGATGACTTCAAGTGACACAGGGCCCAGACTAAAAATATCCCAGGGCTGGGCTGGCGTGTGTTTGTCATTGCGCCGCTCAGCCTGGTATTAAACGCTGCAGAAAGCATCTGCTCCCTCAGCAGGGATTGCAGGCGCTGCCACGAGGTCTGAAAGATGGCTCTTCAAAGTCAGAGGGCTCTTTAGAAGGAGAGCCCACAACATTGAAATATTCTGATCTACCGCTTTCAACAGCTTCCACTTATCCACTTATCTCAGTGTCCCTTAAATATCACCCTCCCTGTAAGAGCTCACACACCTCCTTAATTCTCCCACAGCTCAAATGGCGCTATGGACGATTTCTTGTCCAGCAGCACTATTGTTGTTTGCCCAGTTGAAGGTTACATGGAAATGTCAGGCGACTGTTTGGTCAATATTCTGCCGTGTACAGGAGGACTGGGGCCCAACAAATCAATCCCTTACAATTAGACATATTTGTCCTGTTCGAACTACAACACTCTACGCTCACACCACTGGGTAGAGTGGAATAGATCTGAGAACAATAATTTGATATCCCTGATGAGATTGTTGAAGTATTTGTCCGAATTCAACTTAACATTAATGCTGATGAGTTTTAACATGTTTATGCAGTAAAATCCCAAACAGTTAATTATTGTCATATCTTAACACTAAAGTTTACCTATGTCTATTATTGCCCTACATAGTGTACAGTTAGATGCATGTGTATACCTATGGAGGAATGAGTGGCATTGGCCTTATTGGACACTGAGGTGCTTGGAGGTGAGGGAATAGCAGACTGGCCTGAAAAGAAACAGATTTTAAGATTATTGACTATTTTTTGAGTGAAGGAGAGGGCTATTGTACAGTCTAGTGAAGAGTTTAGGTGTTAGCACACAAGGATAGGGGGGCGAATACATTATTAGTTTCTATTCTACATGACAGACTATTACAACAAATGGTCAAGATAACAACTACTGCACTACAGTACCATCATCAAATAACTATAAATTAAGTTCTAGAGTGGTTGGATGTGATTATAAGGAAGCATTTGTATTACAGGCAGCAACTATTGCCATGTTGTTTCAAGAATATACAGTAAATAAGTTAAAGCTTCATTTGATCCCTCTGCCTGTGTTACACATGTACCACTGAGCCTGGTGTTGTTAGAACAAAAGTCAATATTAATTTAGAGATTCACTAATGAGATAGGATTAATATGAATTCATAATTAGGATACTCATTATCATTGTTATTGCAGAGGAACCCAAAAACTGTCTAAAAAAAGGAGTCAACATTTGATCATGAAAGGAGGCATCAGAGTGTTCACTGCTGATGGCAAGGGCAATTATCCACAGATGAGGAGAGTATCTGCATAGCATCTCAGGTCTGCATTCATGAAATAGTATGTGTATTAGTTGTTTCTGACACCAGTATCTCTAACTGTCCTCATAATGCCTGCAGCTTATTCAATGACACAGGCCATACTTGCGGTCTCTATTCACATCTTTTCAACCATCATGCACTCAAGCTAATCTATGTTAAAGAGACTATATCTTACAGAAATCATACTGACAGGTATATCCAATGAATAGCATGAGTGTTTGGAAAAATGGAGATTCAAAAGCTACTATTGTGTCACTAAGGATATAGGGTTAATGTACAGTATGGTACACTCATGCAGCTATTGATAAATCGGAATATACCTGAGGGTATGATTTACAGTAGTATTACTCTACAGTACTTGTGTGTAACCCTACATAAACAGAAATGGACATACTGGAGTTGACAGTGGATACCGCTGCTGAAGCTGGTGAGAGAGAGACGGAAAAGAAAAAGAAATGCATTGCCAAGCAGACATGGAAAGTGGTTTCAACCACCACACCACACACAAAATGTATCATCAAAGATAAACGCAAGAAGATGAATACCAAAGCAGGCATATATTTCGCAATTGCAAAAGGGAAAGCCTTGGATACATTGACATGGCACTGCAAAGCATAGGCAGACAAACTGTGATATACAGTAAGTAAGAATGAATACTTCTAAGACGCAACATGTTTCCCTACATACATGTACCGGGAGCCCTATTAAATCAAACCATGCAACTGGATTTCCAGGTAACTTCAACATAGGGCATGTTTGAATTAGCATCCAATTTAGTTTATTTTAGTTTCACACTACAGTATGAAATATTATTCTGTTATGGGGGCAATCTGGGATTCAAACAATAACAAAGCGTTCTCCCCACTACTTTATTTGCTGAACAGATGAGGGATGGGGCTGGAGAAATGTAACCAATGTAACTCTCAAACACATAGACGGAGCTAAGGATGCAAGGACTGACCATCCACGAGAAGAAAATGATAGCTGTTTACAATAGTGGTTGTTTACAATTACATTACAACAATACAATAAAACAAGTGTATATATATTGGGCTCCGATGGGGAAGACAGTTAAAACTAAACTCATATATCAAAAATCTAAAATTCTTGATTGATGTACCAATTGATGTACCAATCCCAGGTTACCCCTTTCAGTATACAAATCCACACATGCATTCTATGCACCAGATAATAGTGTTGGATTGAATAGGCAGCTTTGTTTAGTTGTATATTTAAGTCAGTTGAAAATGTAGATTGGAAGAGAGCACCCAAATCAAATTACCTTTGTTCAACATAAGGTGTGTGGAGACTTTCTGTGTATGTGCATATACTCTCTATCACACATTCAAGTGCACTTACTTATATTCATTAGATTGTAATCATATTCCATTGGTGCCACAACCTTATCTACCCTCCCACAGACACTTGAATTGACATTGCAGTATTCAACTGAAGTAGAAATGACATGTAATTCATAAAATAAAATAATGGATTATATGCATAGACCCAACATATTACGATTACTTACACCTTACCAATTCCTATATGATTATGCAATATGATATCAAAATCCTCAGTTTCTCCTGCTGAGGGCAATTGTCTTCTTTTAGCTGATTGTTTCATAGTGCGCATTCTCCCTCAAATCAATAAGCACTTGCTCTTTCATGACAGTGACAAATGAGACTGCTCTCACACCCTTATGATATTGTTTACCCACGTAAAAATTACTTAGATGGAGATATGAAACGCTGAGCCTATATCATATTATTGAATTCAACTTCCATGGTAAATGGCTTGGGCAATCCATGCCCCTTCTCCCTCCCCATTGGCCAATAGACTCCCTCCAGTCTCAATGCAATGTGTGACTCACGTGCTTCTGGTGTGGTGGTGCACTCTTCGCTGACAGCAGTCCCACAGCCCACTGTGGTGCAGGATCTCAGGTAGAACTTGTACCTGCTAACCGCCTCCAGGTCACGCAGGATCCACTTGGTGGTGTCAGGGCTGCTGATTTCCACTGTCTGCAGTGGCCCCACCTCCTCTGTGTCATTAACTACACACAGAAAGGGATTGGATTATACGTGGCTTACACTTGGGGTTCATTTAGGAAAGGTGAAAGGAAAGGGGAAAGGGAAGGATCGTCTCTGATAAAAAGCATCATTTGACTGATAATTCCTAATGACTAATGGATTCTAATGGATTTACTCTCTTTTAGAGTAATCAGACACTTTATGTTAGTATCTATCACATCTAATTTGCATACACGTTGGATAGCCCTCCCTGGTGATGAAACTGGCCGTAAATGTTACCACTGAATCCTGTGAAACCTGTGAAATATGAACTTCAGTAAGGCCTCTCTGAAGTTGGGCTTAGCCCTTGAACAGCTGTGCAGCCGCCTTTAAATTCCTCCAGTGCTCCTGGTGCCACTCTGACAGCTGGCTGCATTATCCTCAACATTTCACACATGACTTCCTTCAAGGGGACTTCAAAAAACCCCACTTCAAAGAGCTCCATCAGCTTTATCACGCTAGCACAATGAATACATCCCATCTTCTAAAATATAGCATGACACTTGGCCCTCTTGTGCAGCAGAAAAATCAAACTCAATTAGCAAGAGATGCTGTGCAAGAGCTGTAGTTGTGACTTAGTAATTAGCCTCGTCATGGTTACTGTCCAAGGACAGAGACACACACAGGGTCAATTTGTCCTGTGATGCTGCTTTCTCCTGGGACTGTGGGCCATTGTGATGAAGTCCCTTCTGGAAGGGACGGGGTCACTAACACTAGACCTTAAGAGACTGTGACACTGCGGCCTGGGTCAGTGCTGCTGAAGCCTGATCATGACACACAGGCCAGTGTCTTTCTCCCTGACATGTTTCCTATACACATGCACTGACCCGACTCTAACCTTACTGGTATCAGAACAACACAGTGATTTTCTTCAACAAGGATCACAGGTTAGACTAACAATGAGTTATACAGTACTGAACATGGTGTCTCCTGCTACTGTATGCTCTCTAATGCATTCCAAATTGAATATTGAATATTTATAACGTGTTGTATTTTTTCTCACTCTTGCTTACATCTAGCCTGCTTTCATCTGCTTACATTATCTGTCATGCATACATATACTGGAGGCAAACAGTATAATGCACAACTGGTCATTAATTATTCAAAAAGGGTAATTTACAAATAAAGTAGCAGATCATGGAATGGCTACCCCTCCATTTTGGTATATCATTCAGTGTTAAGGGGCCTTCCCTCCATTGAGCTCTGCTCACTCATCCATCATTCGCCGATGTGGCCACTATCCTCCTGCTGAGACTTTTTAACTGAGATTTGATTGCAGCTCTGCATGTTTTTCTATTGCAGGGCAACAGTCTAATATTAGCAGTGAGAGCTAGACAAGAGGGCTTGTGATTGTTATGCATATAGCATGCAAAAATGTATACTGTATGCATACTGTATGCAATCACACACAAAGCAGCACAACAATATCTCTTAGTGGTAATATCAAGGCAATACTACGAGACATACATCCATTGGAGAAGGACTGTTACATGTAAGAGGCTTGAGTTTAACAAAAAATACAGTACGTACTTAGCTGATACTCTAGGATGTATCCTGTAAGAACTCCATTAGGCTCAAGTGGAGGTGCCCAGACAAGAGAGACGGTGTGCTTTTGAGCTTCGTCTACCCTGAAAACAGGGTTTTTCTCTGGAACTGTGAGACAAAAAAGATAATACCAATAGTAAGCAGTGTAATACTGTAGGCTAGAGCACAACCCCTTATCTCTCTAGTTGGAGTTATTTTCTTCTACAGTGGAACTGAATCAATATGTTACATGGCGTTTCCCCATTCTCTCAACCCCCCCCCCCCCACCCCCCCCCCCCCCACCCCCCTCCAGTCTTACCTCCCTCGGGGGTTTTGAAGTTGACGGGATGGCTGCCTGGCCCATTGCCCCGCCCGTTGAAGGTCATGAGAATCAGGCTGTACTCAGAGAAGGGCGTAAGCCCCGGTACCATGGCATGGCTCCTGTCCCCCGGGAAAACCAGAGTGTGTTTTTCCCCGTGAGTCTTCTTTGTATCCAGAAGACTGCGCAGACGCCACCAGTTTACCTGCATGACAGAGGACACACAGTGTATGAGTCTCACAGGTTATATGAAAAGGACTATAAGATCACACACATAAAAAAAATGCTTCTATACAGGTTTCCGCTGGTGACTTGTGCAGGGGAAACATTGAGCTGCCAGGGGCAGTGAGACAGAGTGAGGTGAGAGGGCCAGGTGATCCAGCGAGGTCAGGGTCTTTCCCTTTAAACTGTGTCTAAAAGCAAAGGGATGTTTTGAGGAATTACCCTGTAGCCTCCCAGATGTCCATGCAGCTTGTCCTTGTGAACACGCGACCAGCTGACCTTGACCAGCGAGTTGTTCATCACCTCCACAGCTACATCATCAGGGGCTGCAGAGGGGACTGCAGGAGCACGCATGCACACACACACACACACACACACACACACACACACACACACACATTTAGAATCTTCAAAAATGTTATTCCATTGAAATGTCATTGTTTAGTCTATAGTTCTAAATAATCTCATACACTTTCAGGGTGCTAGGATTTCACTAGTAGGGAATAGGTATCGCTTATTGCCTCAGTGATGATACAGACATCACCGCAACAAAGGAGCACAAAATCATAATCTCTGATACAATGACATTCTTAATACATTTATGATCATCGGATTTGGACTCTTCCTAAATAGGAACTTAATATAGGACACTATGGAACAATCAAAACACAGAACTAAAGGGAGATTAAACATTGGTGGAGGTAATGCTATATCTATCACACTTTATTTATGTTACTTCATGACCTGAAGTAAAATCCTGAGGGCAACTCCAAAAGAAAGCTGGAGATAGATATAAGTAAAAAAAGGTAAACAAAGGTATTTTGCAAAGTGCTAAAAGTAGGCCTAATGTTCAGCAAAGCTGGAGAGTCTACCATACTGTATAAGTGGAGCAGGTGAAAATGTTTGAATCAGGTTTAATTGGATACTTTGACCTGTGGGTTGTTTGGCTTCTGCTCACACATGTATTGCACTTGATCAGAGGACTATGGCTTTTATGGACTAAGCAGAGGGCAAAATGGAAGCATTTAGTTATTCTAAAACTAGCAAAAAATTCCCTCACAAAGTATCTATGTTTTTTTGTATCACAATAGTGCAGTAAGACAGGTATATGGAAATGGAAATGATTCCTGCTTGTTACACAAGTTTATGACAATAAAAGACGTCACTCACAGTCCTCTCCTGAGTAGCCGGTCACCACTTTCGGCTCCGGTCCCCAGCCCTGGCGGTTCCTGACTTGGATTTTGATCTCGTATGGCACAAACGTGGGCGTGTTCTTCACCACAAACGAGTGTCTTTTCACCACCTGCTCCTGCCAGTCCTCCTCCACATCCTGACGCTTGTAGCTCACCTTGTACTCTAGACCTGGACCATTGTGCTCAATGGGTAACAATGGCTGAGAGAGGTGAGAGGAAAAGGATAACAGTGGAAAAGATAGTTCCACTTCTACAGGAACAATGAAGCATTTTGTTTATCTTTCTACATCTTGGCTACTGCAGGCTTAGTATGTCAAGGCAACATACCAGTATGTGGATCCTAATCATTATTTTATGAAACAGAGTAAAACAATAAAACAAAAAATGGCTTGGTCCTGCTCTTGAGGCACCTCTCTCTGACACAAAGAGCTGGCTAAATTTTCAGATGAAGAAAGATCGGGTACTTTCCTTTCAATGGCACAACCGTGGAAAATAGAATCAGATACCATTATCCACAAAAGCAAATCATTAACAATGAGAGAGCTCATAAATCCAAGAGCTCTGGCTACATTAGCATGGTGGGGCAAGAAGATAATAGGTGAAGGAGATTCATCTTTTCACAATAAATCTGAATTTATGACTGTACATGTAAAAATGTCTCCTCCGTTGCCTTCCTTTTCACTTCCTTTTCAAGCGCCACAATAGGCAGCTTTCACAGTGAACCAATTCACTGTGATCCCTCAAAATTGGCTTTTATAAAGTTATAAATCACACAATGAAATATCAAAACTAGGCCAACTACTGATATTTCTATAGAAACAATTCTTATTGATAATTGTATGTGCAATATTGATAACACTAGCCTCTATTCTATTTGAGTAAAGAGAGATTCTTTGATTTCTCCGCAAAACGTATTCGTAGCTGCAGTGAATTATTCACTACTCTGATGGTTGCCTATAGTACAGTGTGTGTAGTGGAGGGATATTGAAGGACCACACTCTGGTTCTTACCTCCCAGTTGATATCCACTTCATGTGGGAAATGACTTTCGATTTTGATATTTTCAGGGTTCTTGTCAGGGGCTGTGGGAAGAGAAGAATTATGGATTTTGTCAGTATTGGAATTGTTAGTGAAAGAAATCTCCTGTGAAATATGCACATTAGAAAGCAGATTATCAACGAGAGTGGAATCAATTATCTCCCAGGTTTGACTGTTTGAAAGTTCAACAAGCGGCAGAGACAGCTCAGGTGGCCTGGAGTGCCATATTAAAGAGGAGGATAAAACAACATGAGAAGAGGCATCAGACCTGCTGGAGGGGTTTTGTATCTCTCTGTGGGCTCGCTGGGGCGTCCCCTCCCCACAGCATTGACTCCAGATACACGGAAGCGATAGTCAACATCCCCATGAAGTTTCAGGATTGCCGAGGCGTGGTTTCCAGGAACTCTCAGAAGCTCGTTCCAGTTCCCCGGCTCCCACTGGCACTCCTCATACTCAATAATGAACTCTGTTGACAGGGGGAGACACACAGACCAGTCCCCAATCTGCCCAAGCACTTGCAAAGGGGCTGCCTATCTAACAGCCAGCTGTGCTGCAAAGTCCTTGGACCCTGCAGTGAGCATAAAGTTCACTCAAAAACACAGACAGCTAATTTGTGCTGGGATGAATTCATATCAGACTTGCACAATTATAATTCATAAACTTACACAAAAATAAAGTACTAATTCCATTTGAGTACATTGTTGCCACATAAGTAGCCTTTCATAGACTATAGGCTGATGCTCCAACATGCATCCAGTACTACTCAGTCATCTTGTTTGTTACGTTTGCAGAGGCAAATGGATGGCCCTATTACCAGTGGTTGAGCTGTTGTGGTCATCCCCAGGGATCCACTTCAGTTTCACACTTCTGCTCTTCTGTTCAGATTGCACCAAGTTCTCAGGTGCATCAGGGACATCTAAAAAACAACATTGCTTTGATAACAAACAAAGACACAGCATCCTCTGGTGTGGAAAGGACACGTGAAAGAACTTGAGAGCAACAAGATACTGCCAGAAGTGTCCAGTGGAAACGAAGGAAGGAGTGACTCTGATGCAGTGATTTCACATGGTTACAGTATCCCTTGGTGTATGTGCAGGTCACATCAAAAGAAAGCAGGGGTATTGAACAATAACATGATATATTCAGAGCTGTGGTCTAAATACATATAAGTGTTCATTGATGTATTTATAGTATGTTGTGCAATGTGAATACGATGCCCTGGGGTGTTTGGCTTTGACTTATGGATCTATGCTTTGATGTGTCATGTATTACTGTTTCGCTGGGGGCTCATAGGTCACATGACTTTTGGGTCAGAGCAGACGTGATGTTTCTGACATGTTTGCTCACCCAGCACAATCAGCTGTGCAGAGGCCTGGGCCATGTCCACTGGAGTTCTGGCCACACATTTATATGTGCCCTGGTCTCTGTGGCTTACATTGGTGATCTGCAGTATACCATCCTCCACAAAGTATCTATCGACAGAAAGATAGAGACAAAGTATTGATTGGTGCAATCTAAAAGCAAGTGAACTTTCTGGCTAGTTTTAGGTCTGCGACACCAAAAAAGGGGTTGTCTCCTACCCAGACTTCTCTGTGTGGTTTAGGGCTATCTTCATGTCATCTTTTTCCCACAGGATCTCAAAATCGTCACTGAAGGACTTGTCATACTCCACCAGGCATGAGAGCTGGGCTGTGGTTCCTCTTAGGATCTGCAAGTCTTCTGGGGCCTCCACTATTCTAGTGGGATCTGAGATCGATGAAACACATTACTCTATTAGTGGCATTTAAAGGGCATGTACAAAGCATAATAAGCAGCACATGTTTGTCTTATGGCATATCATATATGCTTTCTCATATCATATATAACTTTACCTTTAACATCCAGTATGGCAGTGATAGCAGACATGCCCTCAGCGTTTTTAGTGTAACATGTGTACTGCCCCATGTCCTCTTTTTCCACATTATAGATCTCCAATGATCCATTCTCATGAACTGTAAACCTTGGTCCCTCCACAGACCCTGTTGAATCATCCTTGTTCCTGTAAAACATTAAAAGCAACCAATTAAGAGTCTCCACTTGTGAGAGGAAGTTTTTCCTGTACAAGATAACAATTTTGACATCCTTTCTATGGTCATTCAAGAGTGTGAAAATACCATGAAGGAGGTTTTAGATGTTGATACTCTGCATGTTTAAGTTAACACTGCAGCACCAACAGGGAAACACATTCTGTAGACAATTATTATGAGACGATGACACCTTGAGGTCTACTACTGCTCCCTGCTGGCCTCAGAGAGGAGATGATGGAGCTGGAGAGCCGGCTCACCATGATATAGTTGAGGGAGGAGAGCTGAACACGTTGCAGTGCATGATCACCCCCTTCCCCTCCACAGCTGAGTACTCCAGCCCCTCCTCAGTCAGAATCATGGGAGGAAGATCTGAAAATGGAAACATATCCCAGTCAGTGATGCAGTGTTTCGGACATGAATAATACTTCCCAACACATTTGGAGGGATCTGAGTGTGGTCCTTCACCTGAACAGACTCCACAGCAATGAGAGACTCAGTGAGTCTATAAATAGCTAGAGCTAGGACTGGAAAACATGAAGCAGGTGAAGGCAGACTGAGTGATGTGAAATAGCTATTGTCATCCTCCTTGTGTTTAATTGCAATTCATGTTGTAAGAATGGCTGGACTGTCAGTTTGATTGTCATACAGTTTGAAAATACTGAAAATGAAATTAAAAAAAAGAAAACCGAAAGGGAAAAAAAATGAGAGTCTTATAATTTATGGACAAATCATCCTTGAATCGTGTCTTTCTCGCTCCATTCTTAACAAAGGGAGCAGCTGGGATTCTGCTTCTAGAAAATGTCCAGCTTTATTAACTCCTGTGTCACCATAAAAAAAAGGTAATTTCTGAAAGGCGAAAGAGAGCATATTGTTTTTTATCTGCACTTATAAAAGCAGCACATGTTTGTCTTATGCCACCAAAATCTGAATGGTCTGGAGAAACCTGTTAGCATATAAATGCCGGAGAGCTGGCAGGCTGGTCCACGGGGAGGGTAGCTAGCTAGCCTGTTTGGAGGACTGTTGCTCACACACAGCCTTCCTCCACCATGCCCTGAGAGCCATAAGGCAGTGCCAACACCAGCGCCAGCTCTCAAACCAGACACAAAACCACTCATAATCTTCCAGTGACTAATGCCCATGTCTGTCAATTAGACACAAACAAACGACCCCGTCCAACAATGGGATTCTTTACTGCATTTTCATCATCAGACATATTCCTACTTTAGATAATGTGCTCTTTAAATTAAGGCTCTCAAGATGTATGCTACTCTTTATTGGTGACCATTAACTTATTGACTTATTAACCATTAACCATTTATTGCATGAACATGATAATACATTTAAGCTTGGTGTAATTGGATGGCTCCATTCTTTAGAGCTCCCTGCCTCGAGTTAAGCGACCACAACATACAAGTATATAATATGGCAGGGAGCCCATAACTTATCAGACCCCCTGTAGGTAGGCTACATACAGAGCAACCTAGCGGGTGGAGGCTGGGAGTGGTGGGTGGGACGACCACACAAAACTTGCTCTCATAGCCAGTACAACCACGTAACAACAGTTGAACACTATGGAGGTGTGTTAACTTGGCCACCTATAAGCCTCTGTCTCTTGAGCATGTGACTGTGGTTTGCATCCGTGTTTGTGCATCCGTGTGAACCAGTTGATGGACAGCTGCGCTATTGATTTAGAGTGCCCTGCCTGAACTAACACTATGCTCCATGTAAAGCCTCCTAGACGCAGAATGTAACTCTATACTTTCCGAGGGGCAGACTGAATAAAGCAAAGCTCATTCATATACTTACTCATAATCATGATATTAGCATTGGCCAGAAGGGTTCCATGTCTGTTGGAGGTTTCACACTGGTAGACTGCACTGTCAGAAGCGTTGGCATTGTGCAAGACGATGGTGTCATCAAACACCTCCCGGTTGGATGCTGGGACCTCTGCAACCAACAATGAAATGCATTAATTGCGGCAACAATCCGCGATATTATACATGTATTGTTGAGGTTAGCTAAGAACTTACCCTCGAGAGTCAGTCCATTTACTCTCCATGTTATAGTGGGCTGAGGAATGCCGGAGGCTGAGCACTTGATGAGCACATCTGAGCCAATCATATTCAATTGGCTCTCAGGTTCAAACACCCACTGAGGAGGCTCTGGAAAAAAACACACATCAAATACAGACATCAGAAACCAGGGAATGGACAAGAGCAACATTTACCCATCGTAATATTATACCAGAGTTAGGATAAATAATCACGCAAATTATGCTTTTCTAGCGTTTTCTTCCTATCTGGAGCCAATGTTGAATTGAAGTTTCTGATACAGTCCTAAATGGTAACACCTAAAATGCACACTAGATGACACTGTTTCCTGTTAAAAAACAGTTTCAGATAGACTTCATTATGTCAGATACTATTACGCTTTCTAGCTGTTGTTGATTGGATGGCTTTGCAGTAAAACCCAATGGTGCAATTAAATCATTATATACATTTCCAATAAGCATGGATATTCATCATAAGACTTTATAATTCCAGTCTGTATCTACTGAACTCAGTTGACTTACCTTCCACTGTTACATCAAAGTAATGGACAGCCTCTCCATGAGTGTTCTTGGCCTTGCACTTGTACTTCCCATTGTCTTCCTCATCCACATCGGGTATTGTCAGGAGTTTCCCATGGTTCCTTACAGTGGCTCTGTCAGCCATCCTGCTGTCCACTTTAACCCATTCAATCTTCGGAGTTGGGCTGAGAGCAAATGGTATGGGCAGAGTGAAATGGTTGATTTACACATGATCACACAGTCGCTTCACATTCTTCTGTTCACATTGTAAATCTTTGATAGAAAGACGTGGTTTTACTTACAACCCCTCTGCGATACACTCCAGTAGTAGCTCCTCGCCTTTAACCAGCTGTGTCTCTGACTTGACACTAGAGGGCGACAGAAGACTAGGTCTTCTCCTCAGGAGGGAGTTAGCTTGAAAGATGAAATAGAGACAATCAAGAATCTGTGCTTAGTGAATTGAACTGATATATAAATCCATTTTGTTTCTCGAGGAGGCAATATGACGAGTCTAACTCTTCTTCTGGCAACCAACAATTAATCTCCATAATTCACATTTTAGAATGGAAACAAAAATGCATACTGTACGGCACAACCAACAGGTGTGCTAGACAGGGATGTGATATGAAATGTAACTCACCATGACCAGAACTGCTACTTGTGTCACTGTTTGACTTAGCTGAAATGGAGGTGGGTAAGATATGAAATTGTGCAAAAACGCCCATAAAGAATACAATGAATAAGAAACAAACGGTGACATCAAAATGACGGCAAATAAAACTTTGAAGACTCTGTTTGATATTGAGAATGATCTTCATGATCATAGTGACAATGCAATGATTTCAAGCTTTTTCCCAGGCACTCTGGAACTGGAAATCAATGTACATTTGGAAAATGATAATACGTTTGGGATTCCAAACATAAATGGTCATCATGATGATCAAATGAAAGCCAATGTCTGGGTTTTGTAGCTTTCAAGACCCAAAACTTAAACTTTCTCTGTGTTTAGTACAGTTCATTAGATAAACAAAGGACATACTGCTCTTGACAATGACAGACATGGCTGTTTTCTGCACGATGGTTCGTATCTTGGGGAAGGCAGCGAAGCAGCAGTAATCCCTACGGCTGTCCTTCTCCAGAGCATTGGAGAAGAAGAGGTCCCCATTGAGACCCATGGACACTCTCTCATCCTGCTCTATGTGCTGGAGACCTGAGGAGAAAAAGAGATGTATTCCCTATTAATAACATCTCAGAACATTACATTTGAGCTACTGTATCTCAATGTAGCAGCAGACACAACCACAAACAAGGTGTGATGGGTGTGTGGGGACATGTTAGTCACTCACCAATAGTCATCCAGTAGATCTGAAGTGGAGGGATTCCTCTTGGAGGGTTACACTTCAGGATGACAGCCTGACCCTCCTCCACCACTATGGGATCAATCTTCTCTTTAGGAAACTTCGGAACATCTGACAAAATAAAAAAATAAAACACAAATGAAAAAAATGAATGAATCAGTCAGCCATTTCAGGTAGTTGCCTTCTTCTCCAGCAGGTGGCAGTCTCCCAATGCTTGTGTTTTGTGCTGGTTGTGTGAATGGGTGTTTGTGTTCCTCTGAAGCATCCAGTAAGTGAATCAAATTCTATAGCACATTTTTCAGATGTTCGCTTGGAGGGAGAAATAGACATCATTACTACTGTTGTTGTGCCGCGTGTCAACAGTGCTGAATGGTTGAAGCATGACCAAATTTAGTCACAGTTCCCCTTGGTGTGGATTTCTTTGAAGATTTAGGTACTATGCTTTGGAACAAAATGAAAAATGTACCCGGGGAAATGACAGAGAGGCTAGATCACACTCCATTCCTTCCCAGAGTGTATATGGGTGTAGATGATAGGCAACTGGGGGTGGAATGCTCTAGAGTTTCAATGACTTTCTGTCATGGCCAATACAATGAACAGCTCACGACGGAGCAACTCAGTCATTACATTGGATTCCAGGCCCTGAATCACTTTGAAAGAACTGTAATAGAGCACCATAGGCTCAGAGATGTATGTTACTCACGGGGCACAATGAACTCAATCTCCTCCGATATGGCGGTCCCCAGTTTGTTGAAGGCGTAACAACGAAAGGTTCCCTGGTACTCTGTGAGATTCCCAGTGTTAGGGATCACAAACGTCCCTGAGTCCTCCTCCCTCATCAGCCTTGGGTCGAGGAAGGGATCAAACTCTACCCCGTTTTTTGTCCACATGAATCTATGAAAGAAACAGTTCAATCTCTCACTGATAACATTCAAATCTATAACCTTGAAATATTCTGCTGTGAACTTGTACCAAATGTACAAGTCCGTGCTCCGTTTCCAAGGTTGGCTCTCAGAGATTCACACCATGAAATCAAACACACAAACATAAAACTTAGTGCCAAAGCTATGGTATCTATTGGTCTGCTAACAAGCTCTCTTGGGCTGTCTCTCTCCCATCTGCTGGGGATGGTACAGTTACACAGTACTCACTCTGGCTCGGGGTTCCCTTTGGCTTCACACGTCATGGGGAAGTTCTCGTCAAAGGGGAAGGCGATCAGAGAGCTGGGGGACTGAGCCGTGATGGTGGGCAGCTGCTCAACTGGGCAACAGACAACAGAGACAACACTCTTGAGACAACATACCAGAAAACTACTGCAGGTTTCAACATATGTCTCACATTCAACAATCTATCATCACAATGTTGGTGTATCTATCACCATAATGTTATTTTTCATTTAATTTAATGATGTTGTATGTCTACTGTGTATACCACACAGCTTGAGCTTGGCATGCTATTCTTTGTCCATGCTTAACTTGTTCAAGTGAGACAAGTCAACAACAGTAGATATCAGTCGGTATCAACAGTGGGTGACTGGTCAGCATGGCCAATGGAGTTTCTAAATGTCACACGGGGACAGTTATCAAAGACCATCCCAGTATAATATGTAGGTTTGTTGAGGATATGGAGGAAAATGACAATAAACGATTTTCATATCCTACACATGAGCACATGAGCCTAAAGAGATTAAGGACATCACTAACGCTGGCTAGGGCATGGAAACTTATGGCAAACTTACTGTTTACATGACCTAAAACTAGAAAATCCATGGCAGCAGGAAAAAAAACATCACCCAATAACACAGACAGAAGTTTAAGCTTAAGGATTAATAATAATAATTTTTGTTATAGACCTTTCTAAATTAATGTTATCACACTTTGTGAATAGAACAAAATAGAAGATTGTTAATTGCATTTATAATGATTTCTCAACATTAAACTGTTAGTTCAGGATTTTGAATGTTATATAAGTATAAGTATTATATATATAAGTATATAATTCGAACTGAGAACACTTCCTGATTTGAAACACAGGCACTCAGTTTTGAATGCGCCCATTGCCTTACGTCTGATATATACTTTTTTTATCTGACCAATTCAAAACCGAGTGGCCTGTATTTCAAGTCTTCTCAGCTCTAATAATATACTTCTATGCTTGTAATAGTAGAAATAACTAAGTGTTTTCATATCGACATGTAAGGACCACAAAGGAATGATATGGCTGTAGAATTTCTTGTGGAGATGTTTATGAGTAGTCAAACTGAGAGCGTAGTATGAATCCCTGTCCACTTCCACTATATGGCTTATGCTTGCAGCCAAGCCCAGCAGTAGATGCTCAAGAATGCGTCTTAGACTGAAAAAAGTATCTTGGTGAGACTTTAACATAAAAAATCCTGAACTAACCCTTTAATCATCCCCACACATCAACATAAGTGTGCGTTGCATTTTCAAAAACCTGTTTGAACTGTTCTTCCACGATCAGGCCCTTAAGAGATATTTCTGAATAATTTAAAGGGAGAAAAACTTGATAGCTGTTTCCAAGGAAACAGCAGCATACAGTACACAGCCCTAAAGTAAGAGAGTGAATAAACCTGACTTAAACCAGATAAAACCTATACATATTAAATACATTTTGATATGATTGAACACATTTTAACACGCTGGCAAACTGTATGCTGTGTAACTACTTATAGGTACCATAGGCAAGTGAATCAATGTAATTCAGAAACATGAGTAAATCTGCATACACATATATTTGTCATTAATTGATTCATTAACAAACCTCTGGGCACAATGTATTTTCACGCAAACCAGTGAGTGTGAAGAGGGTTTAGACGGTTTTATGTTAAAGATAAATGCTAAATTTTCTGTAGTACCTAACAAATTAATTCCTATGGATGGCTAAGGGACTAAATAATCTGAGAAACAAAATCATTATACTGTACTTGTAAATGAGAGTATTTCATATGTAGGTGTCCAGTCCAGATGCCTGATTGGAGAAGTAGTCACTTACCCTCCAATGGGATGTCAATGGCAGTGGTGAGGTGAAAGGCACTGACACAGACGACCACGCCCAGTAGGACAGCCAATCCTGAACTCCTCTGCAGCCTCATGGCTCCACAGCAGACAGCAATCTCAGAGTTCATGGAGGAGGATGTGATCAGAGCTGCTCTTTCCAAATCTTCAGTTCATCTATTTGGCATGCAAAAGACGCGGGACCTGCGAGAGCACAGATGACACAGGCCATGGATACACCCACAGATAGGCAGGCAGACAATCAGGCAATCCCAATTCCAAACCCCAGGTGGCTGAGAGCTTTGCTCTCCTCAGCCAAGCAGAGGCATATAACACACCATAGTCTTCCAGCACTACAGTCACTCGCATCAGCAGGGACCACATCCTGTGCTTTTTGCATCAAATGGTACTGTGACAAAGAATATACATATTAAAGCCTTATATCACCCATTCCCCAGGGACACAAATTGTTTTCTTGTTTATTGTCTGTGTAGCAGAGGGAGTATTTTATTTTTTTGCTCCACAATGTAACAAGTGAATAATAAATAAATATGTGAGGCTGCCTGTGGATATATTAATTCATGGCAGATGTTCCAGATTCAACAGAAAATTATGAATTCATTCCACAACGGAGGGAAAGATTTACATCATTAAGATACAATACAGCCAGCCCATTCTGCCATCAGGCTGTTGTTGTTTTGTTGTCTGTGTGCTTCTCTTTGAATATTCAAACAGATGAACACAGTCATATTTATCTATGAAAGCTGCAAACATGGCTGTCAGGAGGCTTGTGGCATTAATAACACAGATGGTTAAGACTGCAGACTGAGTAACCTGCTATCTGACAGCCAGGGGAAGGCAGAGCTCAGGGTCCTTTTCCTCAGACAGACCAATGGCTTCGACCATAATGAGCTGGCTCTGAGGGTTAGGTGGTGGTGGTGGTGGTGGTGGTGGTGGGAGAGCTATGTGCAGGAATCTCATACAACATTGTTACCTACTACACACTTGTGTTGTAGAATCTCTAGGATGTCAGTTCATTAGTCTTCCTCATGTTGGCTGTGACCCAGCTCATTAGGTTATTCTCGTCTTGGCTCTAATTAGTTAAACACAGAGTAGTGCGGACCAGATGCAAAAACAGCCAAAATTTTTTCAACTCTTCCAAAAGCGAGGAAAAGAGAAAATTGCTCAATCATAATAAGGTACACTAACAAATGGAAATAGTCATCTCAAGCATACACATCCAGTAATTACAACTGGTTGGAACTGGTGTCATTCTTCATGTTGATGGGGCTTCCAATTAATGCCAAAAAAGGGATTTGTGTTGGGAGAGCGAATCCCTGTGTGTTAAGCTTTTTATTTCAGCAGGACCAACCGGACACAAGAGATAGCCATGCTCCAGCAGCTCTACAATTTGCAGAAAACATCTGGCTTTTTACGAGTGTATTTTCAATCATACAGTTTGTGCTCCTCTTTTTCTAATCTACTCCATTGGTTAACAAATTCAATAGGAAACACCAGGGTCAAATGCCAGTTCAGGAGAAGTAATTGAATAATTGACCAGGGAGTGAAAAAGTCGATTTAATTTCTTTACAGGGCTCTGTTTTCAGATGGACATGCACCCTGAACCCTGTCCTCCATGCCTCATGCTAATGGTATTAACTCAGTCTGGGGCCTTTGTGACTCAATTCTGGTTATTTTGACCCATTTGGTGACCTCTCTGATGTCACCGGCAGAGCCACAGACACAAAGTGTGCAATATATCCACCCTTAAGCACAATACAAGGCCATTCAATTTCTTTCAAAACCCAAGATTGACATGGCTTTGTTGAGTCCAGAGAAATGCCCCAGGCTTCATTTGTTGCTCCCATGTCACTCTTTCCCACACATGGTGATTTATATTGCAGGGGACAGATTTAAATGAAAAGGTAGGACATTGTGCTAATTGGCTTGTGCTTTGTTGGGAGGCCCTATGAGTTTAAGAGGGACATTTTAGAGTCCCTGCAAGACAATGTGCTCTCGTTACACAATTGTGCTCGCCCAAAGCCTTTATCAACGCCACTTAAATGGATTACGTTTTGTTCATACTGTGCTTGATCACTTGCCATCTGATTTAATTTGTTCTCCCCCTCGTTGAGCATTTAGTGAGATCCAACTTGGCCATCTGGTCAGGGGAGGTCCATAAAACACAGGACTAAACGAGTGGGAGCTGTGATTTCGGAGTCCTACGGTACAGTATAGGAGCCTATATGAAGCACATTGACTGGCCTCGGGCTAGACTGGTTTAAGGCCCCCAGGCTGTTCTTAATCCCCTCCTTCAGTGGCAATCGCTAGAGCCTGAGACTGATGAAGATGGCAGGAGGTTAAATGCTGCTTGCCCTGGGAAGGCCGATATGAACTCTGACCTCCCTTAGCTGAGGCTCAGAGGACAGAAGACGTAAGGTGGAGGGAGATGCAAAGGGGACAGGACCAATCTGGTCCATATGCAACCTGGAGCCTTGTTTTGAACCCTCTCTGACTGACTGATATAGAGTGTTCTCACACTCTCCCTCATTTACAGTACCTGCCATGATGTGCAAAATCATTTCTCATTTAGAATGAGCACGAGGCACAAGACTAATAACTGTGGAAATGTAGCTGGCAGATTGAGAGTGTAGTCACTCCTGCTTCATGCCCTCTACCTGCTGGTTCATTTGATTGAGGAGCCCCATCTTTATAATGCAACCCCTAGGCTGAATCCTGATCCAAAGACCCCAGCTTCCTCCTCAAACGAAAGACTACTGGCACAGTTTTCACGTTGGCATGCTCTCTATCACTTGCCTCTCACATCTCAGCCATCTGGGCTGGAATGGAGTTCTAACCTTGACCCACACACCAATGATAATTCTAGGGGTTTGTTGAAAAACAGTTTTTTCACATTTCAAAAAGTGTTACCAAAATACAATTCATACATGAGGAATTATCAAGAATCTTAACTGAAATGGTGAAACTATGGGATTCCCTTAATGAACAATTTCCATTAAAAGTTGCAATGCCCTTCAGTGCCTCTTTCACAAGCAATGCTCTCCTGTGCGGCAGACAGGAGTGCACAGGCCTACTGTAGTTTTATGTGCAAGCCTGTAATGGGATTAAGCAGATCCTCGCCTTGTCAAACTGGATTAAAATATTCTGTTCACTAAAGAGCAAGGACGGGAAGACAGCAGCAGCACACTCCACACACACTCCTGGTAATACCTCACTGAATCCCATTTAATCACTGAAGAACAATTAAAACAACGGGAAAATTGATTAACATTAAGCAGCAATTAGCCTGCATTTCTGTTGCTCGTAATTAGAACATTTCTTTTTTGTTTTCTCTTTTGTGTTTGCGAGGTAAATTGCTCATTAAGTTCACAAATGACTTGAGACTTCCTCTGTGAACATGTTGATTGTGTAGTCTACATTGGGATGCAATCTTGCTATTCATAAAAGTTTACTACTACTCACATTTACTCTACTCATATTTCTTCTTCATTTGCGATGGATTACATTCTAACCTCTGGCAAACGGGCAAAGACAGATTCCTCTGCATGCGGGTGACTGCTATTCATGTATTATTAAAAACTTGAGCAGCGGGAGCAAAACAGAAACAAGCCCCTTAATGAGATTAGGAAGTCAGAGCAGTATTAAATAATAACCTTTTCTAATTGAGATTTGGCTCAATTCCATTCTGCTTCAGCATGCCTGCCACAGAATGAACAGTTCAATTACCACACCATTAATATTTCAGGAGTCTATGAAGAGAGCAGGTGGATGGGGACTGGGATTGGGGCTGGGGCGGGGGCTGGGGTTGGGGTTGGAGCGAGGTTGGGAGTTGGAAAAATGAGGTGAGGGACCGGGATGTTGAGGAATGAAGCATGGCTCTTCGACGGGCGGATATGAAGTGGTTTCACTGATGAACTGCAGGGTCAGTGACCTATGTCCCAAGTGGAGAGATGACAAATGACCCTACTGACCTCAAATGAACTGTCATGACCAGAGACCGAGAGGGACACATCCCTGGGTGACACTACACACCGTATATGACTGAAAATGCATGGGAATCACTTTTCAGGCCAGCATTAAACATCAACCGGATAATACAGCTAACAGTGCAGTGCCTTACAGTAACATCATCCTGCCTCTATAGCCTACAGGCATCGTGCATTTTTTCTGCATAATATTATCATTTCTAATGAAAAAAAAAAGAAAAACACTGGATGAAGAGATACAGCTTGTTTACTCTGCATTACTTCAGGTTGCCTTTTGTCTATGCATTTCCGGACCTGTCTTATTAGTCTTTGCTGAGTGATTACAGTCTCTTTCATGAGTAAAAGAGAGGTAGGGTTTTTCTCTTTGTCTAATGAGTTGTTCCTTTGTGCTGCTAGCTGCTGAAAGCTGGGTTTGTCTCAGTGAAATATGAAAGCCTGCTGAGCATATTAAGGCACAGCAGGCACATAAACTGTGGAGTGCATATTCTGCTGCAATCTCCTCCAAGCAATTCACCATTACTCTTCATTTAAATTTGGGGAAATCTAAACTATAGGACCAATGCATAATTCATTTGTTGAATGACACACCAGCGTACAGTAATTTGATGTGAGCACCAAAGCATGTCACACAACACAATTATAACATATGACTAACTGATGTGTACATCTGAGAGTTCAAGGACTGAGAGACATCATGGTGATGCTGACAATGCTTTGAGACAGCAGAGTAAATATGAATAAAATGTCTCACGTGTAGGTCTATAGCAGCTATGGCTCAAAAGGTATATGGGCCCTGCATTCAGAATATGCACAGAGGCTCTTTTTTTAGCTCTCTTTGAAGTCCTGAGTCACAGAGGAGTGCCTCATGCCCAGGACAATCATCATATTAGTCTGTGATCCACTCTCAGAAGCCAGCAGTGGGATGGATTCAGAGCCTGGACTGTGGGGACAGGGATATGATTTTGTGTGAACTAACGCAGCAAGGTCCTCCTCACTTTGATTCACTCCATCTGACTGATGTTGGCAATTTCCCAGGATGAAACTGTGCCACAGTCGGACATGATGGATGGGATTTATATCACAAATCCACGCCTCCATCAAACCCCCAAGCAATTTACTTCCATCCAAAACCAGGAATTTCTGATTCCCCCAATGCAGGTACAGTATAGAGTAATACTATACCGAATTGCAACAGGAATAAAAAAAAAAAACAGGCTATGTTGAAAACATAGGCTTTTTTTTCTGTCCCCTAAAGTCTATTTTTTTGGTAATTGAAATTCTTGCCTCCAATCTGTGATTTATAGATAATACAGTATGATGTGTGCAATTCATCCTGTACTACTTCCTGGGCTTTACAGCAGGACATCTGGACAGCATTCAGCGAGCAGTTTAACACAGCTGTCAGATATGTGCTCTGGTCCTAAATGTCTCCAACATGCTATGGGGTTGTGGGGAGGTAACATGGAGGGAAATGTGATGAGGTGAGAGCAGTGTCAGAGATTACAGATTAAAGACCTCAAATGTTAAAGTGTTACATCCCTACTATATGTAAAGACATTAGAGGTGATATCACCCCAGCACATGTATTGTAGAGTTCTTTTAGAGGATATTTTCAATCAGTGTTTATCAATGTAAAAGACTATCCCTTTCAGAGTGTAAACTTTACCCAGCCTCATTATACTGATCATGCAGTGCTATACTAAGTTACTTCAAATCTATAGTAGACTAAAATTAAAAAGTTAATGTTCAAAATCAGACATGATTTAACCCAAAGACCACCTTTACCAGTACATTTATCTAATTTCTTTCCTGATTACAAAACAATGTTAGTATAATGAACCATATTCATTGTGTGACAATGATACAAGAAATACTCACATGAAACAAGGCATTATTGCTCATGAATCTTGCTAAGAACCCACAATGAATTGAGCAATCAGTAACAACAAAGGTTCTCCTTTGACTTTCAATCACTAATAAAACATGGTTCTGAAATTGCTTTATTGCAAAGAAGCCTCTTTCTCACTTCAAAACATTTAACATGTGAACCCAGACAATGTTGCTCCTCTCCTCCCTTTGAGGGAGAGGTCCTCTTTAATGCCTCCCAGTGTGCCTCCTGCACGTGCAACAACCAAAACAACTGCTACTGTAGCTCCCTCTGACACATCCCATGACAAGACACAGTACTTACAAGACTTAACTTCATTCTCAGTGTTGGTCCCGTTTGAGGAATGAACAACCCTTCCCTCTCCATGCAATCAAATCCAAAGGAATAAATTCACTTCAAATTCTCTGTCAAAATCCAAGAGACTGCTTTAGATGCGTCCGCTTGCGCTGGATCCTGTTACACAAGCTTGGGACAGAGAGAGAGGCACTGTAGACACATATGTTGCCAAAGCCTCTAGCTTGGCAAAGAAGCTCATTAAGCCACTGACAATCATTCCCACAAAGCCCGATCTAAAGGCTATTCAGTGACTGTGTACAAAAGAGAGAGGTAAAATGGAGGAATGCAAGTTCCATCTCGCCCACCCTCAGTTACCAGCAATATGTTTGCTGCACTTGAAGCTATACTAAGTGCTGTTTCCAATAGAAAGAGTTAAGTACACTATTAGAGAATACACACAAGTGTGCTAGTGGGAGTAGCAGTATAGAGATTAACCAGTGAGTAGTAAACTATCTGGTGAGTGAATGCTCCTGCAGTGTAACACACAGACCTACAGATCAATCCTCTTTGTGAAGTACAAGGAGGGACAATCTCCTTAATTCCTAATGCTGCTACAGATTGTCTCACAGCATTAGAGAATATGAGGATACACTCTAGGAAGAGGATGTACAGTACTCCTACATCTGTGAATAGTTTTCCCTTGACCTGGTCTTACAAAAGACTATAATAATCTGCTCTGCATAGATGATGTTTTGAGATTTTAACCTAAAAAACCAGTGAAGCAGTTTTAATGAAAACTGGGATTTTCAGAGCCACTGGTTTAGAGAGTCTTTGATTGACACAGATTGGTAAGCAGAGACCTGATTCCAAGTCGACACAGATGGGGCAAGTGTAGCCTGTGTGACCTGTCAGGAGGGAGCAAGGAGCAGAAAGCGTTGCTGAGACTGTCGATAAGAGCCCTCCACAGCCCAACAAAAAGCACAGTCTCTCTCCCACGATACAGGGGGGAAGGGAGGAAGTGTCCCCAGTCTGGATGATGTATGGTGTGGACCCAGGTCTGAGACTTGGGGTTTAACAGGGAGAAAGGCAGAAAATGAAAAGGGGGAGGGGAGGAGGGTCATGCTTGAATTATGCTGATGCGGGTCGTAAAACCGCAGCAAAACCAACCAAAGGCATGGCCTTTTTAACAGAGGGCTATGCAGGCCTATGCAAGGTTATTATCACTTGGGCTTCACATATGCTGATAGTTGGAAAATAGTGGGAATTAGATTGTATACCTTTACTGGTCCAAATGGACATATTGTGTTCCTTGCAATGGGATCATTGCACATTAAATACATTAAGCTATCAAATATATGGAGGCTATATTATTAAATTCAAATTAAATTCTAAGCAATTTTTATATGTGCATGACATTCAGCGGTTATATTAATTTCATCCTCTGTGACTTCAACTAATCACGTATCAGGGTAATATGAAATGCATGATTTTGTCATGATTGGATATAAATGTTTTCTCTGACAACCGTGTGGAAATAATAAACCATCATACACTATTCATAAAATAAAAATACTATTCACATCATTGTATCATTTGGGAGTCTCAAAGTGCAACTCTATTTACAAAAAAATGATGGATGCAACTTTAGAAAGTGGCCATTTGGAGCTCAAGTAATGGCTGGGATGGGATGTGTTCTGGACTGTCTGAGGACATTGGCCTTTTGATAATGTGAGCAGATTGCCAAAGTCAGACAGTGAGAACACTCACACGCCTCTGCAGTGCCAGTGCCAAGCCCCAAAGGCCCTAAGCACTCTTTGAGCAGCAGCAGGATGAAGACGCCATTATGGCCACACAAACAGAGGGAAGCCTTATGAACTTTACACAAACGCTTACTGCTTAGAGCTGGACAGCTCTGGAGGCCAGGGTGACAGGAAGGTACCGGGGCAAGCTGCCAGTTCCGAAAAGCTTAGTGTTCACGCACTCAGGCCCAACAAACCTGACATTGTCCCCGGCCCTGCCCCGGGGACAGCCTCTTCCCCTCACTCTCAAGCGCTCCAACTCATTCACACCTCTGCCACCGCAGATTAAATGAATTAGACATGACTTATAGAGGCGCAAAAGCAAACATTTATTCACACTTAAAGTAATTTGTTAAAATGCCATGAAGCAGAGTCTTGGAGACCCTCATCATAAATTAAATGAAGATCAACTAAAGCTGTATCTAAAATGGAAGCCATTATAGACTCAAATAGTGATTCAATGTCCTGTCCGTCACCCTTCCTACTGTCCCAACTCCCCTTGAGCTCAGAACTGATCTGTGCCATCCATCACCTTTCACAGTCATTGGCATAGTTTGGATTTGCTTGAGGGTCCCTATGTGATTTTGCTTGAGGGTCGCATGGTCACATACCTTGCCAAGGTGAAATCTGTAGATGGGATTCAAAATGAGATACAGTACACTCCACCGATCTCTCATGTTTACAATCCCTTTTATTTACACCACATCTCTTATCTCCTTCAAGCAGATATAAAGAAAAAAATACTATCTAACCAGCACAAGAAAGAGGCCTGGTAACCCTTTCAAGTCAATGGAATGGAATTAGAAACATGTATTAGACCCCTCAGGTGACTTGGAGCAGAGCAAGCAGGAGGACTATGAGATGAACACAGCCTATATCAACAACATCAGCCCTGAGCATTATAGGGGCCATAATGGTCTCAGATTGTTGTGTGTCTTGACTTCTGAGAGCAGAGAGGAGACAGAGGGGGAAGGAAGAGCAGGTGTGTTCACCAGCAGTGCATAACCTCGTTCTAAGCCCAGCGCCTAGCCATAAGTCTGCACTATGTGCTCAGGTGAGTCCTCAGTATCTCCTTCTGTCCTGTCAAAGAGATATATGCTCAGGCATTAACCAGCACTTCAAAGCTCCAGGTGAAAGTAAAGTACGCTAGGTCAATGAAGGACAACCTGACTGTGAGAAGACTGCTGAGGCAGCACTAATGTTAATTTAGGCAAGTTCACACATTTGGCAAATATGCAAGCTGTACACAGCATGAGATTGTGTAATTGAACTTTAGGCAGATAGCCTGTTTTTCTCCCCGAAACTCAACAGCTAGTCAGTGTGTCAAAAACTGGTGATAAGTGTACAGCATGGCATTTGTAGATACAAGCACAGCAACCTGGCATTTGCTGATGCAAGCATTAGTATGAAAGTAAGTAACAAAAATAAGGACCAATATACTGTATTCCCATAGCAGTTGTCCTATATATGTTGCCTTGGTGACTATGCTGATGACTAGAGTTTTGATGGAATGCTCTCCACAACTTACTGTATGTGTGTATTGACTCAGCAGCAGTACGATACTTGACCCTGTTGTTGTGGGGACTAATCTCTCAGGTGTTTTCACAGTTTGAGTATTCCATCACAAACAACATGCACCTCCATTTGAACCCACACAAAGTCTCGCAATTGCCGGATATCTGATGGGTACTGTATGTGACCTACGACAGCAAATGAAAAGCAGATGAAATTCCAATAGTTTAATTGCCCGTGTTTATATACAATTCTCCATTATCCCTGACACTTTAACAGTCTCTCCAATTGTTTCCAGATCTAGGTTTATAGGTGATTTACTCACCACAACACTACAAAGAATGTCAGATCAGACCAAAGACATAAAACTAACACCAGATAAATCAGGCAACATCTAAGAGAGGATGTCTGCTCAACATGGTACAAATTATATATCGCAAGTATGCGGCTATTATTAATCCTTTTTTTTTTTTACAATTTTTTTGTACAGCTTACAGAACTGTATGTTTTGAACATGTAAAGTGGTTCCAGGTTGTGGGTGAGTTCACTAGTCGGTGAGTTTGTGGCCATAAGGCTGGGAGGGCCCTGGCAGCAATCCTGGAAGGAAAGGGGAGAGTAGGACAGAGTGGCATCCAGCTCCCTCAATCAGACACCAACCCATCAGGGGCTCACAGATGGTGCGCTCAGTGATCATGGCAGTGATCATGGGATCACTCCTTGTGATTAGCACACCTACTGAACACAATGTGCAAACTAACGTCTGTTCCTCGTACATCACTTGCTGCAAGACATTTACAGTACTGCAATATTGTAACTGAGCAAGATCTTTAACAAAGAAAATTAACAGTTTGGGAATGCTTGTCATGGTGTCAATTTCATCATCATGATTATTTGATGACATTTAAAGTCCTTTCAAAGTTAGAAAATGGTAAAGACAAAGTGAACATGAAAGTGAACATGGTAGACCAGCACCAGGACAAATGAAGAATGGTTTCTGTGTGGCATCTCTTATCGTCCCTCTCAGTGGTCTTGTAGACAACTTCAGACGAAGTGTCCACTTAGGGCCCATTTTAATCATGTCACCCCAGGAATCAATAAGCTATTTCCCCCAAAGGTCACTTTTAACAAAGGAAAGGGGCTGTAGTCCGGAGATATTTTGAGTATGTACACAACCCAGTGAGAATGCTGCACAAACACAAGTCCGAAGACAAATTAATTAAAATAACTGTCTTTCAGTCAAATGTGTAGGCATGGCAACCGGGCCTGGCTCAACCTGGAGAGCGTATACACCCAGAACACACAGCATTCCAAATGGTTGGAGGGCTCGGCACATATACTTTAGGCTGCATCAAATCCCCCTCCTCCAAACCGAGCGGTTCAATCGTAATTTAATGGAAAGATCCTGCAGGCAGGGAGCTGTGGAGATCATCATCACCATCTACTAACAGCTCGCCAGCAGCAGCCCACCTGTCAGATAGAAGAGGTCTATCATAAACTACTCCAGGCACCATCCTCTCACTCAACCAAAGGCTGCTATTGTTCTGTCCAATCTGATTTAGCCAACAAGCTGGATTAATTATTTCCCGAAGATTTCCTTTAGTCCTATTAAGGGAAAAGCATGGCCAGTAATTGTGTTAAGCACAGTCATGATACACCGTGAGGATCTCTCAGGCCTTGTAAGGAGCGCCCTGCCGGTTGCCTGTCCGCACATACACTGTAGAGGGTCAGACCACAGAGGCAGAGGAGCTCGTCCTGCTACACCGTTAATCCTGTGGTGGAAAATGTCTCAGGGATCCGTCTCACTTGAACGCACAGCTCCAAATGTGGAGGCAGACCAATATTTCGGGGGAATTAAAGATATGTGTGTGTGTGTGTGGTGGGGGGGGGGTGTCTGTGTCTGCACACTGACATTTTGGTCAATAAAAGCCCTGCTGTTCCACAACCCTTCAAGATATACCATTAGGTGTTTTAATTCGCTAAAACACTGCATAACTATGGATGTGTTGTATTGTTTTGTTGATCAAGGCATACAAATTATTCTGGATATTATTTTTGTTAATACAAATCCTCTGAAGAAACCACATTTATAATACCATTTGTATTTAATTGTGTGTGTTTCTGAGAACATAAGATGAAATGTCGGGTGTCCATATACCCATGGGTACCTCACAGTGGTGGGAAAAACATAGCCTCATTGTTCCCAGTATGGAGCCATTCTACCTTTCCTATAGCCAATTAGCTCATGTCAGGTAGAGCAGCCCACAGGCAGAATTCTATAAAGTGCACCAGGAAACTGCATTACCATGCAAATGTCCCTTCTGGGTTCACCTGATGGATTACACAAATCAATTGCTTGTTGGAGCAAGAGGGCTCATTGTTGTTCTACATTTCAATGTACTCTAAGCATGTTCTTGGGGAAAAAAAATAATGGAGAAAATGGCAAAGTAAGACTCTCATGGTGGATCCTTATTCATTATAAAGTTGAAACAAACAGCAATAAAGCACTTAATCGATGTGTCCTAGGGAGCTTGTTGTCAGTGTGCTCAAATAGAGAGTTTCACTTTACAAATACATTTAGGATACTTCGTGGGATATTAACAACCAACAGGGTACCCCAGAAAGAGTATCCAGTAAAATCACACCTGCATGCCGCATCTGGAGTTTTTGAGTTGTAAAGTAAGGGGAGTTTCCTCATCAGCACTTGGGTCTGATATCAGATAACCATCTTCAGCTACAATGGTACTTTCCCTAACTGGTTAGCCTATTACTTTTACAATTTATTCTCAGAAATTAAACAACAAAATAATTTATTCAGAATACCGGGTCCATATGGATCATTTGATGTAAACCAGAAACCTGAAATATCTCACAAAATCAAGTGATTGAGAAACTTTCTATTGTCTGTGTTTCTGAGAGGCTGTGCCACTTGAAAGCATTTTTGAGTACATGACAACAAACGTCTACTTCACTGAAACACTATGCACACCCAGAAAGTTATCTTTTGGATACTTCAAAGAATCCAGTCAAAAGGGGCTTTTAGAGTGCTGCCTTTGTCAAGCTCACATCAAATGCCCCGTCTGGAAAGAGAATAGTATTGCTTTGTGTTGTCTGCGTGTGGGTGAAGATTTGTTTTTTGCTCCACTAAAGTCACGCAGAGCAGAATGAACTACTTTTCCCACACATGGAAGTGCATTTTTGTTATGCCAAAGTCTCCTTAGACAAAATGTGGTACTTAGATGTAAGCTAAATCTCAGAACTCTAAATAACAAATTCCACAAACAAGTAATTCATGCCAAAGCATGGTAAATAAGGTAAATAAGAATATAAGATTTCTAGTTTTTGTTAGATCTATGGACATGATATCTGTGATTTCTGCCACTAATCATATAGTATTGAAAGTCTTTGCCATGTATAGTGCACACACAATTAAAAAAAGGTATTAGTAGTAGTTGTGATTAGCCGAGAGACGTTCAAAGCCATGCTTTATTCCCTGATAAAGTAACAGCTATGATGCGTTTTACCTGTTTACCATACGTTGCAATAATATCCCGGTGCAAAAACTTAAATTACGAAGATTTGTTTATTACGTTGCCTTGACAACAGTGGTCGTTTTGAGAACTATATGTCTGAGTGCAGGGCCACAACCTATCACAAAATGCAGTAAATACTTCAGGCATTTTCTTTTCACAATTCTCAGATTTGTTTTGTAACGGTTGTATAAAAACAATAAGGCACTTGAGTCCGTGCTTTATCATGAATAAAGTCACAACTGAGGAGTTTCCTAACAATGCCCCTCAGCTATGACTTGATTCACTTATTATAATATATTATTGTGTTGCCAATGGATAATAATAATCAATCAATGGCTGTAGCCATTTTGTGCCAAAACCCAGATTCCAGATTTTCATTAAATATTCATAAAACAGGTTTCAGGATTCAATCAATAATTTGCAATATATATTTTGAAAACATGTATTTCCTTACAGATTGTGAAACACAGGTTGTACATTCTCAATGTTCTCACACAGAAGTGAGTTGACTGGATGAAATGTGCTTCTCTCTGCATCTATCATAGGCTCTACTTGAGTGTCACAGAAAGGGTTAAAGAGAAAAGTGCAGTGTAAAGGTCTGCAGTTAAGTGCGGTGTAAAGGCCTGCTGATGAGCACAGAGAGAGTTAAATTAGGTCTCTAGAGGTTTGGAGTGGATGGGTTAAAGGAAGCCAATGTCCTTGAATCAATGTAAATGTTACTGAACAGACACTGTAAACGCATTTAGCTGTTTTGGCCTGATGTAGTATCCAAGCTAAGTGGGAGATAATCTCATTATAACATTTACTTAATCATAAAATCAAAACTATAACAGGTCACTGGTAGGCCGAGGATGGGGATAGGATGTTGAGTGATATGCCATCTGTAGGGATAGTTCTGCTAAAAAACCCTAAAATTAGTGCAATATTGGATTATACTGCAATTGTTATGAAATACTGCAAATAATATGGATTCAGGACATGCGATTCATTGTGGAATAGAATGTCTGACTTTGGGATTGCTTGTGTGTCCTCCCTGTAGGGAATTTAATGTGAGCAGCTGGGTAATCATGCTTGCTAGTGATTGTACTGAAAGCATTGTGAACTATACAACAGGTCATTTCAAAATAAATAACAAATGTGATAAGAAAGAAAGATTGAATGAGTATCTGGCATGGCACTTCAAAGCTGTACCAAACGTCAAATGTACCGTACATAACCTCTGATACAATAGCACAGCTGATAGCATCAATAGGTTGGAAGATGCATTGTGCTGTACAGTAGGCTATAGTACATACTGATGAAGTGAAAAGATAGAACTCACAACAATAACAAAACAAAAGCATTAACATAAAGAATGTTTTCTCAATAGACTACTACAAAGTTTGGGTAGGCCCTAATGTTTTTTGTAATGTTCTCAAATATTTGACTGGACCACTCCTTTTACCTCAGAGGTCCTTGAAGCTTTGAACAGTAGCTGGTGTGTGGGAATGTAAGCACAGTTGACACGCCCTTAGTGGCACTCATGTGTTGACTGAAACAATACATAAAAAATGCAATACTTGGAAATAGTTTTACTCTCAGTTTAGCTCTGGGAACACTTGCAAGGTAAAATAGAAATAGGTTAGGTCCCCAGACACTACTCATTAAAATTCATGTTTGCTAATAAGAAGAGCTTTGAACCCTTCAAATCACTGAATACAGAATTCCATGATAAAACTGGAGACACGTGCTTTGCATAATGTACTTTATCATACAAAAATGATTTGACGGATTGACATTATGTCATTTAGGCATCAGTTCTTATATTACAGTACATTAATACATATATTGCCGAGACTCAGGATTTGTTGGAAAAGTGCTGGGATCCCCTCCCTCTCTACTGGCATTGACAGCAGGTTTTCACTTGGTTGATTTAATGCTGGGTGTGCAGATGATCAATGCGTGCATCGATACTGTTATCAGGCTTGGATTCCCCGAGGTGTAGACACCTCCTCTAAAAAGTGGAATATTTTGACTCAAACGTTAACTAAATATACACTGTCAAAACACTAATTCCCCTTTGTGTCATGCAACATTTCCTTGTTCAATCTGTTTAATGAACCTTTTGATGGCCAACACAACAGATTCAGAGAGAGCAAATAGGGCCCCTCATGCAGCTTGATAGTAAGGCCAGTTTGAGACAGACATCACTTGTGAGCCTGGCAGGGACACAAGGGTAGGAAGCCACTCTGCTGGCTGCTGCCTTCTGTAGCCAATGTAGATAAGGAAATAATTACTTTCCATTCCCCTGCAATGACTGTTCCCTGCTTCTTCTTCACTCATTAGCTTGCAGAGGGTTTCTCTTCAAGACAGCCTGGTGCTCCCGTCATTTAGACAAAGGGAACACAGAGTTACTGGAATTCAGTTCTATCCCTTGGAATTGCCTGAAGTCACAACAACAGCACCTGTTTCATTGGCGCCGCAACGTCTTTGTTCTCCCTCCAACCAGCACATAAGGTCCCCAAGCACACGGAAATGTGAACGTTGTTATAGTGACAAGTGCCCCAAACACCAATAACTTCTCCAAGAGATTCTAAATCTCATGGCCCATACAATTTTCATATTCTACGACACAGAAGGATTTAGTGAAGCAATCTAGAAAAAGTAGGGGCTCAGTTTCGTGTGTGTTTCTGCAGCTTGTGTGCATTTTTGTGAATGAAAGAGGGGGAGAATACGGCCCCACACTTCCACAGGAAACCAGCTGTCTTGTTGTTGTCACATTGCTCATGTTCTGTAATATGTCTGTCTATGTTTGCAATAAGACAGAGACCCTAGCCATGGCCACCATTAGGACAGTCCGTGCCGTGACATGGGAACCCCAATAAACGTGTTAAGAGCTAGAGGCATTAGCATTTTGGAAGCAGCTGAATAGATGTGTTTGTTCCTCTTCCTGTGCCTCCCTGACAGACTCTATTAAAGGGAGGTTTAGAGATCGCTTTGTTTTGGTCATATTAAAGTCGGGAGGGGAGGAGGTTTGAGAAAAAAGTATGTTTTTCTTAGAGATTCTTTTTTTTTTTATTCAGTAAGTTATGCACTACTCTTTTCTAATTTGTCCATGGAGTACGTCCCCTTAAAGGTTATTTGAGATGCAATAGAAATGAATAGCTCAGTTTACATGTTATCCACACAACCGACAAAGTTACAGAGCCAACTAGCAACCGCACAAACCTAAATGTAATATTGTACATTGTACACTGATGTCCAATGAGGACAGAATGGGAATGTGATCACAGCCATCTGGCACTCACAATTCTTGCCGGGCAAACGATACAATCTGTGCCGCACATAGTGGCTTGCGCTTGGCAGTGATGGACACAATATTGCGTCCATTGCGTCAGGCTGGCTAACACCAACAGTAACTAGCTGGCTGGCTACTAGCAGAATTAAAAGTGTTGACATGCATTCCTCATGATGTACATCATTTTGTGGAGATGAACGTGTTCATCAGCTGTGCCTCGGGCTGTGGCTGTGGTTATTTTCCTATAAACGCACACCTCATTGTTGATTATCCTTTACATATGAAGGAAAAAAAAATACTTTTGTTATCAATAGCATTGTTCTGTGCGACCTAAATTCCAAACCAAACCTTTCAGTCCCAATTACTGTATGCGTAAAACAACATGTTCATTCAAGTATACACAGTTATTACAGGTCACCACTCTCCAACAGACATGAAGCTAGTGAGTGAGGACTGAAAGTTTGAGATTTAACTGTCAAATACAGACAGTCATAAACCAATGAAAAAGTAGAGTAAGCTTAATTTATTACCTTTTCTAACTAAGCCGCACAGAGTTAAATTACCAGACAGAAAATACATCTGGCCTCAATAGGCCCTCATGCCATATATTTACAATTCAAACTGACAAACTGACACCAGATGATGTGAAATGTCACACAGCTGTATTTAATGGATTACATCGTAATGCTTTTAAGAGGTTTGTAAAAGCTGGGCCACAATGCCCCTCTGCTAATATCTGCACTAATGAAAGCGCCAATTGATCTCTGGTTCCAGCTCACGCTGTGGCCACAGCAGGATGTCTGGTCAGATCAGGGCCATATTGTAGCTGTCTATCACCACTGCTTTTATCCTGCAGCAGCCAGAGCTTTAAGGGTGCAAAACTGTGTAGTTTGGTATTACTACATCATGCATAATGCATGCATGCTTTAGATATTGTGTCTGATGCTTAATAGTGACAGGCATGCTGTACTTCTCCACTGTGCCTGTACATACAGCTCCCAGTGGGTGACGCTCACTTGGTATCAGTAGTAACGATGTACAGTGCCCTACAGAGTGATGTGTGCCAGTCATCCAGAATGAGGTTATTGAAAAACAGAATTGATCTTAAACCGAAGTGAACTAGATTTCCCTCATCTGAGAGCCTGTAGAATCGGCTTGATCCAGTTTATAATCAAAATATGTTCCAATTTTGATGTTGGCAGGGGTTTCTCTGGCATGACTCTGTCTTGCTATAAACAGATTAAACTACTACACAGAAGGGCCCCTGAATTTCGGAGATGAAAGTTCAGTCAGTTGGACAGTTTGGGCGATGCCTATCGTAGCAGTGTATAATCTACAGTATATACAGAATACAATAGCATACCATCGACTCCTCTAATCTCTGCTCATTAATAATCTTCTAATGCATCCCTCTGTAACTTGAAACCTCTTGACAAATGCGTAATTGTATTACTGATGCACACACAGAGACAGATATTGAAATTTGTCCTTCATCTGTAGCTGAGCGACTGCTCTGTGGCTGTATTGTGAAAACTGAAATACATCAGAGACAGGGGTAGATGATCCATCAGAGGACATTGGAGGCAGGGAGAGGCACAAAGGATCTTCAGTTGGACAGACTTGGACAAATTAAGGTAGCCTCCTGTAGGCCTTAGTTTTAGCAGAGCCCCGCCCCCCCCACCAACACATTAAACATAATCACTGGTCAGGAATCAAAGGGGAATGTCATTAAACAACTAAAAAGCCAGTGCCAGGAATCAGACCCCCTGTTCTGCATGACCATGCTGCTCATTGATCTCAAATAATATGACTATTGATCTGCATCAGGTAGGACAGCAAGCAGCCACAGGCTAATCATTATTAATGATGCCCCTTGTGACAGGTATGAATCAGCTTCAAAACAGAGACAAGGATGATTCATACACTGTCCGTGGGAGTCGCACATTGAATGGTAGCCAAATCAAGAAGAAATGCCCTTCCTCTTATACCTGACTCTCATTTAACTGCCTGCTATTGTAGGCTATACAAAATACATGAGAAAAACATAATGCCAAAAAAGAAATGTGTTTCTTTCACCAACTTTCTTTCATCCCATTACAACAGCAAACAAGCCTTTTCAATCCCAACAACAGCTGGTTGGACAATGTTAAACCACATTGACTCAATAAGTCCTCGATGGTGTAGAGTAAATTGACCTCCACCTCTCTGGGGCGGACAGTGTTAAATTACTGAGAGAGGTTATTGATTTGTAAGTGTAATTTCGAGGAGGGAATGAGTGTGGTTAAAAAGGGAAACCAGCTAAACACATTGTCAGCAGGCTGTTCAGCAAACAGTTCATTTGGCTGCTGCAAATCTATAGTGGCTTTAGAAAGTATTCAGACCCCTTCACTTTTTCCACATTTTGTTGTTATAGATTCAATTTAAAATTGATTAATTTTGTATTTTTTTTGGCCATCAATCCACACACAATACCCCATAATGACAAAGCGAAAACACGTTTTTAGAAATGTTTGCAAATGTATTGAAATTGAAATACAAAAATAGCTCATTTACATAAGTATTCAGACCCTTTTCTATGACACTCTTAAAATGTGATCAAATGCGAAAATGTCTTTGACAAGTCACTCAACAAGCTGAATTGAGTCCATCTGAGTACAAGGATAATAGTTCATGTGATTTTGGAATTAACATCTTTGGTTTTTATAGTCTCTGGTTTGCACAGGAATCAATTACACATTGTGTGGATTAGGCTGTCACTACCAACTCAGCAAATTTCTGAATTTTCTCTTGTTCCTGACAAACTCCCCAGTCCCTGCTGGTGACAAACATACCCATAACATGATGCAGCTACCACTATTTTTCACACGAGGGATGGTGCGGAAACTGCATTGCATGTGCTGGACTTGCACTAAAGTTAATACGTTGTAGTAAAACCAAATAAACAAATTTCCAGCCACTTTCTTTGCTGTATCACTTGAATTCATTGTTGCAAACACAATTATGGATGTGAGATAGATCATTTTCCATTGGTTATAGACCAATATTGTAGAGTGAGAGAGGTAGCATTCCTGAGGAGTTTTGTTCCTCTCCATTTGCTCAGTTTGTCATGACATGATCCACACAGTGTGGTAATTGATTCCTATGCAAATCAGAGACCCTATAAAAATAAAGATATTAATTCCAAAATCACATGAACTATTATCCTTGCATTAGATGTACTCAATTCAACTTATTGAGTGACTTGTTGACGACATTTTTGCATTTGAGCTAATTTTGAGAGTGTCATAGCAAAGGGTCTGAATAGTGAATAGTGTTTCTGTATTTCATTTTTTTAAAATATGTTTTTAGGGCATTTCTACTTTATTGGCATAGAAACAGTAGAGATTGACAAGAAGGATGGGAGAGAGAGGAGGGATGACATGCAAGATGTGTCGAGGGTCGGAATCGAACCAGGAACCTTGTGATTATGTGGTATGCACATTAGTGTGCTACGCTACTAAGCGCCCCCTGTATTTCACTTTGATGGCAAGAAAAATGAATGTAATCCATTTTAAACTGAGTCAAAACACAACAAAATGTTTAAAAAGTGAAGGGGTCTGAATACTTCCCGAAGTCATTCTATACCTCCACCACTAAGATGAATAAATGGGGGGGGTGGGGGGGTTAGCCTACACTGTGTCCGCCTATAGCATGTAATTGGAAAAAGATTGCTAGTGTTTTAAGCCTTTCAATATGACTGTAAGAGTAAACAATGTTGATGAATGTGTCTTGTCACAACTGTATTGATTTTTAAATTTCACATTCAACAGTATTATGATTAATGAGAGCTATAAATCTCAATTTTTTGGGAAATATGTTTCATGCTCCGCCTCTTAAAATCTGAAGAGGTCAAATCTGAATCGTGTTTAAAGATGAAGGTATGGGTATCTGAAATCTTTTAGTGTAATTAGGAGTCTAGGGATAGCGCCTCCATTCGCTCACCAGCTCCCATCCCCCAAGCCAAACACAGCCTCCACTGTCTGCCCCTCCTCCTCACTCCCCCACTCTCAATATTGAAACCAGTAAACAACGCCATCTTCTTTTCCAGTCCTAAATGAAGATAAATGAGGACAAAAGCCCCAATTAGCCCTCTTTGAAGTTTGTGGGGTGGTTGAAAGAGGTTACCTCTGATGCACTCACAGTGCTTCCCTTCTCACAGAGGCAGTTGGTAGATGCATCCTCCAAGAGGATGAGAGGAACGATGGATTCATCTCCCCGCCATTAACTCACAGGTTCACACCGGTCTCCAATGAGCCCTCAGAATTTGCAGAGGTGGCAGAACAGAGACGGCCATTACCTTCCATAGCAGCGCAGCTCTAATGATGATGGTTGTGATGTCGCTGTCCTCAGCATTCTAGGCACAGTGGCTCCAGACTCCAGGCTGCAGGCTGACAGGGGTATCCCCCTCTGGGTCTCTACTGCTGATGGGCCTGTCTCTCCTCATTCACTGGACCAACAGGCTAGAACTGCTTGGCCCACAATATCATTGCTCTGGTGCAGCAAAGCATTGAAGCTGACATCATTGACCAAGTCTTTTGTTTTCTGTCTTGCCCAACCCCCTCCCAGCAGCAGTGGACTTTATGTGCTTCTAGTGTTATACCAAATGCAACATCTCAAGCTGCTGGGCTGGAGTCTCAGAGTATGTATGTAGATATCTCAGGCTTTCAGGAAAAATTGCCCTTTTTCCTTAATTTAACATACAGTTTGTAATGTATGTAAAGGACTGTGTTAGCATAGCTGGGAAGAAAATAGACCACTTATACATTGGAGATATTCATTAAATCAAGGTGAAATGTGAAAATGTGAACAAATCAAAACATCAGACTGGAATTACCAGCCTCTCTCTTCACCCTGACTACTGTACATTGGTAGTGACACAGTGGCGTGGTATCTTAAACCAGCCATCAGTTCCCTCTCCTCACTTTTACACATCAGCAGGAGGCTGCAGACACACAGACCTATATATCAGGCGCTCTGTGGGGGAAAACCATTTTGATATTATTTGCCGCTCTTGTTGAGGGAAACAAATACCCCTTGGTTCCTGTCTGAGCACAGAGAGATCTCCCTGGTTGAGCGAGGTAATGGAATCCCCCCCTTAGCATGCAGTGCTAGTGCTGTGTTGGCTGAGCCAGCATCAGCCCCACTTCACAGCTCAAAGACAGGTAGACGTGACTCCACTGACAATGCTTAGACACTTACAGCGCTGTCTGATGAGTTGTTTTGACTCATCCTCTTTGCACTACTCAGAGGCAGGCACAACAGAGGTCACCGATTACCATAGAAACACTTGTGCTTGTGGGTGTTCATTGAATTCAATGTGTAAAAGATCAGCCATACCTCATTTGACCCGAGTGCCTTGGAATTGATGCTTATACTGTATGCCTGCACACATTACACAAAACCATGTAAACTGTAAGATGAAAATGGGTTGTCAGAGCAAGCTCAATTTCCCAACTGAACATCTGTCTTTTTAAGTGTTAGTCAAATACTTCAAATGCTTTATTTGAACAAGACTATAATTTAAACCATTAGGACAGTTGTTTCCACTACGGCCATGTGGGGTCTGGGAGGATGGATTGAGAGATTGTTTACTTCATGTTTTGGACTTTGGAGCCCATTGCCAAGGAGGAGTGTATTTGGTCCAAACGGGGCTGAACCACAAGGGTTATGTATATGGGGGGAACAGTGTAGCCACTGTTCAGAAGGACAATTAGAACGAAAGCTTTTCGAGGGCCAGCAAACCATGTCCATGTTCACTGGAAGGAATGCAGGCTATTCTCTAATGAATGGGGAAGTGTTTGCCCGAGTGCCCTTCATACACTGGCATAAAGACATAGAATAATGCAGGGGGTTAATGGGTGTGCTGGCACACTTAAAACCAGAGCCAAAACTCCAGTTACGCCACAGGTGGTAAGTTCATGATTGTTTTTTCTAGTTTCAGAGGCAAACAGAGGGAGAGTAGTGAAGAAGGCCTCTGTGAATCAGTAATGACATTAGATACAGAACAGCAGGAGGGGACCCGCCCGTGCCCCCCAAACGCTCTATGTCTCTGCTGAGGGTTGGTGACCCCGACAGGAAATAGGGGCATTGTCAACACAGAGCTCCTGGTGCTACTATGGGTGCGACCATGGGGGCCTTAAAGCGGGTGTTCAGCACGAAGGTGCAGGCGCCCTGGGGGGCTGCAGAGAGAAGCACTACACTGGACAGGTTTGTGTGAGAACATGTGGGCCAGCGCCACAGGCACCTTACACTCTGATAGATTCATCACATGTCCCTGGTGGCACAGCTTGCCAATGGAAACTGCCTCAGCTGCAGCCAATAGCAGTTAAGCGGAATTACTGAGGTGTAAAATACTTTAAAAACAGGAAGCCTGAAAGATGTAGTTATAGCAGAGAATATGCTAATGCTTAAAGCCTGAGGGAATTGTCAGGGCTCAGGTTGTCAATCATACCTGTATTCTGGGGAAGAAGTAGAGCTCATCCTATGTTGACCCTGTCATCTGATAAACATCATGGCCTCCTAATTACTGCACAAAAAAATCTTCTACTGCAGTTAGTACCAAAAAAGGGTTTTTCATTTGTCCCTATAGGGGAACCCTTTATGGTGCCATGTAGAACCATTTTGGGTTCCATGTTGAACCCTTTCCACAATGGATTCTACATGGAACCCAAAAGGATTCTACACAGAACCCAAATGGGTTCTTCAAAGGGTTCCCCTACAGGGACAAATGAGAACCCATTTGGAACCCTTTTTTTATAAGAGTGTGTACCAAGACCCCAGCAGATCCAGGATCTTAGTTACAGTTACAGTTAATAAACACCTGCATTGTTTACTTTGTTCACAAGCATTGAGGAGACTCCAGAGCAGTGGCAATAATTGGCATCTGGTGACAAGGGCTGCAGATCGATATGACATTCTGTTCACAGAGACGTTTTGTATTTAATTCATTGATGGGTAAAGCTATTACGCATGACACTGACTGGAGATAAAGCTCCAGTTTAAGTATTGAGACAATAATTGGCGAGACACTACGACTGCCTGCGTGTGAAGAATACAGTTTGATAACAAAATTAAATTGATAAGACAGCATTGGATACATGACTGTGTGGTCTTCATAATTAAGCACCCCCCCCCCCCCTCTGCTTTTAACATGTTTGAATGACATTATTGAATCGGTTCCATAGAAAGTGTTGTCATTTAAGAGCAGACAAAAAAACACCTACAAGGCTGCTGCATCCCAATTAGCTGTAGCATTTGATGTGAGTCATGCAACAGAAGGCCTCCCTGCCGAAAAAATTACACACTGTCCCGACTTTGAGTGTCACCACAGGAAACTGGCAGGGTCAATGGAAAGACACAGTGCACAGATTGTCCATCCAATCAGGCACAGCCTCTCTCAGTAAAGACGGATGGGGACATTTCCTGGACTGGAGCCCCAGATATCAAAGCGGAATTTCTCTTAGATCACCTCTATTGATCTGTTTTTGTTTTTCAAAGGCATCACCTGAAGCCTCACGGCCATCTCACATTGTCAAAGCGCCATGCTGAACAGTGTGAGGTCTGTCTTTTTGCTGACTTTACCAACACATGAAAGGAAAGTCCATTACCTTGATGAATGTGGTATTAAATTTATTCTCCAAAGTCCCAACAGACTAAAACAAAACCCGGGATCTAGTTTTCCTCTACATCTCCACTGATTCATCCTATTAGCATTTTGGTATCATGGCATTGTTTCCATTGCATTATTATTCCATTGTTCTACTGCTTATCCCTTACCCCACCCCTTTAGGAGATTTTCTTCTTAGGTTTTGCATGTTGTTAGATCACTCTGTAAAACCACTAAAGGCTTTGTCTATTGAGCGTTCCTAAGCCGCCACTAAGAAACTTTGTACATTATGATAAAATATGTGCACCAATTCACGGGTATCTCTTGGGGTTAGATTGAAAGGCCCCCCAGACTCAATCTCTGAGAGAGAAATATGTCACAGATGCTCCTTTAAGACGGTTAACTTTGAAAATAAGATAAATCTCAGGGTACTTGTACCGTAATTTCTAAATACACCATGGCAACAGACAATACAAAACAAAACAAAGTACCATGCCTGTTTACTCTTCTAATATCCTGTTAAAGAGGAATATCACAAGATTCAAACAAAATCCATTCAGATTTAATTTTGTTTTCAATGCACTTTTATAATGGTTCTTATAGCACATGTATTGCCTCAAATAAGATCTTCACAACATCCTACCGGTCCAGTGGATGCTAATTTGGTGAGCAGAGAGTTGTCAATGTTGATGCTACTCGCCTCAGACAACTCCAGTAGAGTCAATCTGGTGAAATGTGCAGGGAACTGGCATTGCACTGATTAGCTAATGCAATTAAATCTTATTTACCAAAGAGCACTCCTGTATGCTCTTTTGTTTGCCAATTTGTAACTATAACAGCTCATTTGAGCAGCAAATGTAGTTGAGCTAAAGCTATTGTCTAGTTACGTATTCATGTATCAAAGCACTTTGCTTAATTGCCACTTTGGAGGTAGGGATCTAAAGGAAGACATGATAACAGCATCTTTTTCATGGTCTTACACAATAGCAGCAGGGAACATTCACACTTCATACTACACAAGACCCTTGATATTGACAATGCAGTGTCCACACATGTCATAAGAGATCCTTGAGGAACTGAAGTGTACACATGCTGTGTACTGTATGTATTAAGGCACAGTCTCTGTCTATAATAGATATACTGTACTGTCGGAGTGACTGATTTAGTGGAAAGACTACAGTACCTAAAAAAACATTGGGCTGAGTCTGTGTTTTTTTTCTTCTAACGGGGCTCCCTAACCCTCAAATAGAAAGGAATCCTTAGAACAACTCACTCCGAAGGATGATAAAAACAAAACTTCTCCCCTGATTCACACAATCAAAGAGCTTCCCAGCACACCCAAAAAACGATAGGAGGCAAGATCACTTTTTTTTGGTATTTACCCAAGAATCTGGAGTTGGAAAAATAATGAGGTCAGTTAAGTTCCCCTGTTCTCTGCAGGTGGTCCCCTGGTCAGGTTAGTAGAGATGGGCAGAGGAGTTCCCCCCAAGCTGATGAATTATTCTGGATTTCAACCATCTTGGCAAGGTTTTTACTCAACATTAACTGTGTCTGGGGGCAAGAACATTAAGAAATAGACTATCGCTGTATGCCAAAGACAGACACAAAGACTTTCAAAAACCCTAGCATATATACTGACATCTCTCCAAAAAAGGAAGTTCATGAGCAAACAGTTAAGTTTCAATTTGTCAGCAGAGGGATGGCTATTATAATAAAAACCTTTCCAGAATATTCAGCTGATTCTATTTATGACTATGGGGAAATCAGCTATGAAAAACCACTCCAATTTCTTTATGATAATTGATAAGCACTGTAATAACTCATTCATTTTGACATAAAAAGGATTAGGTTGTTTGTTTTCAGCTGGTGTGCTTAAGTAGCATTAGACAAATGTTATGCCAGCAAAGGATAATTGGACCGCAGCAACTGGTACACCTTACAACTAAAAAGGATTATGCTGTTGAAAGCTCTTCATCATGCACTCATAGACTTAGCAAACCCAACCACTTACTGTAGCATACCCAACCTTGTTTCATTATTCAAATCAAGGCTGATCTGTGCTCTGATCCTCCAATTGTGGATAGTAGTGTTTGACTCTAAGCGTGTACGGGCCGGTAAACAAGCTCTTACTATGCAGAGTACACATTTGGCTGGTGTATACACACAAACACAGTCATCCTACAGTACATGTAGCTCCATCAGCGTAGAGTCCTGGCCGTATGCTCACAGCACCCACTGGAGCTCCACGCCATATAATGAGGTCCCAGGGGACACCCCAGAGTCAGTGTACCGCTGCTGTCACACCAGCCTCCGTCTCAGGGACACATATGACACAGTGACTCCTATAGCCTACAGAGGCTGCTACGGGTTTTATTAGGGACATACTGTATCTGATACAAAACAATAGAGGAGAAACATTTAACATTACAGGAAGCAGCCAAACGGTGAACACACATGGGTTAGGTGATTATGTCGGAACAGCTGGTGTGTATACTTGGATTTATGGAATCACAAAGCGTACGGTTGATGTTTGTGTCTGCCTATCAGATTAATTCAGCTGTAGTATATGTTTTTGTTTACTGGAGGAAAATGTTTTCGCAGCCCACATACACTGTAGGCTCCATATCAGGATGCATTGCAGGTGTATGTGGTAGATGTTAAATGAGCTTGCTTTATCTTTTAGTGAGCTGATCCGTATGCATTGCATGTGTATGTAGTAGATGTTAAATGAGCTTGCTGTATCTTTTAGTGAGCTGGTTTATTCCCCAACTACACTTCACAATAGGGAGGGGGAAAATGCTACCTGCTCTTATCAAGCCTGTAGACACAATGGCTCTTTTCACAGTCCAGGCCAGTTCTGTCCAGTCTGAGTCTTGTATGTCCCCATGCTTGTCACATGTGTCTTCCCTCCGTCCTTTCTGCCCTTCTACACGATGTCTCTAGAGGGTCCTTCTAACCTTGCCTATGCAGCCAAACACAATACCCTCCATGTGGACACAAAGCCAACGATATTGAGGTTCCCCAGTTCCATCCAGAGCATTTGTCACTTTTATGTTCTTGTTCTTTGTTCAGTGCCCCTCTATATTCATGAGTTATTATGAATTGAGACTACAATTGAAATGGGAATAATGCCTATATTTCACTGACTTTAATTCAGGATCATAACGTCTAACTCTTTAGAAGCTGTCTCATGTTGTTGTACCTTGGACGACCTTATGAATATGCTGGCCTTTTCATTGTGGGTTGTTAACATACTATATACAGAATACAATAGCATACCATCGACTCCTCTAATCCCTGCTCATTAATAATCTTCTAATGCATCTCTGTAACTTGAAACCTCTTGACAAATGCGTAATTGATTTACTGATGCACACACAGAGACAGATATTGAAATGTGTCCTTATCTGTAGCTGAGTGACTGCTCTGTGGCTGTATTGTGAAAACTGAAATACATCAGAGACAGGGGTAGATGATCCATCAGAGGACATTGGAGGCAGGGAGAGGCACAAAGGATCTTCAGTTGGACAGACTTGGACAAATTAAGGTAGCCTCCTGTAGGCACACCCTGAGGATTTAGCAGAGCAACCCCCCCCCCCCCCTTCCCCCCACTACTAGGATATATTAGATTCACTTGTGGATATCCACACCATGACAAAACAAAAGGCAGTATAAATCTATGCAGGCATGCAGGGACTATAGCAGCTCAGTACTAGATTGTAAAATCTATTTTTTGAGAAATGCAATGCCCCGTTGGTTTGAAAATGCTTCCAATAAAACACAACCTTATTGGTTGTGGTTTTCATTCCTATGAACACAACGCAAGAAAATAAATGCGAACAGGGATTTGCAGATTTTTTTTCATTCCATAGAACTGCTCACGCAATTTTCTCAAGACAGCCATTGAAGCAGAACAAGTAAGATGCTGCTTGTTTCATTGAGCAAAGTGAAAGGATATTTCTTTAACAGCTAGAAAAATTGCCATGAGAAAGCCTTACAAATAGCCTGGAGCAGTGGGAGAAACATGATGTGGAGATATGTATACTGTATAATAACAGTGAATGCCTCTGCACGGACATAACAATAACCACAATGCCTTTGTTCTGAATGATGACTTGTCAACACATGACAACACCAATGATATGACAATCTTGTAAGCCCATAGGCATACATGAATGAGAATCTGACTGGCAGAAAGAGCAGTGCACTGGGGGGAAAAGCATCCCACCATAGCCTACTGAGTGAAAAGGAGAGCGATAGCCCAAGCCGTTGCCTTAAGCACGGAAGTGTGCAGGGGACCTTGCCAGCTAGCCAGAAAGACCAGTCTTGTATCCCCTCCCACTGGGATGCTTTGGGGAAAGGTACCCCTGAACATGTGCGATAACATTGACCTCATTGCAGGTTTGTCCTTCAGTATTAACTTTGCAGATTCATTGTCCATGAAGCGCAGGCAGCCATTGATCATGTTCACCCAGTGGCCCCAATAACACAGCAGCCTTTTAAATAAGATATGAAGGTGAACGCTGGGTGACCAGGAGCTCTTATCATTACATCTTCATTCCCCCTCCTCCTCTTTCCCCAATGGCTGAATGGACAGGATAGAAATCCCTTTCCACTATCTCTCCCCTGAATCTATCTTATGGTATCATAAAAAGGTACTGTTGATATATGCACAGTTACTGCAAGCAGGCATATACATGAATATTTAATGTAACCAAACATCTTGCCAGAACATATAGGGCAGACTGCACCTTCCTCCTGTCACCAGCAGCATAAACATGAAAGAGGAGGGTTCAGGTAATGCTGTGGCACTGTGAACACTGCCTGCAGCAAAAGCAACCCAAGTCGCCACTGTAATTGCTTGTAACCTCAGCCTGAGTTAAAGTTCAATTAGACCTGGGTACTTGCTAGGCTCCACACCTTTCAACACAGTGTCTGCAAACTCGAAATGATCCAGAGTCTGCTGTCTGGATACAAGTCTAGCTATGGCACAATGCATCATGTAATCAGTGTTTATGATCCTAGGGTTCTATCCCAGAGTCGGTTTGATTGCTAGTTTAGTCACAGCACAGACCTAGCCCAGAGTGGGTCACAAGGAGGTTTAATCTCTGTAATGTATCACCAGTGTTTTATAGATGAAGGGATTAAGGGACATCATAAATGGGCAATTAGCCCTATGCAGCAATTAATTCCTGCTCCCTGTTGTCAAACTGATCTCTAATCTCTAATAAGTATCTGTGTAATCCAGATTCCATTAGTCAGAGTGCCTGTAGAATAATGGAATTTCTGTCTCTGTCTCTGTCTCTCTCTCTGTGTGTGTCTCTCTCCACACACACACACACACACACACACACACACACACACACACACACACACACACACACACACACACACACACACACACACACACACACACACACAACATCACCGTCTGTGTATCTCTCACTGCTTCAAAAAGCATTCTGCCTCAAGAGGCATTGTTTGTTTGTATTAGGGATTGCATGAAAGTGCAAAATAGATTTTGGTAACTTAGGTATGGGCGGGCGCACGTGTTCCTTCTATGGGTTAGTATGACTAACTGAGTTTGAGTCTGTGTTTGGAAAGAGAGTAAGCGGCTGAGTTTGGCTTGAATAAGTATTGGCTGGATCTGAACAGGTAGTATGATTTTTGGACATGCACTGGCTTGGTCAGTATAGGGTTAACTGTACATAGAAATCAGAAAATGTGGTTGATTTTGTGTGTCAGTAGCTTAAAAGTAGACTCTGGGATATGACGTCATAGCAAAAATGAATCAGGCAAAGCTGCCAGAGACTTTCAAAGACGGAAATGCAACAGACTAGAGAATTTACTGTTCTGTTGCGACAGAGCCCATGCATCAAAACTTTTGTTGTGCAGTTGTGAGCATCTCAGGTAGAATTCAAATATATTTGGTTATTTGCCTCATGCAGGCAGCTTTTTACTTTAGGCTAGTTTATTTGACAAATTGAAGCAAAAAAAAGAAATCGGATTGCCATGGAAAGGAAGAAAGTGAAAGTTAAGGGCAGTGGAACGAGTGGACACTCTTGTCCGCTCTTGTTCACTAGAATATATTTGATGAAAGTTGCTCTGTTTTCATGGGTGTGACATCATATACCTTAGTATATGAGTACCCAGAGTACCTTAAAGACAAAATGTCCTATTTCTAGCTCTTTTGTTTGCCTAAATCTACATAACACACCAAAAAATCAGCCATGAAATGTTGCAAGTCGGAGCTGCATGTTAAGTGGTGAGAAGCTGGCTGACATGGACCTTCAGGGAGATGCTGGACCCCTTGCTTGTCCAATTACAGGATCTCATTCATGTTGTTTGGTGAGAAGTATTCGACCTAGTTTTGGGCACAAAGCACCAGTGCCCTGAATACAGAGAAGCTTGGGACAACACGTAATCGCAAGTGCCATTAGAGACTCTGTCGTTAGGCTGGAATTAGAGTGAGTTAGTCAACCTGGTTCAGTGATAACTCCATAGGATGTAGTACTTGAGTTCAGGTATCTATGTACTCCTATTGTAGACCTACAAAGGGTATAGCGAGAGGGTATAACTAATACACATTGGATGTGCCACCTTCACTGGAATAACAAGGTTCAAAATAACCAAACAATTTTTCTTTGCTTGGGGACAGAGATATGAGATATGTCCATAGATGGAAGTGTGACCTTCACAAGGTCCCTCTAATTGATGTGTCTTGGCATGTGTTACTGCACAAGCACAAGATGAAGAGGAATTAAAACCATGAACCCAAAGTTTAAAAATATTAAGAAAAAAATTGTGCAAATCTGTGAAACATTTTCCTCTCAGGCACTACAAACATATCAACCCAAGGGGATGCAAACACAACAACAAAGAAAATACACTTTGAACCAGAACATTCCCCTTTAAAGTATATATTTGAAAATCACAAACATGAATCAACACCTGTTCCATCTAGCCACAAATCAATAGTAACAAATAAATTACTGTAAAGCTCTGAAATACAATAATAGCAATCTTCTGGTTCTAATGTGACTTTAATCACACTCATTAAAGTGGAATCAGTCATCCTATCATCATAACATGTGCTCTCCATGAGGAGCACGTATTGCTTCATATTCTACAGCAATGCATGTGGAGATGAATTTGCTTAATGGGGAAAAGTAATCAGGAATCTTGGAGTCGCTGTCAGAACAGATAACATTCTAATTGAATTATAATAACTTTGTCCATGCTGCTGGTTCACCAGCTACCCATACCTATAACTGTAATATAGCAAGTCCTAGGTAGAGACAGACATATAAATACATGTAAATGAGCATCTGACACAATGTTCTACATGTGATTTGCAGTTCTTGCATTTCAAAAGGAAGAAACTCACTTAGTTCTAACAACGTTTGCTCTCAGGAAGCAATAAAGGCATTGTGGGCTTCAAAACAAAAGCATTTTTCATGGTCTTTTGGAGGATATTCAACATGCCAGAAGTGATGGAAAGGGACTGGTATTCCAGCTACTTGGAATGGGAAAATGCCTGTCCTCTGCTCTAAATTGGGCAAGCAAGTGATGTTACTCAATTTCCATTCAAACTAAATGTTGCTGAGATTGAATAAATAAATTCCATTATGCTTACGGTTGTTTTGTTAATTTGGACTTCATAACAATGTACATGACAAATGTGCAAATTCCACCTAACCAACAATTCAAGAAACTCTATGATTTACAATGACATAAAAGGGGAGTATCTTACAGTACTATATCAAACGATATTTAGTCATATCTGTGTGCGCAACTTATTTTCTCATTACAAAGACACTGGGAGGTCCCCAACTTGCGTGGGATACCGTTCCAAATGTTTAGTAAACACTCAGTGTTTACTGCTAGTGTGGAATTTTGCACTCAGCAAGACATGACTGACCGTGATAGTGTTGATGCTATGCAATATTAATGCTGTGTGATCAATAGATATTATCTAAGAAATCCAGATCGATGTAAGTGAAATCAATGAAATTAGCATAGGCGCATACACTGGTTATCATTAGATTACAGTAATGCAAAATAGGCACATTGAGATAAATCTGGCGAGATGTAGTGTGAATGTGAATAATGTGTTCTATTCCTTGTTTTTCTGCTCCTCCGTTTTTCTATTAAGTCATGTAATGATTTACTTCATGCCAACAAGCTGTTTTTAATCATTCACGCCTGCCAACTTTAGAGCAGAGGCTATAAAAAATCATAACCTGTAAACAAACAGGATAGAATGGGAATATGCTTCTAGCGCAAATTAACGAAAATAAAGATGTATAAAAGTAGACACACACTCACCTTTAATAGTAGCTCATGTCGTTGCAGCAGTTTACAGACGTTGAATTTTGTTTAGACCGCTGAAGCTTAACACTACTGAATCGCAAAACGTGCGCAATTGGTCAGACCATAGTGGAATGACTCGAAAATGCTTGCCCCTTTGCTATCGCTCCCTCTGTAAAAAAAAAAATAAGTAATACGTTTTCTTCTACAAAGACGTTCAGAGAAAGGGACCCTATCGCAGTCAATAGCTTTTAGAAATCCATGGCAACCAAGAAAACCCTCCACAACTTCTCAACGTTGTGACCGGGTTAAAACACCCTCAATGACAGCAACATTATTCCATGCACAGAATGGGCAGGTTTTGAGGAGGGGGAGGGGGGTGACAGCCAACCAACTCCTGGCCGGTCAGGGGGCTATTAGAATGAAAACATATATTGAATGGAATAAAATTGAATTGGTGAATGTATTAATGTATGTGTGAATGTAAATCAAACAACTTAGCTGCATAGAGCAGAATAATCAAGGGTTTACATTGTACATAAATAGTAAGCGCATGCTGAATGTGATAATATTATGCTGGTGCCAGTATCAACATTTTCAATCAAATAAATTGGAGGTATAGGTCTAAAGCAACAAGCATAACAAAATTATTCCCGCTAACCTAACGGTCATATAGTATATGGAAGATCCCCAAAGTCCCTGTGCGGACGGGTTATTTCAGCACCTCAGACAGCAGCAGCATCATTAAAACACCATGCGCCACCGATCAGCCGTGCGGGGTGGGGGAGGTCAGGTAGGTATCAAATTAGCTTTCAACCTCTACCATATCACTGAGCGCTAATTTGGATTTTGGGAGACACCTGTCATCAAAATTCAGCTCAGTGACGACAAAAATGAAAGACTTACAGGCAATAAGGCCAATATACAGTATATGACAGCAAAGAGTGTAGATGCTTCATTTCACCTTGCAGTACAGTCTCTCTGAAGTGCACCACCGGATGTCTGTGGGGGAGGGGGGGGGGGGGATGAGTAAAATCCAACCTAATCTGATTAAGGGCATTTTAATCATATTGACAGGATTACAAGATGCCTTTCACTGAGCAGTTAGTGTAATATGACCCTTTTATGAAGCACTCCACATCAGAGTGCTCCATCAAATGCAATTTGACTTCTTGTCTGTCTTAGAACACCTGTCTCAGTTATTTTCTGAAAGCAAAGAGTACTCAGCCATGTCATAGGTTCAGTGTATTACATCAACCACTACAGAACAATTACTGCACTATTCATACCTATTCATATCAGCATACCTTTTGTTATAAAGCAGAGGGAAGTATTATCCATTCATATCTGAAACTAAACTTTGGAATCAAATATGTTAATATGTTACAGTCAATGTAAGGTGGAATGATATGAAAGTATGCTTTAGGATAAAACTACAGACAGCAGTCAGCATTAAACATTTATTCAAACTGAAACACAGCACTTTGATTTACTGGAAGGCAAGCTTGTGCAGCCGCCCTCAAGTTACTCAATGAAACATGCTGTATCAATTGACTTTCATTTAGGGAAAGTTCCTGGAAGCATTACAGGATGTTCTCAAATAAAATGTGACATTTGAATGCCATCAACTGGGCATCATTATTAGATAAGGCAGGGGATCATCTATTGATTTCAGTATGATGTAATTCTGTATCATCAACACCTTCAATGTGACTTCCCACACCACCACCAGACACAGCAGAGCCTCATTATGTGACACAGAATGCAAACTCTTCTATGGATACTGAATGGGGGGAAAGAATGAGCTGGTGTTGTAAGCGTAGGGTTTGCAAACAGAGGGTACCTCTGTCAGAGGTGTCAAAGTTCACGGCCAAAGCATGAATGAAATAAACCCCCTATCGTCCTGTTTCCTCTCTATATCCTTTTCTATGTTCTCTCTCCTCCCCCCCCCTCTCTCTCTCTCGCTCTGTCTCTGTCTCTCTCTCTCTCTCCCTCCCCTTTCTCTCTCTCGCTCTGTCTCTGTCTCTCTCTCTCTCTCCCTCCCCTTTCTCTCTCTCTATCACAGCCCTATCTCTGTGGGGCAGAAATCCCCTCACTGATGTCTGGAGGGCTGCATAATGAGAATAAATGAGCTGGAAGTAAATACGCAGACTGTTTTCTGCCTGCTGCTCCTTTACCAGTCAGCCTATAGGCTTTCATCAGAAATCAAGACATGTGCTACCTAAAGGGTAGCACAATGTTGCATGTTGTTGTATTAACCCACAATTGAAGTACCCTTTTGGAGAAATATACACTACATTTGCTTTGAAGCACCAGTAGTTATTGTAAATTGTTTATTTGTTTATTGTTGCATAAAAATTTAATGTCAGTTTAATGTACAATATCCTTTACATACTGTACCACTGTGCAAGAAATTCATGTTCATTTCCTTTATTTATCCAGGTTAGTCTCATTGAGATAAAATGTATTTTTCAAGCACATGTCTTTCCTTAAAATAGTAGTTATACTATTATTTGTATATGCCACTGATCACTTTGAAGGGATAAGTGAGCAGCCTTGTGGAACAGTGGTCTACTGGTCTGGATCACTGACCCTTCTCAGGAGGCCCTCCTAATCTCTCACTTAGTTTTATTTGTGACCACATTTGATGTACTGTAAGAGAGGGAAGACGGCGTTTCCAGATTCATCAGGCTGAAAGCACACTTCCCATGGGAGTCCAAAAGACTAACACAAAAACAAAGGATAGCTATTTTCAGAGATGAATCCACGTACAGATATACTTACAGAAACAAGGATACTATTTTCAGAGATGAGTCCACTTACAGATATATATTGTCGACTGCTGTTGTTCATTTGTTGTTGCTGTATGCAATGTACGTGGCAAATAAAATTTGATTTGATTAGATTTTATACTGTACATGGAAATGGACCAAAAACTTATGAACCACAGTTGTTTGCACACAATTGTTTTCTCCTTTCAACAAATAGTCAACAATATAGTCAATCTGTTTTTAAAAGGAACGTCTTCATAACAATATGTGCACTGAGGTACAACTGATAGAGTAGGCCTATTCTATATTCTATTCTATATTCTATATTCTATATTCTATATATACAAATCAAAAAAAAAGATGAAAAAACATCTTTAGCATAATACACCATATCATATTTGAATGTGGTTTGGAGTATATCACAGCTCTTTCCACCAGTGCACTTGCTGTAGATTACGCCATTATCTCCATCCTCCATAAGAATGTCTCTTAGACATCTGTAGCTCCCCCTGCTCTCATGAACACCCCCATAGTCCCAGAGTCAGACAGGGATGTGCTGGAGGCACAGCCATACCTTGTCCTCTATTTGTAATTAATATCAGCAGCAGGCAGGGAGAGGGCGTTCTCCTCAGGCAGATTGTGTGGATTGTGTGTAGGCACGGTCCCATGAGAATAAACCAGCTCTGGAGTTTCATCACACGCCTTTGTGGCATCATTTGCTGTTAATGAGGGAAATAAGGAGCATATCCTCACACAATACAATACCTGTTGGGAGATACTGCCGAGGTTGGATGGGTCGGGGGAGGGGGTAGGGAGTGTAAAAGAGGGGCATGCAATATTAGTGCTAATATTCTGTTTCCATAGCAATCATATGTTACGGAAATTAAACTAGAGATGAGATAGCGAACAATTGCCAAGAGACTCTCACCCATTCTGTAATGGGCAAAATGTTATGTACCCGTAATATTACTACTGTTACTACTACACACTATATGTACAAAAAAGAAAGAATAGTACCATAAAGATAGTGCCACATAGTGTGAGAAGAGAGAATGCCAATATTTGAATGAACAGTGGATGTAAAGCATTTCCTGATCCTAGAGACAATATGATTGATCTGTGCATAGGTGAAATGCTGTACAACAAATGCTGTAGTTCTATGTACCCAATACATGAGGGCCATTTAGTGTCCTTTGCCTCTGAAATATGGATCAGTGTGTGAAACAGTGTCCAGGGTGTATGAACTGTTTAGCCATCAGGGTTGCATTACAGTCACCGTTGAGAGCAGAAATGTGATATCTTTCCCAGCACTCCCACCTGAAAAGATCTGAAATGAGCGCTGTTGAGCTCACATTCTACATTCAACAAGTTGTTCATGTTGTTATTACAGTATTATGTTGATAGCATGGTTATTACAGTATTATGTTGATAGCATGGTTATTACAGTATTATGTTGATAGCATGGTTATTACAGTATTATGTTGATAGCATGGTCATTACAGTACACAGGTCAAGTCAAAGTTGACTGAATGTGCTGTGTACAGTATGACATATGTGCACAGGTAGAGAACTGCAGTGCTGCATCAAAGAGGATAGAAGTGAGTCTTCCATCCTTCTCCTCTGAAAGAATTTACCATATTATAATTACATTTCTCAATGGATGGATGCAACACAAAGACTGTGTGATCATGCAAATAATTGCCTTTCCACTCATGCTCAGCCAGATTGGTCGGTAGGCATAGCTATATCTGATCTCTGTGAATACAGCCCAGACTTCACATTCACATAGAGTAATCAGACTGAGTGATGTTGTACATTGGAGCTCATTATTGTATGAATGGTTGTTAAAAAAACAAAACAGTTTGATATGAAAGGCTGATTCTTGTAGGAGGATGTCATTCAGTGGCTTTATCTCCTTAGATGATTCACTCTCACTCTTGACAGCCCTCGAGACATGCTGTGCTGTGCTGGAAGTGTCCTGCATAATTCCCAAGATAAGGTTTAAAGATCAGAATCACGCACAGATGTTCTGCACCCTCTCCCAGAATGCTTAGCGCTGTGCATTCCCAGGGGAAGTTCATAAGAGGGTAATAGAATTGGGCCCGCGGGACAGCAGTAGTGTTATTTTGTCACTTTCAATCAAATGGATTCTGGAGCCATCAGAAGCAGACTACATGTTTGGTAACATGGCAAACACAGCCCACAAGGGAGGCAGAGATCTGTAATAAGAAGGAGAGTGGATTTAGAGGAGCCTACCAAAAATCAATACTGTTAGAGCCAGAATCCAATCTAATCAAGACTCAAGTCCTGGGGCTAATTAAAAATAATAGATGGAAATCAATACAAATAATCCCTCATATTTGCCATCTTCAAGCTTGCCCCCTGACATGTTTAGAGTAACAGGGTTCATTCAGAGACCCAGCCAATGGTATCACTTGTTTCCTCAAAGGGCTGTGGATAAGAACTCAGATACAGTACAGTAGGTTTTGTAATAGCGTGCTGTTCTCACCTTTCAGTTGACACCTGGCATCAGAAACCTCACAGAGGGATATCTGAAGTAAGAGACGGCCATCACACAGGGCAAGATGCTCTTGAAAATCTCAGTCATGATGACATTTATGGGGTGACAAGTGACATTTCCTTGTGGTGTTGAAATGATCTCAGTAATTAGAGGACATTGCATGTGTGATCACGATGTCATGATAATCCAGTTTAAAGAACAGTGACAGTACTGTATGTATGTGTTGGTACAAGACACAATTAAACCAATGGTTAAATTCTAAATGCAACAGATGAACAATTATATAACAATATGATTAGCACACTCAAAAGAAATCAAGAGTTTGTTTTGTAATAGCGGTCCTGCCAGCATGTTCTTGCACAATTACAGCAGCTTGTTTCCTGTGCTTTTTCATCCAGACAAGATATCCGGTTACCCAACTGATTTGGACATATGATCTGCGGGCTGGGGTCAGTGTGTTACTGAGTGAGAGAGATTCAGAGAGGCCCTCCCACAGGAGCAGCAGTGAGTCAGGACTGGATGATGTCACTGTGACAGAGAACAGAGAGGGCCATGTTAGTGTCAGTCGGGAGCTATGCTCTGACAACTAGCCCATTGCCCCCTCCTCTCTACAGTATATTTCTCCTTCTCTTGCCCTTCTTACCATCACCCTCTCTGTGTAGTCATCCCTGCCATTATGACACATTCTTTAAACAATTTCCATGATTATGTGTTTGCTATTTTCAATGGTATTAGATGGTGGAGCAGATGTTTATAAAACTGCTACTAAGGAAATACTCAGTTGAAGAGTTTGGTTTGAACTGATGATAAGGAATAAATGTACATTTATTATATTCAGAGACTGAACGATGTGAGATAGATTAAAGTGTTTTGAACATGTTTTTCTTTTGCAGCAAGCATGAAAAGAGCTGACCAGTTGCCATGGAGATATAGGCTGGGTGGAATGCAGGAAGTCAATTAACAATCTAGATGCATGTCATTAAACATTGTCCAGCATTCAATGATAAGCAGCTGAATTTGGGATTTATTTTCAGACATTTATATTGAAGAGGTTGTCTTAAAGAGCATTCATGGATCTCGTAACCTATAGTGTGCTTCAATGAGCAATCAACAGTTAACAGTCTGCATCTGCAACCTGTCACAGCTGTGAATACAGGGGATTCAGAGGTCTTTTTAAACGCTCTAATGTGGCCATTGTACATCTCAAATGAGGTATAATCTGGATAGACCACATGTGTTTGTCTCCAGTTCTTCTCTATAAACCAAAGGTGCTAGAGGCAGAGGACGGTCACAAAGGCCTGCCGATAAATCTGTCTCCTCAACAAAGTGCTCCATTTCGAACATTCAAAGGACACACACACACACACACACACACACACACACACACACACACACACACACACACACACACACACACACACAGAGTTATAATGGTTAAGGTTTGTTATGGTTGTAATAGTTGTATATTCATCATCCTACTGCATTATTAGGAGGAGCAGCATAGAGGCAAATATATTCTGGCTGTTATATATTATTTGAGACCTGATGAGTTCAGCAGCAGACTTAATTCATCACTGTTCGACTACTGGCAGCAGTGAGGCTTCCAGTCATTGTGGGTGACAGGCAGATGACATCAGTATGCCCCCGGGGGCTCTGGGGATGCGGCATCTCTTCCTCATCAAGACAAATAAAGGAGGACTTTGATGGTATCATATGGAAGTCACAGCCCCCACACTGTCACTGTCCTATTGACAGGAGAGTTCCATTTCCCTGTAATCGAGTTTCTGTCTGCCCTCTTTATGTTCAGATTCAAGCTCTCTCTCTCTCTTGGTGAGACCTTGTATTGTGATGTTGATATTGTAAATTACAATAAAGAAAGTGAGAGTGCATATTTCACATCTCACAATTACCAAACAGGTAAATATGTTTCCAAAGCTCATTGACTAAAATGTATGGTATATTTCTGGTTCCTCGCTGGTGGTGTCTTGCTTGGTGGCATATGGAGGGTGGTTCCCGCATGATGTCTGTTTGGGCTTGATACAAGCTATGCTATTGTCCTGATGTGTTTAATGGGTAATGAGTTGGTCATCCCTCACAGGTGGTCTCTTTTGATAAGTAGATAAGCATTGCCCCCATGTGCACTCTTTGTGTCTCAGTCAAACCTTTACTGTATGTCAATGGTGAGATCATCTATATACTTATCCAAGATTACAAGGGAATCTGCATTATATTATCTGCACAGCGTCAATGTGAGGTTCTTGGTGGATTGTAGTATAAAACCATCCATATTACAGTTCTCTATGTGCAGTGAAAATGATCAAAGATGGAAAGTTGGAAAGTTCCACAGATGTCCAGATTGAGGGCCTCTGAGCCCATGTGACCTCTCTATGCTACTGTAAGTACAGCCTTTTCATAAAATGGACTGGTGCTACCCTCCCCTGGCAGCAACGGGAATAACGGAGGCGCTCTCTTTGTTGTCTTCATCGCCCCCATCTGGTCACATTTGTTCTTGCATGCATGTGCCAAAATGGATGTGCACACAGCCTGTGCCAAAATGGTTCTTCTTCAGGTGACACCACTGGACCATTAACACTCTTGAACAGTTATTTGGGGATAGTTGGATGTGGGAATCACCCCTGGTATCTCCACAATATTCGTAGTGTTCTAGCTCTTGTTAAATTGGTGGGGCAATTCAATAATCTTTTTATATAATTCAAAAAATAATTAATCATACGCTGTTGCTGACCAAATATATGAAATAATATGAAATCATATATCATCACCAAAGCAGTCCACTGATAGCACTGCTTGACTTTGAGGTCCCCTTGCCGTTGAGGTCTTACCATTATTGCTCCTACCAATTTCTCTTGAATGTATAATTAAAGCACTTTTTTTACTGTGTCAGCATGGGATATTACAGAGCGGCAATGGCCTGGTGATATAGCACTAGTGAGTTGGAATCCCGAAAGGGACTGCTTTGCATGCCCTTGAGCAAGGTTATTGTCCTTAATTGCCCCAGTAAAGATACAGTTGTTCAAATACAGTAGGTTACAGTTTGTACAGTATAGAATGTATCATGCATTGTAAGAAGTTATTGGACTGGGACTGATGTTAATGAGGTCCCAGAGTTTCATCCTAGTTTAGATTAGTAATATCATTAGGAATGATATTGCAAAGTATGCAAAGTAGGCCTGGTCAGTGACTCCTCTGTAATTCATTTTAGTATACATAAACCTACTGCATGCAACATAGTCCAGAGGGAGAAACTGAGCATATAAACTACAGTACAGTATGCTGACTGTTTGGATTATTTTTAGAGAGAAAACGCTGCATTTAACATTCTTCCCTAAGGGTGTTGGGACTGTGAAACTGGCCCTGTCTGAAAACATACAGTGAACTAGTTCCTCAGACACACATGCAAGATTACAGCAAGTGCAAATACGCAACCCTAATGCTAATCCGCATAAATAGGAGCAACTGCACTCCTCTCTCACCCACGGCAACTCACACCAGCGTGATCTCATGCCATGCACCAATGGCAGTGTAATCTCACACCCCGCACCATCTGCCAACAGCCCTCCAATTTGGCAACCATTGCTCTGTGGGGAAGGACCCAGCATGCATCGCTCTCCTCCGTCCATATTGAACACTTTTGCGGAAGCCATGCAGGTCATCAACTGGCAACTTTTCTGGTTTTTGAATTCTGACTTCAAACAATAACAAAGCAGTCTCCCTGCCAGTTTTTTTGGTAAACAGCTGAGGGATGGGGCTGGAAAAATGTAAACCCTCTCAACGTCATAGACTTCATAGCTATGGATGCAGTGAGATCAAAATGATAGTTTTAACCATCTAATGAAGCTATACAGTGTTTGTTTACAATACCATTGTTTACAAACAATAAAGTAAACAATATTATATTTGGGGTTTTGATGGGGTAAGACAGTTCAATGAAACTCATGAAGCATGTCTAAGTAATATTCTTAAAGTATCAATAGCTATATATAATTAATTTAAAAGTCCAAAAATGGATGTACAGATCCCAGATGGCCCCTTTAATACGTACTATGCTAATGCCTTTCAAAGGCTAAATGCCTTTGAAACATTCTCTGAATTGACCCATGTGAAGGGGATAGTGTGTTGCAACCATGGGCTGAAATGTCTTTATTCCATTACAGGAAAGGAAACATTTTGCAGAGGTTGAATGTGTCTTTGTGACTCATATTATGACTCAGCCAGCACAGAACAGATAAAGCGATTATTTTCAAATATCCATTATGAATGAATTCAGAACCAATAAACCACTAGCAAGCATAAATGAATCATCTAAGGGCAATAAACAACCTTGATAATAACACATTTGTGATCATGTTACACAAGGTTGTGTGAGCTTGAATGAGGTTGCTTTAAATAGCCAACCAAATGGTTCTATTGCACTGAACATGGCATTGTAAAATTAATGAGGATTGTAATTGTTAGATGTGCCACGTCTGAATGTCAGAGACATCAATTTGCAGCAGTGTACTGTACCATGCACAGTAGGACCTTGATGTTTTTTTACAAAACATGACCACAATCTCTGACCCCACAAACACTGCTGGAAATCTTTGAACGCAACAGCTGAGTGCATGCTGCATGCATCCCGTTTTAGCCCTACTAACAAGGCCAGCAGGCCTTCCAATTATAGAGAGCGTCAGAACGGCTTGTCGGGGGCTCCAGTCTTTAAAAAGGCAAAAAGCGACGGCAAAAGGCCTTGTTTGATTAATCTGCGCAGTCAGTCAGTGTGAGGCGGCTGGCAGGTCCAGAGGGAGCAGAGGCTAGGGAAGCGAAGGGGGTAGGGGGCGCTGGGGAGTGCTGAGGACGGCTGCTGACAGTCCCCCACCTCATTAGAGGGCCAGTCAGAGGCTGGCGGTGCAGTCTGGTAGAATATGTCTCCACTAGAACACTTGAATGGCTCTGAAGCCTGTTGGTGCGTTGTGACCATGTCAGCCTGAGAGGGATCCTAAAGCCTGTTTGGACCAGTTTTGACATTAATTATCTTCCCACAACCTGAGTCCTCGATTGTAAACTTCTAGAGTGACTTCTTGATGTTGTGTTTTTTGGTCTTTTTGTTTTTCCCCTTATATTATTAGCGTTGATGTTTTGTTTGTTAAGGAATTGCTTGTACAGTATATGACAGAACTTCTCCAATAACTTTGTAATCTTTTCTGCCTTCTTTTTCTCTTCACCTGTCAAAAATGTAGACATGATTTGCCATAGTAAAAATTCTCTATGCCTTGTGATGACAATGTTATGAAGACTGAATGTCTCTGGAAAATCTAAATATGAGTGATGAGCTGAGCTGAAGTGATCTCTATAGTTATATATTGTGCTGTGGCTGTAGTGTTGGGTGGAGGCAGGGGAGAGGAAGCATAGAGCCTGGCTTCACAGATTCTGAATATGTCTGATTTGAATAGATACCAAGAGCTCTTGTATAGCAGTGCTAGGCCTCTACCATCCCAGAGCTGGGGTCAGAGAGGGCCTGTACTGCTGACATCCTGCAGCTCAGGAAATAGAAGAGCAAATCTTCAGAGCAATAACAGTCCTGCACTCGTGAAAAGGTAGGGTTGGGAATGAAGTGTATCCAGAGGAGCAGATGGTGGAACTGAGAGCAGCTCTTGTCAACTTGTTTATTGGAGTCTTCAATAAAATGGGCCATGATGAGCCAAGCTCTCCTCAAATATGCACTGCCCTACCCTACAACCTTGCAAGTTCACCGCTGCAAAACAAATTAATACGCCTCCCTACGGGAAAACACACATCACCACTGAATAACCTGTCATGAGATAAAAAGCACTGTAAAACGAAGAGAGTCCTAGACAGGCGTTCATTTTTTCTAGTGAGCAATGGTGTTTTGATGCCCCCAGATTGCGAGTGTGAATACAACAATGCTTCACTGCTCCCCTGAGAGAAACATTACACTATTTACAGCTCTCCTCTGTCCTGAGAAGCACCCTGAATAAGTGCCTGTGTCTCTCGCCAATGGGATCCAGGTGCAATCTGATTGCAATGCAAGAGGCAATTATCAGAGCAGCTTGCATGAAGAGGGGCTGTAGTACTGTACACAGCTCTTAACACAACCCTGCACATCACAACTCACATCAAACAGGTCCTTATCTTAGACCTCACCTCATAGCTCTTCAGCCCTCTCTGCAGATGAGGCTTGATTCTGAATCATAGTAATACATCAGAATACAGAATTATGTTTGTCCATACATTTTATCAAACAGCAGTGTGGTACCAATGGTGTGTTAAGCCACATACTGTACTTGCCACTGTCTTATAGGAAAGAGCATACAGTATAGGATACCACCAACCTATTTCAACGCATGGTATAAATGATCAAAGAGACACTTCAAGGGTGATCTTGCCTTGTAGTAGTACAGTATGTTGTTTATGATTGCGCTTTTTTCATGATCATAAGCAAATGTTAGAGATTCCTATTATTTTATGAACACATGTCATTGTTGGAGATCATGGCAATCATACAGTACACATAAGACTTAATGCATGTGTTTATGTGCATTCGACAGGGGTTGTTCTGCTGGTCCTACTGGATTATTCTGATTATTCCAGGTTTCACAACATTCCCTAGTCCAGGAGTCCTACCAGCTGTGTTTCGTCAGCCCTGGTTTCACAAAGAGAATAGACAAGAGGGAACTCCTGGAGATACAGGGCTGTCCATTGATGTTTGAAACATTTGAAGCCTTTTCAGCTCCTGTTGCCAGAGTCAAGGTGTGGAGGGTAAAAGTGCATCTACAGTACAACTGTACTGCAGTAGACTGAAAGATAGAGAGGCATGGTACACAGATTATTGAAACAGATATACGGTGTTAGCTTTCTCAAACAACCAATCACGTTTGGATAATCTAATGTTAATATTCATCATCATGCAGTGGAACATGTTAAAATGAGTATTCCTATTTTCACCATATCAGAAAAGGACTAATAACCTGATAATGAGATAGCCTGTAGTACTGTATCTCACATTGTAAAACTGCATAATATCTGTACATGATCACAAACATTAGCATACTCATTTATTTGTTCACATTACTCATAAATTCACACACAGTATCTGCAGTACACTGCAACCAAATAATTTCAGCTTTCAGCATTTTCAAGACATACAGACATACAGTAAGCAATCTTTCTTGCGGACACATATCAATGTGTCAGGCCCTTCGTCCTTGACTTGCTCCCTGGAACTCATTTGCAGCAGGCAGTGAGTGAAGTGGGCAGGGAACACAGCAATTAAGCTGACATTCTGCTTTCTGTTCACTTGTCTTTCAACAGCAGTCTATTATATGGAATGACCACAGCACCAAAGCCCAATGAGGATAAGTTGAGGATTGAAGTCCCCAGATCCCAGAGAGAATAGAGGTAATAATTATTGTCCAAGAGATTTTGATTTATTGTGGCAGTAGATTCCCTTGGTATGGTTATAAAATACGAGGCAGACCAGGAAAGACGAGGCATGAAACACCTCTTTGCTTTCCTGGACTCTTTGCAGTATTATCTCTTTTCTTTTCTTTATATATCATATATCAGTGTACTGTATACGTCTGAATATACTGTATATGTGCCAACATTGAAATACTGCTCTGAATACAGTATATTGTAATGACCCTGTGTAAGACCTGTTAGCGGCTCCACCAAGGGAGTTAAGTCTCTTGGTGTTGTAGCTAGCATGGCCGGTTTGTAAGCGGAAGATGTGAGTTTGATACCCTTAGGGCAAGCTGCTCTACCCCACCGTTCGCTCCAATATATAAAAAAAAAAAAAAAGTCTCCTTATAGTAAATAAGAGACACCAGTCTTGCATCTTTAACACCACATCTTGTATGTTTACTTGACAACCACATATTAAGATTACATCAACATCTGTGTGTGCAGCATGTGTGAGATGAATAGCATACAATTTTCAGTAGTCACTGAGTAAGGCAGATTGCTGGCATATTTGGTGAAATGTTGAAGCGGACACAGAGGGAAGGCAAACCTGATACCATCTGCAATCTCACTGATTGAGATCTTTCTTGGCACATGGGGATGGTTTGCCCACTCATAAGCTTTAAATATCAGGCAATCAATACAATGTTGAAATAATAAAATAAAGAACCATGGAATATGCAACACCATGGAATATAAAGTACTGTAGCAATGTCATTTAGAAAATATGATATGGACTGAATGATGAGGCCTGACTCAGTCAAATTTGAGATCCCAATGAAAACCTTCCCACCGCAGATCAATCCACATCCATAAGGTCAGCTCACACTGTACTTCTCTTAGTTTGGGTTAGAATCATACATGTGTGTTTCCTGTCCACATTCATATAATGTATATCAAATATACAATGATATCATACATGTACAGTACAACCTTCTTGTAGTTTGCTATCTTTGTAATAAGCTTATTACAAATGTTGCACTCTGTTATTCTTACTATTCTTTACCTGCAGTGAAGCAATACAGTTGCTCATAGTGCAGAAAACGACTTGTGAGCTAATTCAAAATAAATCATGTTTTCAGGGACATGCAACAAATGATGTATATTCTGTATATGTCATTGGAAAAAAATAAACTGGTTTTACCTTGGCTATTTTGAAACTTGGATTGACACAACATAGTACCCATCAAGGACATGACTCATCCCATTGTGTCTCCATGTTGCACTCTGTATATCTGCACAGCAAAACTCTGTACAGAAGATGCCATTATGTATCACTGGTGCAGTCTGATTGTCCTATTACATATGTGGGGTTTTCATATTTCTTTCAGAATTAAAATGGCTTTTGATGAGACTAATGAGGTTAGTATAGAACTGTATTGAAGAAGAGACTCTTGATCTCATGCAAGTGCTATGATGGATATAAAATATAGGTTTGTAGGGGGCTATTCTCCTGTTCATCTGTACTACGTTACCTGCCTCTTGTCACAGATGAAAAAATATCTGACAGCTGGTACATATTCTACTATCTTAGTATATCAGAGTATCTCAGAATAATTACAGCTTGCCTTCAACTTGCAATAGAAGAATTATTTCACCTGAACAACTTTGTATCTTTTGAGTGGAGATGGGGTTGGGATGGAGAGGTTGACATAATAGACTGCAACCAGTGGACATTTCTCAATAATTGTGTAGCCAATCAAAAGCAAAGCCAATGGGGGAGAGAGTAACTCTTCTAGAGTGCTATAAATGTCTCGAGCGAGGTCGAGTGAAGGCCTACTGCATATGGTAAATCAATTGTAAATGTTTCACTGTAATAACAGCAGTATAAAGCTATAATTGGCATGTCAATCTCAGGTGATATATTTGATCATTTGCAGAGACCACCCATATTTCCAGGTGTGGGGGCTGATCTGAATGGGGTCCACTACTACACAAGAGAGGCTTTGAATAATTAATGCATTGAAGATGTGAATGGTCTCCTCGGTCAGTCTGAAATAGTTACCAAAGTTGAGAGAAGTGCCTAGGCAGCACACCCGGCTGGCATTCTCCATGATGAATTGGTGGGTTATTTTCAGCTGTGTTCCCAGCAGAGCAGGCTGGCAAGGTTCCAGAGAGGGGTCAGATTGGCACCTCAGATGGGCCCAGGGAGGGGAGAATCAGCTGGGCTGGGCCTAGGCACACTGGGCATCCGCCAGGCCTCTGAAGTGGGTCCTCCAGGACACCAGATGGAGGAGTGCAAATCTAGAGGAACGCTCCCTGGGCTCAGTCAATCGCTCCACTGGAGTCAACCGGCTGGGCTTTGAATCATCCTCATCTGGCTTCCATCTCAGCAGGTCTCGGATGTGAAATCAAAACTTGGTCTTCCAGATGGAGGGACAGACAATATACAATATGTCCTGGTGCACTCCTTACAACAGATTTATGACAGCAATAAAATAGAACAGCAAAACATTTAGGGGGCTGTAAATAGGGAGGCTTGCAGCTCATCATTGAGTCCTACAGTATTTTTTCCTTGCTATAAGTACATACAGTATAGCACTACACTCCACTACATTGTAGCCTAGTCCGATGGTTGTAGGATTAATTTCATAAAATTTTCCACGCATTAGGATCAACATACTGTACTATACTTTGAGATCCACTGAGCTAAAAATGGCTATATCAAGTGTAACAGTAATAATTAATGGTGATGACAGAATTTGCAGCCTCACCTCCAAACAATGTAAGAACAGTGACACTCTGTTCTGAATTCCAGTGAGTCCTCTCCCTGCCAGTTCCTGTCGCTAGCAGTTCAAGGACAGCACACATATTCCACACCTTACCTGAAGGGCTGAAGAGTGTGTGTGTGTGTGTGTGTGTGTGTGTGTGTGTGTGCGTGTGTGTGTGTGTGTGCGTGTGCGTGTGCGTGTGCGTGTGCGTGTGCGTGTGCGTGTGCGTGTGCGTGTGCGTGTGCGTGTGCGTGTGTGTAGGATATATCATGTGTAGAAGATTCTCCTGACAGTGGGCCCACTTTTAATGAGGCACACCTGGCCCTCATTCATAATGGAAGGCAGATTTGATATTAATTTGGTGGCAGTCTCTCTGTCCAGGGTGATGTTTAACAGCTGTAGAAACCCAGTAACCACTGCATAATGTATGATACTTCACATTTGTTTGAACCAAAGGATGAGGTCTTCATTGTTGAACCTCTCACTGTATCCAGAATTGACACTCCAACAGAATCAGGGGTAAACAACAACAAAGCAGCGAGCAAAATCAGATCCTGACACAATTAGATCTATTTGATGCAAGCCTGGCAGACCAGTTTAATTTTACATCAGAAACAGAAACAGCACTGCAGCAAAGATAGTTGACTATGTTCCTCACTAAGGTTAGCAAAGATCTAATCCCAAACTGTCAACATGACGAGTCTGATTCTTTTTGAACTGCTCTGCATTACAGCAGGTTATTAATCAGTGAATAAGCTTGTTATGAATGCTGCCTTTCAAGCTATTGTTAGCAAACCTCTCTGTGTTGGTTGCTTTGTGTTTCAAGGATAGCAGGATAATGTGGGAACATACTTGATTATTCAGGTTGGATGACTCATGCAATATGTAGTGGTACAGGCCAGTTTGTTATGTGGCTAACCAGGCACAACCCTGGACATTACCACCAGTATCCATTAAGAGAGCATACATTTATCTGATTGTCATCTCTTATTTTCCCCAACATGCAATTGGCCTAGCTACTGTACGGAAATGGGACTGTCTTGTCAGACCAGGTCATCACAGGGGACTGATTATACATACGGATTGTACAGTTTGGCCTGCTACAGCCTGATTAATGATCACCCTCTGCCAACAGATTGAGAAAAATGAAACCTTTTGGACTTGACGCATCACAGAGGATGTTTGAAAGATGGAGCTTGACAAGTTGTAAGGGGAAAGAAGAGACTTAATCAAAACTATTTCAGGACATGTAAACATAATGTATGTTTTTTTTTTTATGATGTAGAAGCAGGGGGAGATTAGGATAAGGGATTAGCTGTTATATCATATCTCTGCAATGATGAATGACCTGTCCATGATATCAGCTATGACTACACTACAGTACATGCTGCCAGTCGCTGGATGCAGTATGACCAGTGCCTTACAATCTCTTCATGGATAAATATGTTTACAAACATGATTAACTAATAACTGATATGTGTTTGTTTTGTTCAATTACACAAAGTGCCTCTTTGCTGCGGGGTCCTTTAAATGTATATTCTGTGGTTAAAAAGGTATTTTAGAAATTATTCTTATGTTGTACAAGAGGTTAAATGCAGCTGCTGAGGTGCTCTGAGTAAAACTGCCCTGGACTGCCCTGTGCTATTCAGTATGACTTTGCTTCAGATGAATAGACTCAATGTTTGCTGATGAACCGTATATACTTCAGAAACCTTAACTTTTTCATCCCAAAGCTCAATAGATATACAGTATTAGCACTATTCAGAGACGGCACTGAATATATTCTGTAAGCAATGCATTGCATAAAGACCAGACTGCCTTTCAAATCATACATTGTCTGTAAAAATATATATTGTCTCGCATTTTGTTTGATTACCTTTGTGAAATGCATGTGAAAATATTGTTGAGAATGAGAGCATGAGTCATAGCAGAATAGGGTGGTAAAGTCTATTGACAGAATCTTGGTTCTACTCAAGGCTCCTTGGAAGTACTGTATCTTACATAAGAACCAAGTTGGAATGCAATCAAACCTGCATTAAGGGAACCAGTTAGCTACATTACTGAAAACATGCATTTATATGGCACATGAGCAATGTGGTATTCCTCCCCAATATGGGTTAGTTCAGGTTTGCTTTAATTGAGCCAAGCTGGTCTTCAGAGAAATGATAATGTTATATAATGCTTAACCTTGTCATTCTGCACTGCAGCAGATGCTTTAATGGATCACATCTATTGAGTCCGGGTATAAATACTTCATTGGCAGAAGGAAAATATACATTCCATGGCAAAATCAATAAAGAATCTGTGATTAATAGGATTGTGGTGATTTAGTCATTGCCAAAGGCTATCATCACATTGACAGTGATAGGTGCTTTTCAGGCAGGCACTTTACAACTATTTGTTTACGCAAAAAACCCCTGTAGCCTTCCAAACATTCTTCAGCATGCCCACAAGACTAATATAGCTATTCACAGCCAAAGAGGAAGTATCACCTCCAATTTTTTTTATGTGAATGGGCTGTGGGGTTGGGAGACATTACAGCCAGGACATTATGGTTCTGTTTTACCATGTGTAATGGTGCTTACTCAGCAGCTCAGAACAGTAAATCAATGATCCGTTAACTGTTAATCAATCACAACTCATACCCTTACTCTCATAAGACCACTAGCTTCATTACCGTCAAACAATTAACACAGCCTAGAGTGACTTTGTACTTATGATATTCCTCATTGATCCAGGTATAAAAACAAGACAGAACAAACTAATTAAAATGCTGGCACTTTAATTAGTGTCAGCATTTTGTCTGTCTCTCTGAGTTTGTGCATTGACACTCCTACAGAATAAAACATTCTCTATGTCCTTTAACTTCTCAGGGAATATGGACACTAGCATAGTCTTTTGGAGCATACCAATCATGTTAAAGTCAACCTAGTGATTGCTATTTGTACCAGGCTGGTATTCCCTTACCTGGTGTCAAATACATTATTTTTTTAGCAAATACAATAGGAAGGCTTAGACTGTTGACATTGATTTCCAGTAATCACTTGGTTATACACCCACATATGTAACACCACAAATGAGGTCCCATTTCAAGTCCATTAGTAGAGAGTGATTAGTTCCAAAGAGACATGGCTCCACCTTTCTTATTCTCCATTCCCATGAGGGACTAGTGGTGATGGTGGTGGCAGTGTATCAGAGTTTGGAGAACCTGCCGTAAGATATATTTCCTTCCCCAACATCAGAGAGTCTGTTACGACTGAAATTAAGTCACAAGGCACAATGATAATACTATCAGCTGTATATTGTGCAAACCTGATGTATCTGATCTCAAGGTACACAGAGTAAGGTAAAAGGTGTAATTTGTATCGGATCTACAAGTAAAAGACAAACATGATGGCAAATTCTATTCCTGCAATGAGAATGAAATGGAAAGTGTAATTCCTGTGCCACACTGTCTCTTGCGTTCTGAGTCCCTGGTATCTGTACTGTGTCCTTTTATTTATTTATTTTAAATAAACGTTTATTTGTCACATGCTCTTTTTTGATGATTATGCCTTCCTTCTCTCTTCTATTATTGTTGTCCAAAAATGTTCTGTGAAATACCATTTTGTTTATTCAGCTGTCTTTAGTGCAATCATTTGTTTGTCTGTTCAGCTGTCTTTGTTTGCTTGTCTAAAAACACAAAGCTTGATTATTTGAGAAATCCATTCATCAAATAAATCACATCCTTTGCCAACCGCCACTCAGTGGACTTGGGCATTTTATCCAGTACTTGAAGGGCTCCTTTAGCCATTAAAAGGCACTGTATGCAAGCCTGTTATCATTATCATGTATTATCATTTTGATATGACACTTGATTTGATCAGCCTATTTAAGTTTTCGGTTCAAAACAAATATATTGATAATGCTTGTTTTAAAAATCAATTATTATTAATTGCACGTTAATGATAAACATAGGGCCCCTGGTTCCTGAGAGTGCCTTTGTTATTTTTGTGAGGCAGGTGTTCAGCCATTTGCTGAGGTAAGCATTACCTTGAGGCTTTATAGACAAGAACAAAGAACAAGAACAAACAAGCCACGAAGACAATTTAAGATCTCATCAGAGCCCTCAGCTCTGATCGCAGAGAGGGTGTCGTGTCAGCACTTGGTAAATAGTTCAAATAAATGTTAACTATACTTTCTCTTGTCATAACAGGTGCAGACAAAATATGCAGTATACATAAGTATGAGTGATAGGAAGACACCATGGTCACTGTAAAAGAAAGATTAAGATGCTACACACAATGTATTTCATTCTACATTGAATAGACCTGCTTTGTCTGCACGCCTCAAGCCTGCATTAGCCCATTGAACTAAAGCCTACGCATTAGCTATATGAGCTAACACAAGTCCTTAGGGCTCAGACAAGGTTACTCATCATATGAGTGTGGTTCAATGAACGACCTCAGTTACACACATAGCCACTGTTAAATGTAGTATCATATATCATATATGCATAGGCTTTCAGGTTATATTATCTATAGGCCCAAGTAGCTGAACATTTAATAGGTTGTCTTTCTATATTTCAAGAGCACACCTCGTACACATTACATCTTTATTCTACCTCCGTAAAATCCTAGGCTTCCTCTTTATAGGACTCACTTCAAAATCTTAACATGCCAAAAGGGTTTATTCCATTTCAAGGGTTCAGAGTTTCCTGTTATAGTTGGCATGCTTGGAGTCCCTACATAGTTAAGTGTACAGTAATCCTCTGGCCTGTGGTCCCAATCAGAAATGTGTCTCTAGGCAGCTATTTGAGCCAGCTATAGCATGTAATCCCCAATGGAATTCTGATGGAACCATAATAGCAGAAAAATGCTCAAATTCGAAAGGGGCCTGTTGAAACTTGTTTTTGAAGAGAGAAATTGTTCTTACAAGAGGCTTATTGTAAGAAAGGATTCACTGGTGCTTTGAAGCATACTGTACCTTGCCTTCACAAAAGATAACACAAGGCTAACTCTTCAGCGTGTACCGTCATCCTGCTTTTTCGAGTTTATTCCCTTGTTACAGTGGAAGTATTGTCTGACAGTTACTTTCAATTATATCTGTACACTAAACTTCAATACGGCCTATTATCACACATAACATTTTTTTTGCTTCTCTCGTTGCTAGTAAGGCCAATAATGAAAGTGTAATCAAAACTTTGATCCACTCTCTGAATCGCAAATCTAGTGTGGCTGGTATTTGATTTCCTTTGCAGCTGGTCCCCATTTGTCATCTTGTAATATTTATCATTCCTAAGCATTTATCATTTCAGAGCATTTGTCATTTTCGAACATTGCTTGTCATCTCCCTGGTCCCTTTGGCAATTTTTATTTGTCTATTTGACTCACCAGACAGTAGTGCAGTATGTGGGCTTCTCTCAGGACGTGGATGTACTGTAACACTGCTGTTCCTGCAGATATATTCAGAAACACCCCTGCAGTATGGAAATTCATGGCAGATATGATTGTGTGTTACTTCATCATGTGAATATTAGAGAGAAATATCTCTCCTTGGAGTATGTGGTCCTTTGAAAGAGAACAGAGTTTGTGTTGTTTCAGGGGGAGAAACATATTTGACATTTAGAGATTTCTACAGAATCACAGATATACCATTTGAACTAAGCCAAATTAGATCTGGAAATGAAATGACTAATTGCAACAGAGGGTTTCAATTCCCATTTCTCATTATTTATGTTGACTGCATTGCCCTGTGTAAAGACTTTAGTGAATTGCGCTTTCGAAGAGCTTTTCCTCCCAGAAAAGATCACGAATGGGTCTTGCAGACAATGCAGGTGCATGATACATCTGTATGATATATCTGGGTTGTCAACACAAGGGTTAAATTGTGTTAGGCTAAGTAATTAAGTCAAAGTAATTAAGCTGTTCATGCACTTGTGATTTCGTTTGATATATTTTATGTTGTTCATTGAGTATATTGGATGTGTCTGTATATAAATATCTAGAACATGTGCACTACTTTTCAGCTTTTTTGCAGTTGAAAGTGCTGTTGATTCCCATGGGTCATGCATTTTTGATAAGCGCTTTGGGTTACAGTCCCAGTCTATGCTTTTAAAAGCATAAAAGAACAAAAGGTTTGAGTGCAAATTGCCTTTGTTTTTCTAATTTGTTTGAGTTGAGAATTTTGCTGACTTATTGCAGAGTACACATTTGTAGTGGTGAAAGGACTGTGAGTACACCAAAGCAAATCCTGAAGCTGAAAAAGCTTTTTTCCTTACAGAGCCATAGAGTGTAAATCATTTTACCATCATAGAGTGATAGACCTTATACCTAATTTTATGTTAACTATATTCTTTCTACATAGGTTTTCCAAGCATACATCTTCAGTTTTTCAGTTGATACATTTTGATTCTTTAAGGACTTTTATGCCTTTTATGAGTTCAGTACAACTGTCCCTCTGGTAGATCGTATAATATCAGCTAGCTATGAGGTTGGGAGACTGAGAACCTGCCTGCAGTAGCTGGCTAGCTAAACTAACTTCATAAAATGACTACGTGGCTATATCAGATAAATAACTAAACATTTTTGTTTAATTTTTTTATCAAGACAATCAAGAGGCTACTTTGCCTGGTCCAGTCCAGTGCCCCCTCTGCTAAAATACCTCTTTTTCTAAATAATTATGCCTTTGTGCCCCCTATGGTCATGATGCCATTGACAGTAGATATGGTAACTTGTTTCCATAGAAACCAATCAAGGCCACTGTCTACAAAACAGGTGTTTGGCTTTCAATGTTAGACTTAATGGTCTGTCAAAAAGCAATGTAACTTGTCTCAACGTGAAGAATGTATGTTATTCTAGTATGTATTGCTCAGGGGTGAACTTTTACCCATTCTTCAAGAAATCTCTTTGAATAGGAACATGTTATATAAATTGGTATACTTCAAGAATGGAAGATGTTAAGAACAGGGATTATAAGCAGTTATCCTTTTCAATTAAGGTGTTCTGTCATAGTTGCTGCAGAAATAATATACCATGTAGGTAAAAGCTAAGGTAACCACAACATGGTTGTATTGAGAGCCTTATACCTTGCAATCTTTAGGGAGTCTGCACTGGGAAAAAATCACTTGAATATTGTGTGGGTAGGAATGCTTTCAAAAGCCAATGAATGTGCAACATGCTATCAAATCCGTACCCTGAGGCATTCTCAAATACCAATTTTTACCAATACAATAAATCTTCCTTGAAAACATGATGCAGTGTTAAAATGTCATGTTCACTGTCAATAATGGAGATTTGGCTCCAGTAGGAAGGATCACAGGTGTTTAATTTTTCGTAGATTGTGTATCCCCTCGAGCACACTGTATGTACATCCAGGATACATTGAGGATGATTAAGTAGAACTCCAGAGAGTATCATCAACATACTGTATAGACAAGTCATAGATGACTCATTTGAGCATGTCAACAGATATCCTGGTCATATTTTCCATTGGAGATGGGATGGTATTATTCTCTTCTTAAACGTCATAAATCACAGTACCCTGAGAAACATTCCTATCAGTTGTTAGCGTAAGAGCAGAGTCGATAAGGTAATATGTGATGTTAAGTTCAAGGCAGAACTAGGATACCGTTACATACAGTAGTAGGTAAGCAAAGTAATAGCATTATGTATAGCCATATCTTATTTTTTTTTTTTTTTTTTTTTAAAAACCCCATCAGTTGTCACGTTTACATTCATTTAAAGTAATGTATTGTTTGTAGTAGGCTAATGTAATGCAATGTAATTTCATGTAATGTATTTTAATGTAAGCAGGGCTCCCCTGAAAAAGAGATCTGGGTCTCAGTGGGACACCCTGTATAAATAAAGGTTCAATAATGTTTTTGAAGTCTGTTATGTAGCCCTTATGATATGTAGCCCTTATGATAGAAGGTTCAAATACAGTATAATCACATGTTACATAAACCGTATAAAACAACAGTGTTTATCCTCCTACTGCTACCTCCACAGCACTGCTGCATGGTCATGATTGTCGCTATGTTTTTTAATCCTCTTCCCACAATTTGACGTGACGTCCTGATAGTCCACCAGACTCCTGCTTCACAGTCGGGTTTCATACATTGTGTTTTCCACCCTACACCCTGGAGAACAGCCAAGCAGAACCCTTGCACTGTACGTACACTGAGCTGCATGCCCCATGCCTTGTTTAGCTGCAATCCTGTTAGAATGGCGGATCTGTCTCTATTTCCACTTCCTCTCACTGTAAATTCATGTGCATAGATCAGAGGCCTATCTGGCCCCAGCTCTGCCGGTTGAGATTGCTGTCCAGCCCTGCCAGTCCAATCCAGCCTTACTCGGAGCTAGTGGTGTTTGCGATGTGGGGAGAATAATGAGCAGACTCCTAGCTGGTGCTGTGACCATGCCAGAGGCAAATCAGCTCTCCATGTGGGACCCATGCATGACAACTGTGGATGAGGAGGCCACTGAATCCCACCACTCACAGCACAGAGGGGCTATTAGAGTAAGAGAGCTTGATTAAACATAGACTATCATTCTCCAAATCTGTTTGAAGACAGCACAGTGCATCCCTATGGTTTAGAGTTTGATGACAATCCTCTTGTATCATCATTCTGAGCCTCTAGGGGAGAGTGAACAGGCAAGGGAAAAAACTGCCTGTTCAAACTTTTTCTTGACCAGCCCCTTTGTTGAGGAAAAAACAAACATCAGGGCCACACTGTTTCACTGGAAATAGAAGCGTCTGTGTGTGCCTTTAAATTAGAAATGAAAGAAAGAAATCATTCCAGCCCCTTGTTAGAAGTCTATCCCAGCCTTGTGTGAAAGGTACAGTGGATTTCAAAAAGCCATAGGATTTCAAAAAGCGTGCTCCCAGTTTAACAGAACATGATTTGACTGTACACAGTGCACACAAAGAGAGTGGCTCTGAGATTGTAAGGGCTATGTACAGTACCATACTCCCATGATGAAACAACCTACTAATTCTATGAAATATGATGATGGACCTGAGAACATGTGAATATGGGAATGCTTTTTCAAAGCACTGCTGGGGAATCTAGGGTGTATGTGTGACGTGTGTGAGATGTGATTGATTGTGTTGTTATTGCTAAGGACTCTCTTCCGGCTGCCTCTGGGACCCTTTTCGATCCATCCACTGTCTGTTTGTACTGCTGCTCATAAATTTTACAGCCAGCACTGGGACCTGCTGGGAGCTTAAACAATTGCTTTATTGATGAATTCCCTCTTACAAGGCACCTCAGCCTGGTATGAGTCTTACCACCACATTGCATCTATTCTTTAGTCTACCTTACATTGTTTGCACTATAGTGAAATTTCTGTGGTTTTTTAATTCTAATTAGTACAGCTATTGCTATTGCAGATATGATTTAGACTAGTATATTTAAAGATGTATCAGGTAATAATAGTAGTACAGTATTAATAAATGGTAAATATATCTTGAACACGCTGTTGATAGTTTATAGTTCCTAATAAACAAAACCTCTTGCACACGGTTCATTTTCACGTTGCAGATGGAAAATGCTTGCTTCATTGGCCAGTGAAGTCAATTAGGAGCTAAAAGACAGCCACATAGTGTGAAAGTACAGTCTATTCATTATTATTTTTAGTATGGAGACAGAGAAATGCTCATCATCTTTTCAACTTTCCACTACCTATCTATATTTGTCATTTCATGATCAATACAGCCCACAGTTCTATGAAAATATATGCAAAAAGCTGTTTTTTGGGGAAAAGTAAAGGATTAACTTTATTAAATGTTCATGGGGGGGTGGGGGGAGGGGCTCAATGTGATACAGTTTGCCATTTGTCAATCTTGCTGAGAAATATAGTTACAGTATTCAACTATATTCCCTTAAGGGATAGGACAGGACAATGTTAATTTTTTCTTAGTTTTAAGAGCAATATTGTAGGCCTATCTAATAAAATGCCTGACTGCATTTCACCCTTTTTTTTAAATCTGAAAATGGTTTCATCAATTAAGGCAAATCAGTTTAATCCACCACCGACTACGTTAAAAAATTCAAAATGCCAAACGCAAACCAAAAGTCAGATGCACAAAAATGAAAAGAGAAATAAAATAATTAGGCCTAGTTAATGGCCACATTTCAAAAGAGAGACAATGGTGTAGTGGTTGAAGCATAAGCAATATTTTATGTGACCATGGACAGTACATAGTCACAAACAGTCACAACTTAACACGTTTGACAACAATCAAGCTTTGCACCAGAGTGAACCTGAATGGGAAGACCTTGAAAATGCAGAACCACCGCAACAGATAGGGCCCTGCATTTAAACCAATGACAAGTTGCTTAATAATGGCTAATTGGGCTTGCTTCAGCAAGTCCAACTATAGTTATCCAAATAGTTAACAAGCATGCAGATCAATCAATTTCTTTTCAGCTTGCTAGCTAACTACTTCAGAACTATGAATGATGTATTTAGAGATATTTAGGTTTACTGCATATCTCCTCCTCATTGTTAAACACACAAGGACAAGCGGTTCTTTTGACATCTAGAATGGGGCCAATGGCACACCTTATAGAATATATAGCTTTAAAAAGGAGCAGGGTTTTCAAAATGTAAATGCAAAACATCTTTTTCACATTTTCACAATGTATTCAATATGCCATTGTGAAAATACCATACAAAAGGCAGGAAAGTAGTATTTACACTAGAGGCGTCTTTAAATTAAGTTGTACCTAGCTACGAGAACACACTACAGTACGCTTCCAACAGTTAGTGAGTGAAGAATGGAAAGGATAACATGGGCAATAAAATGGGTTTGTGTGTGTGTGTGTGTGTGTATGTGTGAGGGGAGGGGGCACACTTACAGTCACCTCTTGCAACCAATGATTCTGCAAGGCACTTTTTTAAAGAATAAATATTGCAACCAAAACATGTTTAATTCTTGCAAGGATCAGCTCGAGGCGCATGGCGAGTCAACAGGGGGCTGGTGAAATGGAATGCTGAAATATTTATCAGAGCGTTGCATATTCAGCTGAGGGTCCTTTGTGAGTGCTCGTGTGATCTTCCGCAACACGTTCACAAATTAAATATTTATCGCGTTTAAATAAATAGGCGAGTGGCTGGGTCCCAGCGAGAGGGGATGCCTGCGTGAATAAGGAGTGCTGGTGGTGTGCTATCAGGGATGATTGGTGTGGTGTCCCAGGAGGAGGGGGTGTGTTGAACCTGTCAGTGCGTAGATATGAGACTCTGCAGCATCTTCTCATTCACAGAGAGTAGAATCATCCTCAGTTTAACCAGCAAACTGTGGCTTCAGAGGGACTGGGAAGTACTGTATATACTGTAAAGACAATGTCCTAAACTGTCTAAAACTAAGGGAGAAAATTGTATGTCACACCAGATATAAACAGATATAAACCTGATATGATAATACCTTTCTCGTCTGTATTAGATCTTTAGATTATTAGATGTTTAATGGGTGGCCAAAGCACAGTAAATGCCATTTCATATGTATGGAAAGGAGTAGTGTTGAAAGGCTCTTGGTAAAAAATCATATGGATTTGTACTATATATGTACCAAAAGTATGGATCAGCCCTTGCTATCAGCACATACTGTACATAAAGCCAGCAGGTACTGTTGCAAACTCCACTTGCCAGCCACCTGTTAACAGCTCGTTCACCTACAGTCTAGAGGGCTAAGGCTGACTCGTAGTTCGATAAACTAGCCAATATGTGTGTTTTGACTTGAGTCGTAAGAGTATGCGGCCCGTGTTGGATGCGATGTGACCTGGGGAGGCAATTGGTGACTTACCAGGATCCAGGGCAAGCTCCGACAAGACTCTGATGATGGTTATTCACAGGGTGACAAATGATAATACATAATATGCAAAAGAATCCCAAATAATATGTCCAACTTAAGATAAGAAAAGGATCTGGATTTTCCAGATGGATCACTGACATATGGGTCAGTGTCTACATCAACCTCTACGTGACGCAGCCCATAGACATCTTAATTTCATCATCGCCACTTCCACCCCGGGTCCTGACCTCAACTGTCCACTTCTCCAAGTGTGGAGAGTGAAATGTTACAATGTACTGTCTAAACTGTGCTCTATACCTATCTAGCCTAGCTATTCCTAACAGTACAGTAGGAAAAGCTTTGTTTCGCTCAGATGATGGAGCGATATTCTATGATGAGCCAACCCGCTGAGAGGAGGACATCAGAAATGAGCCAAACATAATCAGCAATTAAAATAGTCAGCATGTGGGAGTGTTTTTACGTGACAGAAGATAACTCTACATCCACCACACAGTCAGGATGCCTCTATTGATGAGCACAGCTCAGCTTGTACCATGAATCACTTTTAGAGCCACTGAGGAAAGACTGTACAGTTTGAGAGTTATGGATATTTTCTGGACATGATTCTTTAATTCTATGTCTATAAGTTTCTATACAAGCTGTTCAAACAGACCCAACATGACCAATGACATGCATCATACATCATGCATGCAATGCATGCAAGGGCATGGAAGGCTCAGAGAAAAAAGAAAGGGAATCAGACCAGCTCTTCATGAGCATCTCTTTAATTTCCCCTGAAAACTAGTGATTTACATTGACCCATAAAGACGGATGTACAGCCTACAGAACCTGCACCCTCCTCTCATTAGACTTGGCAATAGACTTCCTTGTGAAGAGAGACACTCAGATGCATTATGGCCCCAAGTCTCAGAGCTGGAGAAAAATAACACCTAATAAGGAGCTATGAACTGCGTGAAACCCGCTCTCAACAAACTCACAACTTATGAACTGGGTTGTCAGATACTCAGGGGAAATAAGGTGTCTTAGGCTAAATTAAACATTTGATGGAGATGCAAAAGCCAATAGAGAGTCATCATAGAGTTTTCCAGTTGCTGCCTCAAGTGCATAATTCTAAACATGTTCGACATGTTTAGAATTATGCACCATAACCGGTGGTAATACATGCAGTATGTAGTATAGGTGATGTGTACTTATATAGGCCTACACATTTTGTATATGAATTGGTCAAACGAGAGGGTAAGGTGAAGGGCTCATTCCTGTCGATCACTCAAACAATATCATAATAATCTATATTTCAACTAAAAAGACAGCTCTAGACCATGCCATGAGATCAAATTAGGTGAAAGAAACTTGATCTCCAATGCCCCACCACCAGAGAGTTACAGCATGTTCAACACTGGTGCCTAGCCTGTCACTGACTCACATTATTTCTCGAAAATTCTATTGCCTGTAAAGCCATGGAGAGGGCCTCTCATAGAGCAGCTAATTGGAGGGGAAGTCTGTGGCAGGTCAGGGTTGTGTTGGGAGGCTCTTTCTCTTTTTTAATTAATACCAGTGGGCCTCCAAAGGCCTCTGAGTGAGAAGTCATGAAAGACGAATGCTCAGTCAGCCATATTGTTCCAACAGTGAGAAATCCACTAGCATCAGCCAAGTGTTTGTATTGATCTTTTGCAAACTGTATATGGGCCTAAATAATATTGTTGTCAATGTACTCTGCAGTATATTGATATACACACCATGCGATACATTCTAGGATGCATGACAAATAAAAGTGTTGAAAGTTGCTAAAATGTTGTGCTGCTAACTTTGAAAGTATTTTATGAATAACTTAATGCAAAGTTTAAACACTGGGCATACAGCTTAATACCCTGTTTTCTCATATACTGCACATTCTTGTTTTTACGTTTAACTGAGAAATATGCCCCAGATCAGTCTGTATAAATTGTGCAAAATGTTGGAGAGCTAGATGATAAATATGTCTGGAAAGACACTGGGGGGTTATGATACCTCAAATGAAAACTCTAATAAAGCAAATTGATTTCAAAAGACTGATGTAAAAACGACTCCAGAATGACGTCAGGGGACGTCCATTGTTTTATGTTTTCAGTGTAATCATTGAATTAGATCAATACCATGCAAAAGTAATGCACTGGGTGTGTTTAGTCAGGACTTAAGAATCATTAGAATACCACATTTTTTATTTTAAACTACACATTGAATATAACATATTGACAGACATAATTGGTGTAACTGTACATACTGTAAAACAAACAAACACACCATTTCATCAATTTAATCGAACTTATTTGTACATCAAATAAGGTACAAGTATGTCATTGTTTTTTGTGTATAAATAAAACAGTGAAAAAGTATTTAAACCCGCTGTCATATGTGGAGCGCATTATAGAGTGAGGTTAGCTTCAATCTTCATCACCCGCTCTCAAAAAAGGGCGGAAAGCTTGTGTCTGGTTTGTTCATGCTTACATCTTTGCAATTAACTTTTTTGCCAGGCAATGCAAGATGCATATTGGAAAGCTGTGCTATAAAGGTTTTGATGGACAATAGTGAGCGCATAACAGTTTTTCATAAAAGCGCCAGACACACGCACACACACACACACACAACTTCACTCTTCATCACCCACTCTCCCCAGGTATGGAAAGCCGTATTATTACTGTAGGTTTTGATGGCCAATACTGAGCCTAGCAACTGCTTTTTCAGACACACATGGCCTACACGCACACACACAGTGTCCACATCACATTTGCAGAAAGACAATAACTTATTTGCATGATTTACAGTCATTGACTGCCCACTTTCGGTATTCGCCGCGTTATCAAAAGTTTATCATTGGTCTTTACGCACAGACACACATTCATGCTCATTGAAAACAAGGTCTAAATAAACTAAGGCAAAGACAATGTTGTGGTTTGAGTACAATAAACCTGTATTTCGACATATGGGTGTGATGAAGGATATGTGTCTCTTCTTCAGAGGCTGTAATCTCGCATTGATCATGCAAATAAGTTATTGTCTTTCTGTAAATGTTACTGATAGCCATTATGGTTTAAATAGGTAAGCCATTCATAACTGTAAGGTCAGTTTCGATTTACTATTATGAAGGTATGGTAGGTATGAAAATGCGTTCTAGATTTTTTTCGACACATGATTTTGAAATTGTAACAATGCTAAGATGTTAAAAACAGACATTTAGGAAAAGTCAGGGAAGGAGGGGGCCATTGGTTTCACAACAGCAGCATTATTTTATTATAAAGTGTCACATGACGGCCGTGGGCGCCTGTGGAGGCTCTAGTGTTAATGAATGCCAGTATACAGACAGTGATAGGAGGAGCCATCCTACAGGCCTGTAGTCCAAACTTCTGTAGTTTACAGTAAAGCTAGCCTCTGGGACTTGTGAAGCTTTAGACAGCCAGATCGAGGGCTATCTCACTCTCCCCACTGACACATACTACTACCCAGGGTGTTGGGTAGGTGGCTAGCTTAGCCCACAGTATAATATGGAATATAGTGGTTTCCTTACTACACAAGTGGAACAAGGAGTAGTCCCTTTTCCATGTGTGTACTACAACAATGTAGTTGTTGTCCATTACTTTGCGATTACAAAGCAAACACTTACAGTATGCAATGATATGTAAATAACATGCTGTTATCACATTAATTACACTACACAGTTATACTGTACCATAATACAGGTATTCAGCAACTTAAAGTGTTACCGACACACATTAATGTGCCCATCAGTTTCTATACATCTGTCACAATGTCAATGGATTTGCCTAAAAGCATGGGGTATATCATCTTTCCATGTGGTTAGTGGTGTCAAAATGTCTCTTTTAAAGCATTTCCCTTTTGGTGCAGAGAATCATAAGTGTGTCAGCATAGAGAACAGCAGCGTTGGCTACTGCCTAGAGGCACAGTGCTGTAGGGCTCAGGGGGTATGATTGAGCACCTGGCAAATGTGTGGAAAATTAACTTTAATCTATTTCACTTTTGACAGTAAATCTGTTCTGTAGTAGCTCTGACAGAGGTTTAAATTCATGCCAGCAGGCCTTCAAAAAGAATGGATGATTTCCTGCCTACTCTGACTTAGATCCAAATTGACTGGGGCATGACCATACTGTTCCTCTGGCACTGGGGTGTGGGGCCAGGGTGGCATATCGCCAGGGAGCAGAATCCCTGGCTTGGGCAGGACCATGTGATGGAGCACCAAAAATGTCTTCATAACCTGAAACATCTTTCTACAGGTGGATGCAAACAGCTGTGCTCAGTGAGAGCCAAACAAACCTCAGATTGCCACACTCCACAATCAACTAGGTGTGAAAACACAGCCGGTTATGGTGCTCAGCACAAAAGTAAATCAGATTACTTCATGTTCACATGATCTCTAAAATGTCTTTGTTTGTTTGACAGGATTCTGAACTCCAAGGACCTGAAGTCTGCACCACTCTTTGTGAGGCTTGATTTTGTGGATGTGGATATATGCCCTTCTTGTTCCTATCATCAGTGTACATTTGTCAAGAGCTGTGGAATCTGCTGTGTCTTCAGGATTGGCTGAGTAGAATTCCTTCTGTATTTGAATTAAGTGTGATTTGCTAGTTACTTTGTCAGTTTTTGGTAGAATAAGTGGGATTGGTTAGTCTGCCAGTTTCTGTCTAGTTTCTGTTGAAAAGCTTGTATTATTGTTTTGAATAGATTGGCCATCTGGCTGTGCTTGAAGGTGTTGACTTGCAGTTTGGGGGATAATCACTGTTTGTAGGACTGCTGATAGGTGTTAGGGGCTTACACCTCTGCTAGGCAATGAACAATTTGTGAATTGTCCTTTTAAGCCTCATTGATCTGACAGCACCAGCTGTAGCATCAGCCTCATCTTCTCAGTCTCATCATCTCCGCCTGGACGTCTGCTCACCAGCTCAAGCTCAATCTTGACAAGACGGAGCTCCTCTTCCTTTCTGAGAAAGCCTGCCCTCTCCAAGACTTCTCCATCACAGTGAAGAATTCCACTGTCCCCCGCTCCTAGACAGTAAAGAATCTTGAGGTGATCCTGGACAACCAACTGTCCTGTGCGGCTAACATCACAGCGATGTAGATTTTTCCTCTACAACATTCAAAGGTAGTGGTCGCTCTCTTCAGTCACAGCTCTTCTCAGTCACAGCTCTTCTCTGTCTTGGTGCCCCAGTGGTGGAATGAGCGGTGGAATCACTACCTATCTTCCGCCATAGACTGAAGACCCATCTTTTTAGGGTACACCTGGGCTCTTCCTCCTCAGACCTCTCCACCCCATAACACCCTATATTACCAGTAAAACAAAAAAAAAAGCACTAGCACTGTGACTGCAAATGGCACTTGTTCTTATCGAAGATTTTTACTCATGATGACTGTTGTACAGTTGATTCGCTTACTTACACAAATGTACTTATGTACATTGATTATGTACAAGATTTTCTCTTCAAAGGTCTTCCGAGAGAGTCAAGTCAAGGCAACAGACATTCACTTCTTCAGGACCCCAACCCCATTTCTTCCTTATAACTTTCAATATACAAAAGCTAAATTCCAATAGAGAAGAGCATATTGTGCAAATATGTGTTTAATAGTTATCAACACGTATGATAACATTTAGTTGTAAAAGAGGAAGCAGTGCTTGTGTTATCCTGGCAAGCTCTAGTGAATTAATTAAATGGCCATAGAGACTATGGGGAATATCCAGTGAGCCATCATTCACACACAAAAAACTAATTTCCAAACTTTAAAGGGAGTTTTGTCTGGGCTCTCCATCTGTACAATTCCCTGCATCTATCTCTGATTGCTGCCAGCAGTGAATTATTTTGTTAAACACGGCTGGAGGTGTCAAATGGCTAATGCTTCCAAGCCAGTCTAATTTGTTCACATTGTATCTGTAGACTTTATCTGGAGTCTTTATCCCTCTCTAACCTTTCCTCTTAGCCTCTCAGACTATTTTCTCTCTGCATCTTTGGGGAATTCCCCATTATACAGTAACTACTGTAATTGCTATGCTTCATCAGGAAAAATGTGAAACATTATTGTGAGTTCATGAATAGTTCAATGCATCAATCGCATTCATATTTCACTCTGTCAACTCTACTGGTTAAGAAATACTCATCCAGCAATACATGTACTGTATAACACACTATTAGGGTGTTGGGTAGGTGGGTAAGTTGCTCTTGTACAGTACAGTAGCACTGCAATGACCCTAACAACATTGACCAGTCCTTATTCCTCTTGTGTATGCAATTAATTTATTACTATGCAATTACAAAGCAGTTGAACATTTTGCTTAAGCAGATGCAAAGATGACATTGGATGCAGGAAGATCAGCTAATTTAACAACAGCCTTTTTTTACTGATGAACCAACATTTTCCAAAGACGGCAAAGCATAATTACACTACCATTCCAAAGTATGTACTACCCTACCACTTCTGATGATCATGTAGCAGCAGCAGACAATGTTAACCTGTCAACATGGAGGGTAGAGCCCAACATTCCTAGAGGCAGCAGTTCTTGAGAAGTGGCTTTGTTAAAATTGCATGAATACATTTCCACACTAATGTTCTATCAATTACGGCTGAATAGAGACTCATTAATGATGCTTGAGAAACATTGAGGAACTGTGCCTTAGTTAAGAGGTTATTTCCCAGGGTTTTCAATGATAGGCCATTACTTAACATTACTAACTATGAAATTCAAAAATGTGTAGTTCAAGCAGAGGTTAGACAAGGGTAAAGAATCAGCAAAGGGAGTGTACTAGCAAAGAAAGTGAAGTGCCATATTTTCCTGTAGCTAATCTCACCATGTACTGCTGTATGTTTTTAATGTTACTGAAGACTAGGCAAAATCAATCTCTTTTAAAGGAATTTGTCGAGTCACACAGATATGCAGTGATAACATGGCATTGCCATAGTTTCTAGAAGCAGAAAAGAAACCATATGGATCTTCCACACCTGCCGCCCTTTGAAGTGATAAATCCCAGCATGAAATGAGGGATCAAATTCTGTTTGATGCTATCTCCCCCTGCATGGCAACATAAAACAATGGACTGAAATGTTTCTGTGTTAGGCCATTGGGTTGCAGATTAATGAGCATGAAATAATGCTCTCCATCTACAGTATGCACCTGCTTACAGTATGACCCTCAGCTATAATGAGACATAAATGCCACAATGTCAGTTATGGTGACTTAACAGTTGGACACATTTTAAATTTGGTGTCACCGCAAAGTGCGTTTGCTCCGACCAACACAAACTTAGCACCAATATAGGTGGGGCAGTAAATGGGAGTGTCGTTGGGCTTGTCAAGGGGAGTTGGCGAAAAACACCTAAGATGTTCCACGTTCAATAATTACCAATAGGCAAAAATAGACACTTATTTTATCATAAAGGGCAGTTATCTGTCAGGAATACCATCAGTGCATATGTGGAAGTAGGCCTACTGGTCATTCCATGTTTTAGTAATGCGATAATATACACATATTATCGCATTACTAAAACATGGAATGACCAGTGTTTGACACATCTATCGTCTACATTCTTTGTTCCAATTAAATCAACCATGCATGTATTTGATAGGGTATAATATCAAATAGGAGAATATCTTAAACAGTGTGTAGAGTATAGCAAAATGCACACCTACATAGAAAATACATTTGGAGAGCCTTTACGCACAAACTAAAAAGATGGTTCTTAGAATCTTCCTGAAAGTTGTGAAATTCCATTTATTCAATCCATGGTAATATTGGGATGGGAAAATAACATAAACTAGCACACCATAGGCCGAAGTAAATCTACCCTCCACACTGCATGATCGCCCATACTGATCATCGGAACCGTGCACATCCTGTTTTAATTTATTTAATAAATAAATGCATGTAGGCAACTGTAAGACTATACGAAAGTGGGCACATCAGGTTGAATGATAGTATGATCATTTTATGTGTCAAACATGATTATCCATTCAAACATTCCCAGTGAAATCCTGATTTGAGAGGACAGTGGACATCTTTATGTCATATTCAATTATCCCCACCCACTCATTGACGGAGACCTGCCCTCTGCCTCTACGCTAATTGAAACTTTACTGAACGAAATGACCAATTTAGCGGCCATGCAGCTAAAACTTAGTGGTGTGCAGCGCTCTTTAGCTGAAGCAATTTGGAGCTCACAGTACAGTATACTGTAGGAACTGTAAAGTATTTCAATAGGCTAGGCCTATTCATAGATGTTGACCTGGAAAGCAACGTCTGTATATGATTGAAGCCTATAGGCTGAGACAGCACCTCAGGGCACATTTGAGTGCCAAAAGGCTACCTATTATGTGCCATAATAGACCACCCTGTTTTTAATAACCCAATGCTACCTTTCACAATCATGATGCATCTTTTTATCTATCCCATTCTCTTTTCTGTATTTCTGTATGCAGTAGGCCTACTGGTAAATACATGGGAGAAGAAACGTGTCTGATTTACAACAATTTCGGTGGGACTATTATATGATCTTGATGCATGCATAATTACTTAAATGACATACATATTTAACCTGTATGCATAGCACAGTAAGTCTAGAAATTACACTACAGCATACCAAAGAACCAAGGATTTGATCAATGTAAAACCAGACGATGAATCAACGGTAGGGAGTGCTGTTTTGTCACAGGTAGCTCACAATAAAAGCGTCCTCAAATGTAACCTTATCTGATGCCTTGTTCATTGGCTGCGTAAAGCATTGAACAACTGAACCAAGTGTGTTCACTCAATTTTAAATATCTTTTTTTTTTCTTACACAGTCTCACATTACTTACTAGGCATAGTCTAAATCTATCTACCCTGAGAATTGGACTTAATTTAATAATCATCACGCTGACGACACGATGCTAATAACATACCCCGATGCAATTACCACGTGGTATTACACAAATTACTCTGGCAGTCGTGAAATTAATCTACTGTCTCTCCACTTCGACTAATTCCAAATGGGAAACGCACATAAATTACCGTGTGTCATATGATTAACCGACCTCAGCTCATCCATTTGGTTCAACATGTATTGAAGTGGGAGTGCGGAGGGGTGATTGTTGAGCTCGCGACCGGTGGCGCATTTCTTTTGCGCGCGGGTGTTTTACGTGTCACCAGTGGGCGCTTCGCTGCCTCTGCACAACGGCTGGAGCCCGGGGATGCGCAGAATGTAAATCTCAGCTCTGAGGTACATCTATCTGTAAATTATTTCTGACTGGCAGCATAAAGTTGACGGAAGGCGAAACCAAAGCACAGCACAGTTGATATCAGACTTCGGAGCTGGAGCTGTAGTTGTGACTCCAGAGCAAATTCATTGATCGGGTGCTTCGGGGATTACAGCGAGGAGCGTCTCCTCGAAGCCTAGAGGAGAGACGGATTTGCGGGGCTCCTTCGAGAAGTGTAGCGCGGAAGGACTGCGAATGTGTGGACCAGCGTTTACTCTCAAGCTCTCTTTTGGCTTCTGACTGAGAGAGCTATCCTACCAGTTATGAACATGTTTCTATTTTAGTAAAGACAATCCATACATTTAATGAATAGGAAAAGACATCTTTCTGTGTAACATCTCGGTATGTATTGAAATCGACCTTTTTTATTTATTTATTTTTTACATATATGCAGTTTCCCTTGCATGCATTACTTGTGAGTCCAAGTAGCCTTCATCTGTCAATAAATTCCACAGTGCAATTGTCTTCATATGCTTTGAGATGCTGGGAAGTTGTCTATCTTTTCTTTGTCAATAATCGAAAAGGATTTGAAGAAACATTACAATTGTTTAATTTAAAATGAAATGTATCATTTATTATGGTAATTGTAATGTAACGGTGCACATTGTGTAAGCTCAGCGGTTGGATGTCTACTCTTGTTCCAAATTCTAACCCAAATGGGCAGTGCAGGGGGAGACACCCGAATTCAATCACTTATTCAACTTTTTTATCTTTCTAGTTGTAGACTGAGCTCATTCCTCTCGTCTTTGGGGCACCAGACATTTAGGAGATAATGGTTGTGCATGATCATCTCATGCATAATGCTGATATAATGCTGCTCCACGAGGAGCTGTAGATGGCTGCTTGAGGCTACTGGGATTTATCTTGCTGAGGCTCATTTTCCTTATCTAGGGCACAAGTCCATATGGGGCTGCTCTGTGCCGCGCAGTCAGCTAGGCATATCATAGCTCTGACTGCAGATAACTTGATGCTGAGGTTGCTGCGATAGCTCGTCTCCTCATCAAATTCAGTCAGGTGCACCTTATGGCTCTTTATTTCCCATTACAAACTCTGATTAGTCATCCAAAGCATAATTCAATTATGCTTTTAATGACTTTGTTGGCACTATTGTATGTTATCTGTTAAATACGTTGGCTCCTCTGTCTGTGTGAAATTATCGTCTGCATCCCAGGTGGCTGCAGTGCACTCGAGCCTTTTTTTTTTTTTTTCATTAAACAAACCTGCCTCATGCCCTGTGGCCCTTTGTGTTAAAACACAATTACTAGAAATGTTGATCAATAGCCTTTTGTCAGTCATGCCTCAGATCTCCTTTAATGTTATACTAATTATAACATTAAGAACTTTAATGTTATACTGTTTGGCCTTCAACATAGACTGCCTAAAAAAGAAAAATGCAAAATAAACACACATGCTCTGCCGATACACATCTTCAAAGTATGGTGCTATATTCATTAGGGAATGTGATCCCTCTCTCCTCTATTCATGTTTATTTTTAGATCCTTCTAGCATGCTTTGCTCATTTCATTTTGTTGCTAACAAGCACAGCCAAATGAGAGGTGAGGACAAAATAAGCAACTCAGGATATGCTGAATTTTCTTCAACACTACATGCAATATACCACTGACATCTCATATCACTAGCTAACAGTACAGAGGAGAAGAGCCTGCCATTTATTTCATTTGGATTGCCCAATTGCTTTTTGAAAACCTTTTGAGGAAAATCAGAGTGGGAATCGTGGTACACTGGAGTGTCCAATTGCTGTTGGCAAAATATACGTAGCAGGTAAGGATGTTGTAGGTACCATATCTAGAGATCCAGCTCTGTAGTATCTATCCCCCTCTTCATCCCTGACCCTCCAACACAGTGATGTATCTGTGGTAGTGGGGATGAGGGTCTGGGGATATGTCACCATGATGATGGGGTTGTGGAACGGATCGCTGCTCCTTGTCTCACTTTCTGTTAAGTGCACTTACTCTCCTGGCCCCACAGTTGGGAGCTGCAGAAGGATTCACTGATGCATTGGCCCCATGCTTAACATCTGGGGGAACCACTGGAGCATCCTGCTGTCCTCTCAACACTGGAGGATTCCAGGAATTCTTTTTTTTTTTTTTTTTTTTACATTTAAAAGAAAGCACAGCTGTTTTTAAGGTATTAGAGTAAACACACTCCATCTCTAACTCACCGTGGGAAAAGGTGTCATAGCTCGCCATGAACTGATTGGAAGTGTACAGAGGGAATTATGTGACACATTTATTTTGTGTCATTTTGAGTCCAAAATAATGTTCTGTATCATTGCAAATGGTGATATTTTCTGTATGTGCTTTCATGACATACTTGCTTTATCTGCCACACAAGTTGTACTCCTCTCCGAGAACAATCATGATTCAATGTCACCCTGATGTTTTTATTTGAGTTACAGATCTGAGAAGCGTAATCATATTTATTTGTCTTGAGCTCAGTCTATTACTCATCCTTGCATGCAGTCTTCTGCCGTGCATCTCTGGTCTTAGTCACAGCCAGTTTGTCAGTCTTAATCACATGTTATCTTATTCATGCATGTATGTCGCGACATGCCAATTAGTCAGAAGCATCTCCGTGACTTGTGCCTGTAAGGCAGCTGTACTTGAAACAGCAGACGGAGACATCCCATGAAAGGACTCATATGAAATATGTAAAACGATGCTTTCATTGAAAATGTCACAAAGCTGTAAGGATTGGTGTGAGACCGGGCAGTGAAGTGTTAGGTTCCAAAACCTTTTAAAATGTTTAATTTCAAGTCTCTGTTTTATTTATCTTGACAGCATCAGTCAGTTAGCTCTGAACATTTAAACCTTTATTGTGCAATTAATTAATTAATTAATTAATACTACGTCCTTCAACCCATTTCATATATGGGTATATCATGCCCAGGCATAATAACTGTGATAAAGCAACGTATGTATTAATGTATTAATCCACATTGGTTCATGTGAAATAGACTTGATAGAAAGATTGCTATTTAGAAAAAATTGGGAGGCATACTGTACACAACTGATAGTCGGCTCATTATCCTCATAGGCTGAATCACAGCCCACCTCAGTACTCAAACCATGTCATTCTCTGCTTGATGTTGCTTGAAAAAGGTTTTCCAGCTGAGTAGTGATAGCAGCAGACAATTTTATGTGTCCTTTGTTGAGGAAATAATACCCATCATACTGTATGTTTTTTTCTAAACCAAGAGTGTTACCGTGTAATCACTTTGGTTTCCTTAGCTAGGTCTTGTGCATCTGAACACAGCACAGCTTCTCATGTTTGTGGTGGAACCTCTCTCCTTTACTCCCACCCTTATTAGATTATTTGCAATTATGTTGCCCCTCAGGGGGAAGAGGATGCCTTTAACCACCTCTCCTATCAATTATGCGCCAAACAACAACCCCACTAACCAAGAAGTCATCTCATTTACTCAGGAATACGTTTAGCCAGCGACTTTCATTAGGCTTAGCTAGTAGTGTGGAGGTGAAACAGTGATGCCTCATTACATTTGGCAGAGCAATCTTGTGTTCATCATCTCACTCTACTGAGCCAAAGGATAATGATATCCTACCCTTACCACCACATGGCCAAATAGTAGACAGGTCATTATTATAATACATATCTTTTTTGTCAGTATCTACTCTTTAATTTTGGAGAAGAGGAGAAGTATTGCTTGTCATGTTGAATGCCCAGTTTGTGTGGGAAGTCTTTTAAACTGGAATTCACTCCTGAGGACGTGGGACAGACTGGGATGGATGGGATGAGATGGTATGATTGGGATAGATCCGACTGACAGCGGGCAGTGAAGATGGTGCAAACTGGGGAATACGGCACACATTTCTCTCACTAACATCTCAAACCGTGCAATCCAATGTGACAGGATTTAAAAATGCAAAATGCCCCCTAAAACTTGAAAGACACCAGGAAATCCACTCTGTGCCTGCAATTACAACAGATGAGGAACAATTATTGGCATCAGGAGTACAGTGCTAAGCCAGCACTGGCCTGCAGATTATGCAAACTATAACTAAATGAGATCAACCCCCCTGAAGAGTCTGTTCAGTGTGACTGTGCAAGACACTCCAGGAAGAGAGTGTTTTAGCCATGTTTCTTACAGAATCTGACTTATTACTATGTGTTGAGTATGTAATAACAGTGCTGTTTCTCACTTCAAAATACACTCAGAATTCTGTATTATAACTCTTGGAATGATGGCACATTTTCGTTGAATCAGTTTTCCTTTTTTGTTAATAAAACAATACACCATAATATGCCATGTTGCAGGCTATTTTGAGTAATCCAAAGATAGCACTGGGCTAATCCACAGTTGGGTCATGTTCTAAGGATGTGGAAAACAGTTTGCATTCTTAATCCTGAGATGCATCAGAAATAGTGATGTAGGCCATTCCTTTAGCAAAGTTCCTACCATTTGAATAGCACTGGAATATGAATGTAATGTAATTCTACACCTCTTCTTGATCAGAAATGTGTAAAAACCCAAACATTTATTTCAGTAGATCACCTCTCAGACCAGAGCAGGCCATATGACGTAGCATGTATTGTGAATGAACAGACATTGCCAGCACAAGTGATAGGTGGAACCAGACTCAATGTTTTTGAGGACAGAAGGTAAATAGTGTTTTAAGATGAAAACATGTTTTACAAATGCATTTGTTGTTTGACCATCTAAGCTTATTTTGTTGTATGGAGTTACATTATGTTGTAGAGTACAGTAGTGCACCGCTAACTGTATTTGGGTTGTGTGCCAGCTCCTATTAATAGGCCCAGGAAAGTAGCTTTTAAGGTCAGTCATCTCAACCCCCACTTTCCTCTGATGGCAGAGTTGTGCTTGTTGCTCAGATTGACAGGAAATGCACAGTGATGGTAGGGTAATGAAAACATAACCATGTAATAATGGCCCTTTTCCTGGCTTGATCACATAGAGATATTGTTCCATGGGCAGCCAGATCTTTTGAACTTGAGTTTCATCACCTGAATCATATACAACTTTGTCTACATTTTGTATGTAAAGCTTGTCTAGACATGGCATTATAAAGAACATCTCAAATCCAATCACAGGCTACACCTCCCATGTATACTTCCAATATGCAGTTAGAGAGAAAGTACAGTGCCCTGCATAAGTAATGGGACAGTTTGGCTCTACACTCCAAAAGTTTGGATTTTATTTGATGGTATTTGTGTACATATTGGTTTCACCATTCAGAAATTACAACACTTTTTATGCATAGTCCCCCTATTTCAAGGTATCCAAAAGTAATGGGACAATTGGCTTGACAGGTGTTTCTGGTAAGTCAGTTGTGTTCCATCAAATCATTTGTGCAGGCATAAAAGAGCTGTCAATGTGTAGTATAGATTCTAAGCTTTGGATTTGCCTTTGTAGTTTGCTACTGGTGTCTGTCAACATGAGGACCAAAGAGGTGTCAATGAAAGTCAATGAAGCCATTATTAGGCAAAAAAAACCAGAAACATAGCCATGAATGTAGGTTTGCCAAAATCAACAGTTTGGAACATCTTAATTTTTTTTTTTAAAAACACTAGTGAGCTCAGTAATTGCAAATGCAAGACTGGTAGGCAAAAAAGACTTCCACAGTGGATGACCGAAGATTGCTCACCATAATTAAGACAAACCCCAAAACAACTGTCCCACAGATCAGGAACACTCTCCAGGAGGTAAGCGTGAACGTGTCAGCGACTACCACCCGCAGAATACGTCACCAGCCAAACTACAGACGCTTCACTGCAGGGTGCAAACCACTAGTTATTCTCAAAAAGGATGGTCACAGTTTGCTAAAAAACTACCTAAAAAGCCTGCAGAGGTCTGGAAAAAGGTATTGTGGACAGATAAGATGAATATTATCATGGACCAGAGTGATTGCAAGAGGAAGGTTTGGAGAAAAAAGGATTTGCCCAAGATTTACAGCATACCACCTCATCTGTGAAACATGGTGCAGGGGGTGTAAGGTTTGGGCATGTATAGCTGCCACTAGAATTAGCCAACTTGTCTTAATTGATTATTGTAACTGCTGACGACAGCAGCAGAATGTATTCTGAAGTGTACAGAAACATCTTGTTTGCTCGATTTGTCTGGATGGCGCTACATCATACGGCAAAACAATGACCCAAAACATACTGCCATAGCAACTCTGGAGTTTTTCAGGAACAAAAAGTGGAAAGGTCTTGACTGGCCAAGTTAATCTTCAGATATAAATCCAATTGAACATGCATTTCATTCCCCGATAAGATTTTAGGCAAAGAGACCTCAAAACAAACAACAACTGAAGATTGCTGCAGTACAGGCCTGGCAGAGCATCACCAGAGAAGATACCCAGCATGGGGTCAACGGGTCGCAGACTTCAGGCAGTGATTGCATGCAAAGGATTGTCGACCAAATACTAAACATGAGTGCTTAATTTGGACATTTGATAAATCTGTCCCATTACTTTTGGATGAAATAGGGGGACTATGCATAAAAAGTGTTTTAATTTCTGAATGGTGAAACCAATATGTACACAAATACCATCTCTACGTTAACCTCATAGTAATTGTTTCATTTAAAATCCAAACTTTTGGAGTGTGGAGCCATGTCACTTATGGGTGCGTGCTGGCTCCTATTCATATGTAATCGTGCATTGATCATGCAAATAACTGTTATTGCCTTTCTGTCAATATGTGCGAGCCATTACAGTTGAAATGGGTAAGCCATTCATAACTGCATGGTCAGTTTTGAATCACCATGATGAGGCTAAATCTACAGTAAGGCTAGTGGAAATTGACCATTTGTGCTTTTGGGAGCAGGTGTTAATCACGCCTCAGAAGGTGACATGGAGATGTTGGCTAACAAAAGAATGTGCGGTAGTCATGAAAATGCTTCCAGATTTGTTCTCTAGGTGTGATTTTGAAATTGTAACAACACTATTATGTTATAAAACAGACATTTAGGAAAAGGAAAGGAAATGGATTTTACAATGGCAGAGATATTGTATTATAGTGTCACATTGCGCCTGTGGACCTCCCGTTGGTAAGACTAGTGGTCAGGACCATTCACTTCAGAGTTGGCAACAACGACAAAGCAGCCGTAAATCAGTCATTTTCAGAAGCAGTGACATGGGGTGACACAGTATGACTTGGCGCCAACAACATAACAAAAACAAATTGAAATCTTTTCTATTCTGGGCGGTTGTCTGAAACTGTTGTTAGCCAGTAGCCAAGCTAGGTATGACATTTACGTGAATTAGTATAGAATTATTTTATTACATCATAATTATTCTTATAATTTAAATAATGATATTATTATTATTATTATTATTATTATTATTATTATTATTATTATTATTATTATTATTATTATTATTTAAAAAATTATAATAACAATAATAATAATTGATCAATTAATTAATAGATTAACCATACCCAGGCGATTTTGTAGCTCCTGGTGTGCACAGCATGACAAGAGAAGAGACAAGAGACAAGCGACCCACGAGACAGCAGCCGATTTTGTAGCTCCAGTTGTGCACATCCTTTAAGACTTTGTCTCTGCTTTACTTTATCCGTTTTCCTATTGATGCTAAACTTCTCAATCCCTGCTGATAACAAACATCTGCATACCATCATTATGTTTGAAGCTAGGGATAATGCTGACTGAATGATGCACTTTGTTAGATTTGCCTCTGATTTAAAGCTTTGCTTTTAGGACTAACATTTTAGTTTTTTTAGGCTACACACAAGCATAATTACTGAAATTATGTGACAAACTCAATGCAGGAATAGGGAGTCTACCTTTTCAGTAATGGTTTTGATCTGGCCTCTGTCATATACGTACAATAGGCCAGTTTTGAGGTTGTTGACCCATGTATAGTTTCTTAATATTTGAGGTCACCTTTCAAAGTCATCATTCGCCTCACGGTGGCACACCTATGATGTTTCATTATTTTCGGGCTGTTCACTTTGGAGGAATGGCCTGATCTAGTATGCACTATCCACTTTTTAAATGATAGACAGGAACCTTTCAGAGAGATTAAGTTTGTTAATAAATAATGTGAACCACCATCTTCGGCACAGATGGACTCTATCCAACTATTGTGTAACTTGGTAGGGTAATTTGAGTGCTTTGTAGTCATTTTGCTTTGCCATCGCCAAAGCATCGCCATACTTATTCACACAGGACATTTTAGTTAGTAATTTTTAACTATTTTTATACAATTTCTATACAACATGTTTCACTTTAAATGTGTTGAGTAGATTGTTTAAAACAAATCTGAATTAAATGCATTTCAGTTTCAGGCTCACAAAATGTGAAAACTGTGTAGTGGTTCACATACTTTTTCTCAGCACTGTATATTTCGTATTACACTATATTTAACAATCATGCCCATTTGCTATTTAAGAGCGATAAATACTGTTTTCAAGAACTGTACCATCCAATATTAACATACATTAGCTATGGCATAATGTCTGAAATATGTACTACCTTTACCTCTCCATAGTCAGTGGATTTGTGCTTCCTTCCAACTTTAACACTTCCAAAAAGAATCAAGAAATTAATTGTGTAACTTTCTGCTCACTGTAATCATGTTTTGATGTTAAATGCTTGTCATATTTGGCTCAAAATGTCTTATTTTAATTATTTCTATAATTACTTTCCCCTCAGATTAAGATTTGAGAATTCAAGGGAAAGCATTCCATTCACAAGCAATTGGATGAGAGTTGTATTTGCCCTTGGCAACTGAAGATGATGTTACTATGGAAACGACTTGTGCTGCTATCAATCATGGTTTGCCTTGCAGGTAAGATGTTTTACTACACATTTTATTCAAGACGAGGGGTATTTGCTGTTTAATTATATAACAGCTTATATGATTTTTCATTATACCCAAGTTAGATGATTTATGCTTATGTTAACGTTGTAGTTTCCACAATGTTTATCATTTCATATAACTCCTCGTACTGTGTGTCTTTATGGCAAGGATTCTAACATACAGTGCTTCTAATTGGAGCACCCACATTGAAGGTATATAGTTTACAGTATTACAGTATGGTGTGTCCTATTGCTGTCTCATCGAACTCCAGTCTAACATGGAAATTATACAGTCATACAGAATATGTTGCCAACATAATTTAAGCAGGTTTTAAGCAGATTTTGATTGATGTTACAGTACACACTGAAATTAAACATACTGTCCACAAAAATGTTATAACATATAACATATATTCTGTATTGTATGATAGGTACATTCCAAACATATTCTAGTTTTCTCTTTGGTTGTTGATAAGAAGCTGATGAAGATACGCAAACAGTATTCATAACCAACCTGATTTATACAGATGAGGTTGAATCATTTAAAATGCAGTTTATCATATGCATGTATAGTATTTACATCCATCTCTTGAGCCGCATACTGCATTTGCACCACCAGGGACATCTGGGATCCCATTCCTATTCCTGTGTATGACATGCCAAAGATCATTATCAGGATCCTTGGGATAGAACTGAGTCTGCATTTTAGCTCAAACAACTTGCCACAGCACATCATTATGCCCTTGTGGTCATCTGGGATTGGGAGAGAAATCCAGACCACCACACCAAAGAGGAGGTTGAGTGCAAATCTGTCAATGAATGTAATTTAAATAGTTTTGTCATAGCTCATGGGTTATTCACACCCATTTCTCAAGGGAAGAGGGTAGCATAGCTAATGTTGCCTTTGTTTTTTATAGTAAACCATTTGTGAGACAGGAAAACAGGTCCACAGACACCAAGGTTCTACAGTATATGAAATACCACCTGGACAGCACATATTTCAACTTCACATGATACTGTAGAACATGTCTAAATCATGGAAAACCCTCTTTTAGATTCAGGATCTCTATACACTGGGAACTAAATATTTGTAGTATAAGGACAATACATTTTGTATGAGAGCAGCAGGTTTAGAGAAATCACACTCTGCTGGTGTGAAGGAATTTCATAATTTATATACTGTATTGTCATTCAACACCTGTTTGTTCACACATATTGTCTGCATCTTTTTTTAGCTATGACAGAACGTTCACTACTTCACAACAGTTTTATAATAAGATTTAAAAGGCCAGTTGTTTAAGACAGTACCACAGCCTCTGTTCCTTCTCTCCAGCTTGTGCAGAAGATGTCATATTCCAAGGGCCAAGATGGAGGACAGAGCCCAGTGACCTCATTTTACCCATCAACTCCCCAGACCAGGACACTACCATGAGGTGTGAGGCAGAGGGGATACCCTCGCCACAGTACAGGTAAAGTAGCCCACCTACTCTACATTTACCACAATGCAGTGGAGAACTGCCATTTATACTGATATTTAACTGGTGTGTTTCAGCAAATCTGCAGTGGTTCTCTCAAGGAAATCAAGTAGGCTACTGACAATATTGATTGTTATTTATTCAGGGAAGCCACGACCACTATTGTGGTAGAGATACTGTATCATCTAAGAAACACGATTAACTACTAGACAGCAACTTAATTGAGCCTAAATTCCAAAAGCTTAAAACAAATGTATAATTATTTGAGCTATAATTTCAAGGGAGAGCCAGTGAGGCACGATCTAATGAATACTTCAGAGATGTGAGTCTAGTTATCTTTATAACAGATTTGATTTCGGTTGCTCTACGATTGAAGCTAATGTTTTATAATGTGCCACACTGCTTAATAAATCATTAGGAATGTAAGAAGATTTCAATGACTAATTTGTACTCTAGATCCTTTGATATCCTTCTGGTTATTCCCTTGCCATGAGACTGTCTGAAAATGGCAGCCCCCGCTGTTTTTGTGGTAGATTATGTTTCGTAGCTTGGTCAGCATCATGTAAATGCACAGCAAGCAGTTGAGAGAGGCAATAACCTTGTGAGTGACATTCTGTTAAACGCTTACATTTCCTCGCATGCGTCTGTGCTGAAAACATGGTCTTAGAGCAGCAGTAGGGGGGTATCATTATACTTATTGTGCAAGCTGAGCGATCCAAAGATGAGCTGAACCATTATACTTGCATACTTGAGAATGAAGTGGAGTGGATGTGTTTTCTCACTATTGGACTGCTTACTATTCAGCCAAAGTGTTTCTCATTGGGATAAATTGTGGGTTATACACAGGCACCCCTGTCAGTGGGTGTCTTTTTTCTTTCTTTTTTTAATACAGATCTTGTGTTCTTGTGATGGTGTGTGTGACAGTATGTGGAAGTCTATGTGCGTCATCTAGGCTACTGGTTAAATTGTGTCACTGCTGTCTGTTGGATCCTATACTTTTCACTCACTCTAACCATTACGTTATTCTCCTGTCAAAAGTCGCCAGAATTGCTTGTTTAACAAGTGATGGGCAACATTTTTGCTGTGTACATAAAGGGAGGGGGGGGCGGGGGGCGGGGTCATTGTCAGAATCTGGAAAAATAGACAAAATGCGAGGTGTTCACCTTATTCCATCTCGCATTAGGTTGCTCTCTCTTACTATATGCGATCACTTTGTGTGGTGGTGCCTGACATAGGCTCCTGCTAGACTGTAGTGTGTTTGATGAGTTGGGATTGACATACTGACAAATATACAGTGTAAAAAATATTGTGCTTGCTTAAAAAAAGTGAGGCAACTATTTGCATCAGCTTTTAAAGTTTTACCAACAAATCTGAGTTTTATGTCATTATTGTAAATTGGATCTACTTAATATTTCTATTCTATTTTATATATATATATATATATATATATATATATATATATATATATATATATATATACAGTATCAGTCAAAGGTTTGGACACACCTTGCCAAGAGTGTGCAAAGCTGTCATCAAAGCAAAAGGTGGCTACTTTGAAGAATTAAAATATAAAACATATTCTGGTTTGTTTAACACTTTTTTGTTTACTACATAATTCCATGTGTTCCTTCATAGTTTTGATGTCTGTAGAAAATAATAGAAAATAAAGAAAAACCATTGAATGAGAAGGTGTGTCCAAACTTTTGACTGGTACTGTATATATACCTATATATTATACCTATATATATTTGACTCAATTTTCTTCTGTAACTATTACTCTGTTACTCAATTACAGTTCAATAAGGGCCCTAAAAAGGTTCTTCTAAGGGTGCACCTCTAAAGAAAAAAAACACAGTTTTTTGTGAGTGATTCACAAACTTTGTCAAAGTGAAAGAACTTTAGTTGACAATTGTATGGTAGTTGGAGGGCAGGATCTACAGTATAGACTTGCACACACTTCGACTTGCCGGTCGAACCACCCTAACAAAACACTTGCATGAATATAAGCTCAAATGTAATATAGTTATAATCAAATGGAAGAACCAAGAACCAACATCATAGATACATAAGTTAGTGAGATAATGCAACAGAAAGAACAGAAATTAACAATTACCCACAATGCCCTTGCAACACAAGGAAGCACATTTGCATATTTGCTAGGGAATTATGGGTAAGTGTGAAATTCTGTTCTTTGTGGCACATTATCTCACTAACCAATGTGCCTGTGATGTTGGTACTTATTTGATTCTAACTGTATTAATATACATCTGCACTCATGTTCATGTGTTTTGTTAGGGTGGTATTGTTTTGATATACAGTACAGGTCATGAGAATTTCAGTTAAGTAAATGCATAAATGTAAGTAAATGTAATTTAATATTTTTTAGTAGATGCATGCACTCAAAAAGAATTTGTTGAGATGCAGCTGGCTGCATTGAATATGTATTTTTGAATATGATGTTTGTGGAACATTCATGTAATATGAATTAATGTAATATGAATGAAATATTCATGTAAAGATAGAAACATTATAGATTTTTGTGAGTTATCTTTACTAAGCCCACATAACAGTTATAACATAAATATTTTCCTGGATTAAAAATGTGCATGGACTGTTAATGCAATATTGAATACCATAGTTCATGAGCTATAGTACATTAAAGCTATTCGACACTAGGGATGCCATTGTTAACATGTACTGTATACTGTATGAATGACCATGCTGTCATTGTCAGCAACACCAGGTTCCATGTTGACCAATGAAAAAAACAGGCCTTATAGCATGCCATTAAAACCAAATGTATACACAGAGCATAGCTCTAAATTCAATGAAACACACTTTCATGGTAGGGGATTGACATTTATGGCAATGCTTTTAAAGACACTGCTTTAGCCCGTAGATTTACTTTCAGTAGAGGGATCATTTGTGGCTTTATTTGGGTTGCACCAGAGTATATGCTTGACACTGACTGTTCTTGACTTGTGTCCCCTCAGGCAAGGAAATGACTTTTGTCCTGATGATTAAAAGTGAAACATAAATGTTTAGCAATACATTTCCCTAACTCTAAAATCATGACCTCAAATGCCCTGAATGGTTTGTCCTGACTGTCCTCTGCCTTTGAACTCCAAATGGACATGCATTGACCTCTCATTGTTCAAGGCTATGCTTAAATTTGCTTATACATTTTCATGTATATTTTCATGATTTCCTATCAAAGCATTTTAAAAATTATGCAAAGGTAACTATCTATCTACAGTACACAATTGAAGTAAATGTTCTTGGCTGTTTTTGGCATCAAACTTTGCTGTCAAAATTTATGTTAGTCCTTGTCAGTGACCCCCAACAAACAATCATTTTGGCAAGTGTAAACTGAACTTGATGTAGAATCAAGGGTGAAGTGGCCATTGGACAACAAATGAGATCATGCAGATGTTCCCTATCACTTAATGTGACTTCAGGGAGATATTGTCACAGTTTCTTTTAGTTTATGGTTTTGTACTGAATTAGGCCTCTGAGGACATTTAGGCAATTTGTGTTTCTCATTTACTCTGAGAAGCGATCACAGCATGGAGTCAGTGAATAGGACTTGTATGCACCCCCTGCCCTGACAAAGTCTCGAATGAATTCTATCATTTTGAATAAAATCAAGTTCAATGATTTTTTTTATTTATTTATTTATTTCATTAGCAGGAGAGAACTTGTACAAGGGGGGTAGTGGGGGTGAAGAGGTCTCTAGGGTTGGGGTTAGGGTTAGTATAGGGGGGGTAGTGAGGGTGAAGCGGTCTTTAGGAGGGACTGTTAAGATGTAGCCTGAAGAGATGGGTTTTCAATCTACGGCGGAAGATCGGAAGTGACTCTGCAGTCCTGACAGTAGTGGGAAGCTCATCTACCAAAGTTTATATGGGGGTTGAGACCGATTGCCACTTGTCTCCTGGTCATCAGCAGAATAATAGTGATGCTGTGATTATCTGTGTGTGTGCGTGCATGCGAGCGTGCGTATGTGCGTGCATGCATGGCCCCGGGGGATGCCAGCTGAGGTGAGAGGCTGGAGACGCCGCTGCAGCACCATTTCCTGCCTCTATTTGATGAAGAGGCCTCATGCAAAATTGATGTGAACCTCAAGGTCGGACAGAGTTCAACCAGACCTTGCCAGGAGAAGCCCATGGCCTCGAGCTAGCCACAGAAAAATAGGGGAACTATTTTCCTTTGTTGTATGTTTGTGTCCTTCTGTCTGATACCTTGAATTAATTCACTCTCATTTTGGGGATTTTTGTGAAGCAGTTCGATACCTGTACAGTATCTAAATGAGTTAAATGAGGTTAAATGAGGAGAAGAGACACTGTTGAGAATGCAGAAGAAATCCAGGTAGTGGAGTGGAGTTGTGCTTTGCTGCTCATTACTTCAGTGCTGGCAACAGGTTTAAGGGCACAGATTGTTTCACAGGCCACTGCATGCTGTTTATAACAATCATACACTTTCACAGAAAAATAATTGGAGCCAGCTGTCTTTATGTATTTTTCGCTCACAACACAGCTGGTAAAAACCATTTTACTGACTGTTTGCAAGATACATATAATTTCGAATGATGATAATGATGATGAGGATGATGATGAAGATGATACCTCAAGAACAATATAAATATGATCTCTATGGAGAGTTTTCACCGCAGGGTTTTCAATTGGGCGTGAGTAATTCGGAGTGTGAGTAATTTCACAGTTGCTTTTGGCAAATTCACACCAGCCATGTGTTGAGATGATTTGTCTTTCTGTCCTGAAATGGGTCATCGTTCTCTGTCACCTAGCCTGCACGAGCAGGGAGTGTTCATAGCCAGGCCTTGTTGGTCTCTACTTAGTGGGGGCAGGTGAGGGGTGTTTTTGACTGGTTGTCTGCTTTTCAAATTGAATAGTGTCTTGTTGTTTGAGGTGTTACTGCAGGATGTGATGGGGGTGGCTTAGTGACTGTGTGTGGCGTGCCTAGACACCCTCACACCCAGCAGAGCTCAGCCATCTGGCTCCAGGGGTGTCTGATCTGCTCAGGCTGCCTACCGTCCTCTCCCATTAACTTGTATGGCCAACCACCCACCCCCAGCATCCTACTCCCATCACACTAACCCCCATCTCACCCTTTAAATATGGGAGATACAGTATTCCTCCCGCGTCTCTGTATACTTACATAATGGAACATATCTGCTGAGTGATTTGGAATATGCAGTCATGACTCTTTTAAATGCAATTGAGGTAGAATGCAGTATCAAATTGTCTTTTTTGAAATATGTATATTTGTAACTTCAGAAACATAGGCTTCATCACATAACTTCAAACATTTAAAAAATATTTTTTGGTTCCTGGAATGGTGACAATGTAAGTCAGACGAAGTGAAAGGCCCAGTGTGATAGATGAATAATGCAGGCAACAACATGAAAGACAGCTCCATCTTTTGTAGTCTGTCAGACGGGAGTCTACGGAGAGTCATGACTGGTTTTAAGGCTGTGTGAAGCACAATTTTCTCTGCTCGTTAGTTTCCTGAAAAGGAAAAATAATATAGATTTTTTTTCTCATCATTGGAATTGTCATTTCACGGTCTCCGAATGGTATTGCTCAAGCAGATTCAAAAGCCTCATCCTAATCATGCATTACTTCTTGCATTCTAAAGTGGAAAATAATCCATACTTATCATGTCTCCCAGCTTCATTCAAACATGTTTTCACTATTTTCCATCTTGGTGTGCTCAGAATGCCTAGCTGGGCCCATCAGATTGATCCATGTGATAAATGTTTGTGAGTGTGCATCTCCAGAGGCCTGGCTGCTGATTGTGTTTGCGTCTTTCCAGATGGTCACTAAACGGAACACTCATTGATCTGGGGAGTGACTACCGGCGTCACATGTCTGGGGGCAACCTGATCATTAGCAGTCTGGACAGGGACCAAGACACAGGGATATACCAGTGCACTGCCTTCAACACATGGGGTACCATCCTCAGCCGCAGAGCCAGCCTGCAATTCGCATGTAAGTGATCAGGCTACTACTCCCTAATGTATTATGCTTGTATTATGTATTATGTGTGTGTGTGTGTGTGTGTGTGTGTGTGTGTGTGTGTGTGTGTGTGTGTGTGTGTGTGTGTGTGTGTGTGTGTGTGTGTGTGTCTGTGTGGCCTCTCTGTCTTTAATATTCTTCTTGTTTGGTATGCTCCAAATAGATTTCTGAAAAGGGAAATGGTAATCGAATGAAATGTCAGATGCAACAACCACAGTGGGTGAGGCAGCTTCTGACTGCCTCTGAACTACATTGATTCTCATTAGGCTGTGTGGTTCCAGCTTTGACAGCGTCTGTGCACACTCTGTATTGACTAATACATTGCCAGGCTACACCAGCCTCTGCAATCTGGACTTGAAAAAAACCCAACACAAATAAATCTTAAGAAGCGCCTAAAAACTTTGCACAAATGTGGTGGAAGGAACAGCATTGTAGGCAGATAAGACAAGTGCAAGCCTGTGTGCTGTTACACAGAGGGGGATTTGAGTGTGAGGCTTTGGCATGGGCCTCTACCTTAGAGAGCAGACAGTGTAGACACACAACTCGCCTGATCATGCTGTCTGACTATTGATCATGCCCCTGGGTTAGAGAGCCTTTCACTTCCCCTTAAGACATGGACTGCCATTATCCCTATGGCTGGATAATGAATCTCACTTGTGGGGGACTGAGTGAGAAGAGGATCTGCTTGACATTTATTGTCTAGTTGAATACAGAGATTGGAGGTCTTGGAGATGGGGATATAGCTACATACGTACTATGCTTGCTTTTTCCTATAACCGATAAGAGAAATGACCTGTCGTAAGACAAGGATGTTTCGCCTGCGTCCCCTGCCTCCTGAATCTATCTCTGTGCTATACCCTCATCCTACTTTAGGCTACATTTCAAAGAACTATTTCACTTCTCCAAGACTGGACAATACACACCATATGGCTATTTTTTTCTTTGCAAGGCACAATATCAAAAGAATTCCATTCCAAGATACTTGTAGTTTGAGTAGCTATTGTTTTACAGTGAATATAGAACAAGCTTGATGAGCTGGCAAGGTGTTTGATACAGTACCTCTATATGTTTTTCCTGGCTCCACTCCCAACACATTCTCATTGGCTCTCTGAGCCTGAGTGTGTGCTGCGGAAGCGTTATGCTTGTGAAATCCCTCATTCTGCTGCAGTTAGCCGGCAGGAGCAGGCTGCTGCTGCATCTTAACACCAAGGCCCTGGTGTGTCTCTACCCACCACTGTACTACTCTGTGTGAGACAACTGAATGTCAGTCTTACCTTCTTAGGCCCACCTCCCACAGTTTCCAAAAATAATATTATCATAATCATCCGCCCGTTTAGATATGCTTCGTCTGTCAGGCTGGTGTCTGTGTCTAACTACTCCAATGCTTTGGAATCATACTTTGGCTTCCGGGAGATTTAAACCCCAGCAGGTTGCTAAGACCTACATTTCTGTAGCATGGTGGCTCTGTGGAGTGTTCTATGAGTGTCCTATGGCTCTATAGTGAGATAGTGACTCCTCCTTTGGCCCCATGGGTGTCTCCTGCTGTCACTGGGCTGTGTTAGATTTCACTGCTGTCATCAGAGACCTGCTCATTAATCTTCCCTCTCTCTCTCTCTCTCTCTCTCTCTCTCTCTCTCCCTCCCTCTCCCACTGACTCTCCTCCATAGTAATCCTCCTCCTCTCCTAATTTCTCTTATCGGTCACACTGACTTTCTTTTGTTTGTGTTGGGAGCCTGACTCCAGGCTGTTTGCTTGAGGGTGCAGACAGAGTACACACTAAGTAGGGCTACAGTGGCTACAGCCCATCAGTCATGGAACCAACGGTGTTTTATCATCACAGGTACAAGCTGTGTTTGGCAGTGTTTCCCCGTTCATTTGCAGGGATGAATTGCTCTGAGAGTATCGATGGGGAAGATAATGCTTTTAAGTGTGAGATTACACTGCACTTAATAATGATGTTGGTTATTGCTCCTGGCACTGAAACCCGTTATTCATCATGCACTCTGTGTTGTGTGATCTGTCCCTCCAATTTGTTTTCCTCCCCTTATTTTATCCCTGTGCAAGTTAATCTCCTGATATCATAACAATTGGGTGTTGCAAGGTATCCATCATGTAGGGAAGGCCACCAATTACATACAATGAAAGCATTGTGTGGTTGTTAGGATGTTTTAAGGCAATAATGTATGTACTGTACCAGTTGATGTGTTTCTGCAATAGGCCTACAATAGGATTTTACATTCCTGAACACATCATCACATGGAAGATTATTGTGTGTATGAAAATGTACCAAACTGAACAGTTCAGTTGGCATTCAGTGTAGCCAAGTGCTAAAGTAAGAGCTTTGTCCACTCTTCTGTTTGCTTAGTAACCCTGGATGTTTTTTTTAATCAGACCTAGATAACTTCAAAACCCAAACCACCAGGAGTGCTGTCAATGTCCGAGAGGGCCAAGGAGTGGTGTTGTTATGTGGACCACCTATGCATTCTGGAGGTAAGTTTGTATCTTTGAACTTCTACTGTACATGTTGTTGCATGTTAGTCACTATTCACAACAAGTATTTTTGGCCTTGAAGGTATGATAATGATGATGATGATGATGATGATGATGAAGAAGAGGATGATGAAGTTGATGATGGCGATGATGGTGATAGTGGTTGAATTTTTTGCACTTCATTTAAAAACCACCAGCTTCTATGTTTATAACCTTTATATTTGTTACCTCCTATCAGCAATTATTCTCTACCAGGCGCAAATGAAACTTAGTTCATCCAGATAGTTACAAAACAACTAAGCCTCGCCTGACTGGCCTCTTTTTATTTTTCATTGGGGACACTTTCCTTCAATTAGAGCCAAATCTGGAGGCAAATAAAAACATGTTCCTCAAATTGGAGTCTTAATTTGATCATTAGGCAATGCATTTCTAGCAAAGTGGTTTTAAAACCTGGATTAAAGAATCAATTTCAACCTATTCCACAACAATTGTAACTCATTTACTCAATACCCTAAAGTCAACACAAACATTCCTGACTCTTATGTGTTCAATTCACACAGACATGATGGCGCATACAGGTGAGATGGTGAACTAATCCACATAAAGTTAGAAAAAAACTATAGACTATAAAACTAAGGCTACAGTATGTGCAATTTATTAGTACCTTACTCAGGACAGGTTTCACTAGCATTGACTAACAAGCTTGGAACACAAACATGTTGCAAACATGAACAGGATGACCACTCACCTTATACAACGAACACTATGATGTCTTTGTATGTTGTCTTTTGCATAGTGAACAGTGTGCAGGGATGTGCTTGCAGGGATGTGTACAGCAGTGTAGAGCTGAGGAAGTGCTAATGGATCAGAGTGCCCAGTGTGAAACCCAGTGAGACAGCCTCACTCTTATATGAGCTTATGATTGACTTTTTTGTTGTCATCATGGCAATATTATGTTATGTTTGGTCTCCATTTTAAAGAAACAAATAAGAGTGAATGCATTAAGTGTGACACATGCTCTCAGTGCATTCTGAAGCTTGAATGTCATGCATAACCTTGAACTCGTAAGAACCATCATTATCTGCTGCCTATTAGGCATCCCCGCAGGTTTTCATTCTGCCTCAGCGGTTCAAATGTAGGAATAGCCTTTTTTCCACAGCATATCATGTAACATAGACATGGCCACAAATGAAATATTGTTACTTGCTAAAGTGATTGCATTACTTGTTCCATCCAATATTTGTTTATTCTTGAGGGCTCAATTATAAGATGGTGTCTTTGTTTGCGTCTCGCCCAGGCCTGTTTGTAACTTTGTCCTGTTATGTAATGCGTTTGTGTTCAATAATAAAATAGGTTGTTGCACTACATTCCCATTCTTCTCTTGACTTGTATTTTCTTGACAAATGCTATCACTGCTCATTACGGCCACATAGCTCAGCGTCAGGGATCCCCTGTCTTGCTTGCTTAATCAGAATGAATTGGTTTCGGCATCGGTGAACCGACTGCCAAGACATGATCCCAGCCAAGGTTGCGAGGCGTGCTCCCCGGGGGGACAGGAGATGAGTGACAGTCGCTGCATACACCTTGTAGTTCCGCACACGGCGCTGCTCTGCTCGCCTCCGTGGCAGTACAGTACCTCGCTCCTGCGAATCTGTGCACTCTCTCTACAGGATGACACAGTAATGCTTGGTGGCAGCTCTCTGTTCTTTAGCTAGGCTTGTTGGCTGAGGAGGAGTGTGGCATGCATGAGTCAAGCCTGGAAGAACCCCCTGTCCCCAGTCAGTCAGGGAACGGACGGGGCATGTGTCATGAGAGTGCCAGTGAGGCGCTGTAATCCATTTTGTTTCGCTCCCTTTCCTGTGAACGCTCTTTCTTGTGCATCAATAGCTGTTATATTTGTCATGTCTTGGTATCCATTGTGAAGGAAGCTGAAATAAGGAGAGGGCAATGTTATGATGTGCCGACATTATCTGCTTAAAATGTGTTTATTTTATTCATTTAACAAGTGTAATGTCTGCAGTGTGTGGAATTGTGCATACGTACTGTAAACATCATTCCCTTTTCTTTTCAAGAAGGCATTTTTCCACGTGGCCTACTTCTATACTGTATTTACTGGCATGTTCCTTTGCATCGTAGAACTCACGTTCGCCTGGATCTTCAATGAATACCCATACTTTGTCCAGCAAGACAGTCGTCGCTTTGTCTCCCAGGAGACAGGGAGCCTGTACATTGCTAAAGTGGAGCCCTCTGATGTGGGCAACTACACCTGTGTTGTCAACAACAGCATCACCAGAGGGAAAGTCCTCAGCTCTCCGACCCTACTGGTCTTAAGGAATGATGGTAAGGCCCCATCTGCTCCTATACGGTCCCATAAACAGAGATACAGAGGCTTGATCAGCAAAACTGGAAGCAAACTGCCTAGTTCAAGCCCCTTCAGAAGAGATTCAGTATGAATTAAATCTGACTAAGCTTTGACTGAGTACGACATAGATCATTCTTCCCAAATCTTCTGTCATGGTGCTTTTCGTAATTGATAAATGGTAAAGAAGCATACTAGTGTCTCTCATAGGGTGAGAGTTTTCACCCTCCTACTATAGTGGCTTGCACATGTAATGCTGTCTAAAAAGACAAGCCATCTCCACAGGAGAAACCCCTGCCCTCCATGCCTTCCCCCCAGGTGTGATCTTTGAATCTTTTATAAACCCTTTCCTCCAGTGATCTCTTCTGTTCCACACACACAAAGACTTTTTGTGTTTCTGGTCTATTGTTATTGTTTTGTCTTTCTTCTAGGGCGTGTAAGCATGGATGCCATAAATCATTGATGCACAAATGCAGCTTGTGTATTGTCTCCCTGTCATAGGAGCCATGGGTGAATATGAACCCAAAATAGAAGTTCATTTCCCAGACACAGTTCCAGCTGCGAAGGGATCAGCAGTGAAACTGGAATGTTTCGCTCTTGGAAAGTAAGTCAGAGTGTGTGTGCACGTGTGTGCCTGACAACACGTGTGTGTGTTATGTCTGTCTTTCTGATTAGGAGGTGCTACTTGCAGGGTACTGAAATAGCAGCTACTGTAAGTCATCCAAAGCTGTGTCTTGAAGTCAAGTATCGCAAATTCATAGGGGAGTACAGACAGCAATATCACATCGTAGGGGTGTGGAAATCAAACGCCCTTTCATACATTTCCCAAGAAGGCAAAGCCGTTGAAATTTGAGACAGTGAAAATGGATGATAGCCAGATTTGTAGGGTACAGTAATTCTAAAGGCTATGCCTCCTCCTTTGAGAGAAATATAATTCCATTAGGTGGAACCTCTGTAGTTAATCACATCACATTTTTTCACCTAATCATGAGGGCTTTCTCTCTCCTCCTGCAGCCCAGTCCCAGAAATAAGCTGGAGGAGAACCAGTGGAGTTCCATTTCCCAGTAAAGTCAAGATGAAGAACTCCAACGCTGTCCTGGAAATCCCGAATTTCCAGCAGGAAGACACAGGGACCTATGAGTGTATGGCAGAAAATAGCAGAGGCAAAAACGCAGCGCGAGGTCGTATCTCCTTCCATGGTAAGTGATCCATTTGAAATTACATTGAAGGGAATCCAGAGAGAATTATGAGTCAATGTGCTTTGGTAATAGATATCCACATTTGTAAATGGATGCTTGTAGTCAGAATACTGGCTCTGGCCTCAGTCGTCTGCAAGAAAACCTGGCTGTTTAGCATGTTCACTGAGATATTAGCATAGTAATTGTGGGAAATGATGGAATATTCATTCAGGCTGTAAAAGCAAAATGGAAATATTATTTCAGTGGCCCATAATGACAACAATTTATTTTCAGTCAGTGTCTTCAGTGTCCCTTTTATGGTTGTCATGCTGCAATGAAGTACTTGATCTGTATTTAAAAGTGACAAATCACACTTAATGAATAAAAAATGAATAAAAACTGTTAAATTTTAATTTAGCATTTTCAGTTTCATTCTTATTGTTGACAGAGTTTACGAAGAACATTCTTTATTTGTGGGAAAGTGCTGCACTGCTGCCTGTGAGATCTGTGAGATAGTTCTGCATCTAGTTACATTGTACAGTTTCATTTTATTATTACCTCTTTCCATAGCAAAACCCCATTGGCTCCAGACAATGATTGACTCTGCTCTGTCCATTGAGGAGAACCTCTTTTGGGACTGTAAGGCCAATGGGAAGCCCAAGCCCTCCTACAGCTGGCTGAGGAATGGAGAGAACCTCATGGCAGAGGTATGGAGCACTGTGAGACCATCAGACCAGAGCATCCAGAGGGGTTCAACCCCCCCCTCAGCCCACATTTAGAACACACTGATGAAGCTGATCTGAGGGAGCGGTCCCACAGACACATCAAATCAGTATCCCCGTGTAGTATGTTACTTTCAGGCTCTCTGAACAGCTGATGGGGTTAAAATTCAGTCTGACTAAGACATCAGCAGAAAAAAAAATCAGACCTGTCTTAGTGGCTTTTCCAATTGGATGGCCATGGGAAATAAATTGCTTATTAGTGTGCTACTGGTATTGTCAACATCGCTTTTTTCTCTTTCCATTGAAGCTGCAGGTCAGCATTTTGCCCCTGCCCCCTTCTCCCTATCCCTGTCCCAATCTGAGCATACATCCAGCGCTGTAAAGTTTTCTCCTCCCTCCCTCCCTCCCTCCCCCTCCCTCTCTCCTTGTCCCTTCATTCAGTAATTGCATTCGTGTCTGTAGACACAATAGACTGCCCCAGCAATCCGTATGCAGATCTGCCTGTTTCTTATCCACAGGGCCGTGTACAAATCGAAAACGGAGCTCTCTCCATAGCTGCATTAAACCTGTCAGACGCTGGGATGTATCAGTGTGTGGCTGAAAACAAACATGGCATTATTTATTCCAGCACTGAGCTAATGGTGTTAGGTAAGATTGCTTTCCTCTCTGCTTTCATGCACGTCTATCTGGCTGTGTGTGTGTGTGTTTGATCATCTTCTTAAAGATAGAACTACCAACCTGCCATTGCCCTTTTCAACAATCACTCCGCAGCCTCATTGAATGCCACTCCGGCTCCAGAGGAGAAAATATGAATCTGATGGAGTGTCTCATTTTACTTTCAATCGTTTCATCATATTGATTTTGATAGTACAAATGCATTGCATTGTGGCATCAGAGGGCTTTCTCATGTAGATGGCATATCGATTTATTCTGAGAGCTTTGATGACTTCTGTCTGCCTGACTAGATGAGAAATTCACTTTTGTCTTGATATTTAATGACACTGAGAGGGCTCAAATGATGGCTAACAAAACGTGATGATGGCAGACAAGGCCCAGAGTTTAGAGTGAGGTCTACAGGAGGAAGAAGATGGCTTCATTGCTGAAGCCTTGTAGCAGTTCCTATAGAGATACCCTCTCTTCTGCCAGAGGCTAGGAGAGAGTCAATCTCAGTACAGCACAGTTGATCTGGATGGTTCAAGTTGTCTGTTTTACCCATAGACATACATCATTGGTTTTACCCCTGCATTTCCCACAGCTTCACCTCCCAGCTTCTCCAAGAACCCACTGAGGGCCGTGCTGAAAGCTCGCTCAGGCAGTGAAGTCATTCTAGAGTGCAAGCCCCAAGCCTCGCCCCCAGCAATTAGCCTGTGGAAGAAAGGCAGTGAGATCCTGCAGAGAAACGAGAGGTAGGAAAAAATGAGAGTCGATATGAATATCTTTTTTTCCTTCACATTCAGTACAAGTGCAGTTGTATTTGGCCTCTTTGTGGATGCATAGAAGGAAAGGTTAATGAATGGAATAAGAGGAAAACAGGCACTAGAAAATGTACACACCGTTGGCGTACTGTACAGTATGTAGCCTCATGTCCAAAGGCCTGAATTTGGAAATAGGTTGTTATATTCAAATATAGGGATCTCAGGTGGAGGAGGCTCGTGGATAACAAGAATGTGTGAAATGTGACGTTAGGGAGCCAATTTCAGGGGGAATAAAAAAAATACAAAATCCATTCTATTGTCAGAAGTGAAAGGATACCTTATTCATGGTAGTACACACATTGAATTTTTGATTTGATGTTGAAAAACAGTAAGGCCACTGTACATCATTACACTTATACAGTACTGGATTCCTGCAGTGCCCTCAGAAAACATAGGCTACCAACTATAAGCAAAAGCAATAACTGTTCCCCATCCCCCCAGGATTACTCTGCTCCCCAATGGGACACTGAAGATTGCCAACATAACCAGGAGGGATGCAGCCAGTTATACGTGCATCGCTAAGAATCAGTTTGGGACTGCAAGCACCACTGGAAGGCTTCTTATCACAGGTGAGATATTACAAAGTTCATGCAATTCAATCTACACATCACCCACAACATGTTACAGGGACCTTTTGTTGTGGTTCATCCTCATGATTTTTCTAACTAAAGGTCATTTTTACCTTAAACCTGTGTCCTGTCTGTCCTTCCATAATGTTTATAATGATACTGGTTCATTGTTGTTTTGTCTGTGCACATAGTCAAGGTTGTTATTTTCTAATTAAAGCCGTCAGAATAGATTTCACTTCACCAGAGTGGTTAAATAGTCAATAATTTATTTTACTGCAATTAGATTTATGGAAGCTTCGACGTACATAATGTGTCAATTGTGAAGGAAATTTACGAATGTATCCTTAGATGACCTTAATATCTGTGAGAAAAGAAGAAAAACAACTCCTAATATGAAAATGTGACAAACAGGCAAGTTCCTATCTGAACTCGCCACACACAGATGTGAATCCACAAGGCTAGTTTTCAAGGCCGCACTCCCTGTTCTCTGCACCAAATGTATTAATGCTTTGTATGCACTTTCCTTATCTAGTTTGTATTAATATCTCTGTGTTTGTGCTGCTCTTGGTCAGTCAGCCTACAGTGCTACTCTGATCCATACTCGAGTGTGACTTATTCTGTATCGGTGTTCGCTGTTTGACTAACAATAAATAACACAAAGACAGTTGTCTGTTTCTCTCCAAGAATTTATTAAACTCGGTTTGATTTCCACCACATCAGTGTATCCATGTGGTACATGTATTGTATGTGTTGCAGCCGCCCTCCTTGTTTTTCTCATTAGCTTTTTCTGCCATACACCAACAGCTGAACCCTTTAATCTAATGAAATGTAATTATCCTGACCTTTCTTTCACAAGGCTCTCATACCCCACTGCATTCAATTCGCTGCAGCCACCATTGGGACTACATTCTGCTTACATAATCCTATTTCAAAATGTTCCCCCAAATTGATGACACAAATAAGAAGTGTCAACCAGAAATGTTGTTTAATGACAGTGAAGAGAAACTATTTAGAAAGTTAAATGCTACTTAAAAGCAAGATAAACACAGTGGTTATGATCTGTACCTGTTGTAATGATGGCATGACATAGCCATAACGATGAATTATTAGTTTCGGTGTCATTGTGTCCATGCAGAGACATTAAGATTAAGACTCTGTTGTGGTTGTCTGGACAGAACCCACTAGAATTACCCAGAGGCCTACTAACATGGAGATCATTGTTGGCGAGAGCATCGTGCTGCCCTGCCAGATTGCCTGCGATCCAGCCCTGGATGTCACTTTCTCCTGGGCCTTCAACGGGCAGCTCATCGACTTCCAAAGGGACGGGGATCATTTTGAGAGAGTGGGAGGGGTGAGTCATCAGGAGCATTAAGCAATGACTGGAAGGCTATTCTAGGATTAATTGGGACATACTGCGTATGTGGCACACTTTGTAAAACGCTGTCGGTTATTTCAATATGTGTAGGCCACAGTGTTAAACATTGAACAGTTAAGTATTAAGAAATATAGTATTTATACTGTATGAAGGATCACACTTAGCAGCAGTTTTAGCCTTTGATATTGTACCGGTAGGCTCCTGTATTTAATTGTATTTAATTTAACATTTGTCTTCGTCACAGACCACCTATAATTTGTCTACCTATCTATTAGAAAGGCATTGTGAATTGTGGTGTGCTTTTCTTAAAGCACTCTAAAGGTGAAAAGCCATAGTATTCATTGTAATCCCTGCCTACACTGTTTCAATGGGAGAAGGGGCCTTATTAATTAAAAGTCTTTTTACTTTTCATTCCTCCAACTTCTAATTTGTCCACCTCAAGGGATAACATTTTGTTATCTCTCCTTGCTGTAATTGAATTTGAATACCTATTTGTGAATCTTGTGCCCTGAAATAATTTCGTAATGAGTTGGTTGGCATTAACCAAGGGCAAGCCTGGCACAAGTCAAATGTTCATTTGAAGTCCTCATGACTTAAAATAATGATAAGAGACTACACTTTGTTAAACATGCGTTCCTTTTGATAGAGAGCAAAGTAATTTGTTCTAGGCTTGTCTTTGCCAATTTGTTCTATAAAATCATCTTCATCCAAGGTTCATTGTATGACAGAACTCCATAAAAATACATTTAAGTTTCTGTTGATATCAGAGCTGACCCCCCCCCCCCCCCCCCCCCGGCCCCCCCTCCACCCCCCTACAGTACCACTAGTTTATGTCACCCCTGCATGGATACAAATGGCAATTACAAATGGCATTGACATTTGTGATACGCATACAATGACATACAGTTCTCACAGATTCTGTTTCTCCTGCCCAGGGAGATTACCAGCCCCTCTCAACAGCTTCCGATGAATTAATTAACATAATTACAGCAGATCTGCCTCATGACATGCTGCCTGCCAAAGCATGGGCTTTTAACCCTTTCCTATCCAGTCTGGGCAGCTGGTGGTTGACATGTGAGAGGCAGACATGGCCCGAGTGTGTAGACTGTCAGAGGAGAGGGAGGGAGGCAGGCAGCCCCTCAGCCAGACATGAGTGCCGCTCTGCTCCTCTGTCATTGCCTTAGAGAGGTGAGGATTCCAGGGCGTTCATGCCCAATTGCAGCAGAGCTGAGCCATGGTCACTGCCCAGTGAGTTGATGAAATCTGCCGTGACTTGAGTGTGTCTAACCTAGCTAGCCCTCAGGTGAATGATCTCTAGACAAGCACACACTCTATTTTAGAGTCCTAAAGTTGGACACACTCTGTGACATACTACTTCAGGTGGTGAACATTGGATTTTGTTGACTTTGAGTCCCAAAGACAGGCCTTGTTATGTACCTAATAACCACTTTATACCATTTGGATAGTTATTATACCTCCTTTGATATAGAAATAAATAATATAATATAAATAAACAATATTAATTTTGAATCCATTCCACATTATCTTATGTAACCGTACTTAAGCCCTGTGTCAGATGAGAGAATTAGCTGTATCTATTTAATCACATCCTGCTCATCTGTGTTTTTTTTGTTTTTCTTTTATCAGCTTAAGTTTCCCTGTAGCATTGAAGTGCACACTGTTTTATTTATAACAATATTAGCTCTTACTCACTTGTACTCATTTCTCTTTCTGGCTTATGTAATTATGGAATAATTAGGATCATCTTGCCAATTAGCCTGAGTGTGTTTGTTTTGTGGGTCCTGTGCGAGGCCAATAGGATTATTTGTGTATACTGCAGAGCTTCTGACGTTCTTGTTGGTTTCCGTGTGTCAGTAGACTCTGTAGCCTGAGGACCACATGAAGCTCAGTACAAAGAGTCACCTCAATGTCAAACCTAGCGTTTTGCATAAGCAAGAATGATTAAAAAATGTAGAGCTTTCATTAGCATTGTTTACCTTACACAAGATGTTGTATTTTCCTTGTAGAGCATATCAGGGGATCTGATGATTCGTAACATCCAACTGAATCATGGAGGGAAGTATGTGTGTGTCATTGACACTGACGTGGAGAGCCTGTCTGCTTCCGCCATCTTGGTTGTGAAAGGTAAGAGAACCAACTGTCAGCGTTGTATGGTACCTTTATGAAAAATCCTGTTTACTTGATTCTGGCTACTATGAGAATCACATTGATAAAAAGAAATTCAAACATTTCTCAAAAATTACTCAAAACACACTTTGCACATAAACAAAATCATGTGCAGACACATTGACCAAATAAAATGTGATATGTTAACTCATTGGAACTGAAATTGTTGTCTGCATGACACATATTATTTCTAAGCAATCTAGTAATGCAAATAGTGGCTTTAATGATACAGTGTATGAAAAATGTCTGTAATTTAAGAAACATACATTATGCCAAGCAGGATGCTGATGGTACAGTATTATGCTAACGGGTGATAACGGTGCAGACAAATATCCAAGGAAGAATGCATTATTTATACACATGCATGTGGATTCATTCATCTTACTTAAACAAATGGCATGAGATATACAGTAGGAGGCCTTATATAAACAGTTGCTTACAGTCAAGCATTTAAAGATAATAATTAGCATGGCAGAATTTGAAACAAGCATAGACTGTAGACACTGGTACATCTGTGACTGAAGCTCACACAGTGGTAGTTGACATGTGATTGGTGTGCCATATGTCATCATTGTTGCTTATATTTGGTGATTTGCATTGGTATTCATGCCCATAGCAAACACTGCTGTCCCAAGTGTTTTGGAAAGGCTATGTGTATTACATAAAATTGCTTTAATTGGCTCATTTACACATTGGCAAAATAGGCATTGGCAGAGAAAGCATCTGAATAATGGAACAGTGGTTGCAGAAAACACCAACAACGTGGCACAGTAACATGTAACATTCATATTCTCTCTCTCTCTCTCTCTCTCTCTCTCTCTCTCTCTCTCTCTCTCTCTCTCTCTCTCTCTCTCTCTCTCTCTCTCTCTCTCTATCTATCTATCTATCTATCTATCTGTCACACACATACAAGACACACACACACACACACACACACACACACACACACACACACACACACACACACACACACACACACACACAAATTGTTCCCCTCAAATGTCCCTGCTGCCCAGTGTTAGTGATTGCATGTTCTTAATCACTTTGCCGCCTCGCATATCACACATAGAGAATGAAAGGTCCCTGTAAGGACCAAGGACATAGCTGTTAATTAGAAGGAGGGAGTGTGATGGCCTTGATATGTAGCAGGGCCAGCAGTAAAGGAAGCCAGGGAGGGAGGATGTTGAGTTGGAGTATGGGGCTGGAGTAGGGGGGGGGGGATATGGATCTCCAGTAGAGGCTCACTCTGCTAATTGTCTGATTGAGTCAGGTCCCCCAGGCCCCCCGGACACAGTAGCGGTGGAGGAGATCACTGACAGCACAGCTCAGCTATCATGGAGCCCCGGCAGAGACAACGGTAGCCCCATCACTGGCTACATCATCCAGGCTAGGACCCCCTTCACTGTGGGCTGGCAGGCTGTGGACACAGGTAAGTAACACACCTACATACACACCTTGGCTGTTCTCATCTGGTTAGATACATGCATATACATAAAGCTGACATAGCAGTATTGTAGTTCGCGTTGCGATTTGAATTCATTTTAATTTGTGTGAGATTCTAATTTGGAACTGTCTACTCTCCTCATCCAGTCCCTGAGGTGATTAATGGCAACACCCTGACAGCCACTGTGTTGGGTCTCAATGCCTGGGTGGAGTATGAATTCAGGGTAGTGGCCCGCAATAGTGTGGGCATGGGAGAGCCTAGTCCAGCCTCTGCCAAGACCAGAACAGAGGATGCCAGTGAGTATCTCTCCTCTTCCCTGCTCTCTGGATTACACACACACACACACACACACACACACACACGCACGCACGCACGCACACACACACACACACACACACACACACACACACACACACACACACACACACACACACACACACACACACACACACACACACACGCACGCGCACATACGCATGCCCGCACAAACACTCAGACACACACGCATGTATGCACACACACGCATGTATGCAGACACACACACACACACACACACACACACACACAAACACACACACAAACACACACACACACACACACCCCTGACATCTTGAACCATTTGCTGATTTGACAGATTAAATGTGATGGACCATTTACTTTAGGGTGGCATATACACATAAGGCTGCACATGAGTGGTCCACAAATCTGTTGTGCCACTGCACTGGAACAGTTGTCAAGTCAAATTTCATTTGTTGAATATTACTGTAAGCTTAACAGCCAATGTTTTAACATGATCGTTCATGACTGTCAAGGGAGGGAAGTTTGTAGATCTGTAAAATAGAAAACAATATCCAGAGTGCATTATAAAGGGGCAATCTGTAATTGATACATCATTTATTTATTAATTATATATAGCCATTGATTCTTGAAGAATAAAATGTTTTACTCCATTGTTTGTAATTGTAAACACACACTGTGTAGCTTAACAACTGTCATTTTGATCTCATGGATTGTCAGTCCTTCAGCTCTGTCTATGAAACTGAGAGTGGTTACATTTCTACAGCCGGCAGGGAGCCCGCTTTGTTGTTGTTTGAATTACAGATTGCACCTTTAAAGCTTTGTCGTGAGGCTAGACATTTAGCTCTGTTAACTGCATTATAATTGCTCTCCTCTGGGCTTTGCCTCGCAGCGCCGGATACAGCTCCCACTGATGTTGGAGGTGGAGGCGGCACAAAATCTGAATTAGTGATAACATGGGAGGTAAGTCATCTGTCAGATTTTACTGTTGTCTCCATAGCTGGGTAATGGTTTTGCTTAATTGTGCAGAATTGAATGGAGCAATTTTATGATCTGCACTAGAGCCAGCCCCTCCCCTCTGGGCTGGCCTCCGAGCGCCATTACTCCCCCCGAATGTGATTCTGCTGAGGGACAGAGTGTTTCTTCGAAGCCCACTTCAGCCACAATTATGTTCCCATGCAGGAAGAAAGATAAGGCAAGAGGTGATTCTAGCACTTTTGTGGATTGTGATGCAGTGGAAACGACTGCATATAATCATTGCAGACCGTGTAGCTAGCTAAAGTCCCCTCAGGCTGGTGCTTGAGGACAGAGGCGGGGGCATCTGTGTCTTTGTCTGTATGCGTTTTAATATCACTATAGTTTTGTGTTTCGCTCCCAGCCCGTGTCTGAGGAAATGCAGAATGGAGAGGGCTTTGGTTACATCATCGCCTTCCGGCCGCTGGGCGCTGTCACCTGGACGCGAGCAGTCATCTCCACTCCTGGGGTGGCCCGATACGTCTTCCGCAATGACACCATCTCTCCCTTCTCCCCGTTCGACGTGAAGGTTGGAGCATACAACAACAGAGGGGAGGGGCCCTTCAGTTCTATAGCCACAGTGTTCTCAGCAGAGGAAGGTAAAGACAATCCAGGCTGGAAGGAGTCACACTCAAACAGCCCCTAATCTTTTCTCTCTGAGCCATGACCTCGAATAGTTATGATGAAATAAGTTGGTTCAGACATTTTTTCTTCCCTCTCAAGCTAGGAATGTCAACTTGATATTAGTTATTGTGTCAGTAGATTACAGGAAATCCTAGCAGACACTTACTACACCGCGCTGTCAGTGAGGTATTTTGTTAATTGAATTTGCCGTGCAGATATTCTTCCCTTACGTCAGTCACAGATCCCATTAAAAAACAAGCCGAGGCAATAGCTCTCCAGTGAAACTACAGGTCTATTCTCTGCCTTCAGCTGATTCCTATTAGTGTGTTTGATGGTGTTGGATGAGTCTGTGAAGATTCTCACCAGTGCTCTATTTCTGCAGTTCCCAGTGTGGCTCCTAAGAGGGTTTGGGGCAGGAGTGTGTCCTCAGCTCAAATTGAAGTGATCTGGGAAGCCCTCCCCTCCACCTCTGAAAGAGTGCTTGGATATGAGGTAGGATTCTCTGGATATTCAAAGTACACAAAAATGAAATATTATGATGTTAACTACACTATATTTGTATCCTGTAGGTAAAGAAACTACTGTACTTCATTTGATTCATCAAGACATGCTAAGATCCCTTGAAGTGATACAAATTGTGCAAAAATGGCTGTATAGCAATAGCTCTTGCAGTGCTTTCAATAATGTTGACACAACCTTATTCACTTTTGATAACATTTATGTATCATTATGTATCACTATTGCCACTTTACTGCAGTATCTGAAAGCCAATAAGAAATGCCCCCATCCTTTTAAGAATGCAAGGAGAGCAATGCATTCTCTCCCAGTGCTCTTTCAATCTCTGTCACCTCTGCCCCTCGACACAAAACGCGCTGGTTGCCATGGCACTGGCTATATTGTCTGAATAGAATAGCACCATCATGTCACCAAATAGGATCTCAGAGTGGCTTTTGTATGGGAAATCTGTTAGTATGCATCTACAGTGTATGAGTTTGGCTACAGTGTGTGACACCTTTTGAAACAGTATAATTCATTTTCTAAAGAGATGACAGTTGACAGTTCCAGAATAATGGGCTATTTACTACAGTACAGTACATCTCTAATGAGAAATTGGTGTAGAAGTCAAAGGAAAGCAAATGATCTCTAACAGATAATGTGTGTTGTTACATTGTTTTGGGTGAAAAAAATCCAATTTTCTATTTTCTAATAGTTTGACTTGCATTGTGAATGCCAGGAATGTAGTTTTGCATATCCCAAGGGCAGATTTCACATTTGCTCTCTAATTATTTATTGACTTAACTCTTATGTCACTTAATACCAGAGACATGAATATTGAATATGACCCCAAGCTAGCATTGGATTATTTCATTTGCTTCATGAAATATCTCTTCACCTGCACTCTTAATTGAAAGTTAATACCCTAAAGGAAAGCAATTAGGCACTGTATCTTCTGTTAAATTCCTCCATGTTGTCACTAGCTGTTCTGCATTACTACAGATACAACATTTATGTCATTGAAAGTCCTCTATGAATTCTAAATATCCAGTGGTGATGTGTAAGAGTTTATATTTCGTTGGAACAAAAGCAAGGAGAATTGACATGTTATTTCAATAGAATATTCACATACTGTGGGTAGTCATAAGAAAATGTATCATATTTAGTATCACTAATTGTGGGCCCAAACATAAGAAAATGTGTTATTCATTTGAATGCCAGTCAAATGGCATTACAGATTGGTTGGTGAAGTACTAATTGTAATTATTTGATTAAGTGAATAACATAAAAGGCTTGTGGAAAAAAGTCCCTTTGGACAGAATATAACTGCTTCTGTTTGATATCTCAATGTCTTGACTTGTTATTCTCTGGTAAACAGGTGGTGTATTGGGAGGACGACACCAAGCCTGACACAGTGGGCAAAATGAGGATATCTGGCAACTACACAGCCGTTAAGGTTACAGGGCTGAAAGCAAACACACAGTATTACTTGGCGGTGACAGCTTTTAACACGGCTGGGACGGGGCCTCAGTCTGTGCCCATCAACGCCACCACCAAGAAGCCACGTGAGTATTTCACTAGGCAGTGGGAGTGGCTGGGGTTGATTCAGTTCTTCAGTGATTTGGGTTACATGCATCAATAAACATAGCATACATAAACATCAAAAAGAAAAAACCTAATCATTTAGGAATCTCTTTCTTTTCGTCTCCCTCTTTCTTTCCGTCTTCCCTCGCTCCCTCTCCCTCACTGCCTCTCCCTCGCTCTCTCTCTCTCTCTGTCCTGCAGCACCAGGACAGCCTCCTCTGAACGTAGAGTGGACCATGATTGGTTCCTTGCTCACTCTGCATTGGGATCCTGTTATAGCTATTGAGACAGAGTCAGAGGTCATTGGATATCAGGTACTATTCTGTATGTCATACCTTATGTGACTGTGAATGTCCTTTCTTCTTATCATTTTGAACTAGTGTGCTTTGCAATGTTACTGTGTGTACATTGTTATATTTTCATTGTGTATTTTGCATTGCCGCTGCTAGGTGCTGTTGAGAAGGCACAGGTATAATGACGTCAACACAATTCTTACAAACAAGACCACAATGGAGCTGACCCTCTCTGCCAACGAGAACTATCTTATCCAGATCAAGGCCCTGAGTGAGGGCGGTGAAGGTGTGGGCAGTGAACCCATCCACATCCACAAATTAAGTAAGTTTGCACCTTCCCCTCTCAACATTTCTCTTTCTGTGTCCATTGATAAAGCCTTAGTGATGATTCAATCAGTTAAATAGCACATTTATTTTGGCCTCGTTGGCTCCTTTTCCAACCATGTGTAATAGACTTCTTTCCAGCGCTAGAAACGCAACCTTTTTAGAAATGCATGTGCAGTGTCATCCGTCTTTGCCATTGGGTTATTATTCCTTGTTGACTGGCTGCACAGCTCTGCGGCATATGAAATAGTACAATGCCCCCCCTCTGCTGTGCAAAATTGAAACGCGGTTAAGTTTCTACTCTAAAGAGGTTTGCTCTCTGATGTGATACAAACCTTATCTCCTCAGTATACTTTAATGGCATCTCCTGTTGAAAGCCATTAATAATGTAGATATGGAAAGCACTATGTAATTCACAGTTGCCCTTTGATTTACAATGACTTGTCAGAAGATTGAGTGCATAGAGAAACAAAATGCAGATTTTCCCTCGTTTTGAAAAGGGGACATTTTTTGTTCTTGACGAGCTGCTCTGCTGGTTTTGCTTTCAGGCATGGGCGCACGGGGCTCGGGAGCCTCTGGCCTCAGCCCGCTGTATCTCTCTGCAGTCCTCATCAGTGCACTCCTCAGCTCGTCCTGGTGATGCCCTCCTATCACAGTGCTTCTAGCCCAGAGGCCCTCCCCAACAGCCCTGAGTCAGCCTGCTCTTGTGTTCACCCTCCGTTGGACTGGCAACGTTCCCAAACCTATAGTACAGGACGTGGCAGGGCTGGACTGGACACAGAAACCAAGGGCCCGAAGAGCGATTATTAATGACAGTCAGATAGAAACATGAATTTGTGTGCATGATATTTTACAGTATTTCCTCTTATGTCATAAGTGCCGTCATGCTCTGAAAACATTTGAAGTGTTTTTTGCTAACAAATACGCTTCCATTTGGAAGTACTGATGTCTACATGATGTATGTTTGACGCTGATCCTTGAAGAATACTAATGCCTTAAGTCCATTTGCATACCAAAGTAGTTGACAAAAACATTCGCTGATTATGTTTATTTCATAAATTGTTAGCATATTTCATCTCTCAGCAATGATCGATATCTGACAATATCACATACGAAAGGGTTTTATCAAATGGAGGTCACTGGTCACATACAGTACATTTTTAATGCTCTTTATGGTCAGCTGTTCAATAGAGAAATGGGTTTTGGTTTATACAACTTGTTCATGAGGTGTCCTTTGTTATGACAATATAGAGTCTGTCAACTTTTATGATCTTATAAGAAGTCAAAAATGAGAAATGTAGCTGGTTAAAGGCCAGAGAGGACAAACTCAAGGTTGTGTAACACCATGCCCAAACAAATTCCAAGTGTGCTTGTATATTAGATACACGTCTGTTGAAAAAAATATGAACATAATTTTACCATTGCAGTAAAAACCTCCCCTTGCATGCTTTGTGTTTGAGCTAGTATCTATCCTTATCAGGTCCAGGGCTTGATACCAGATTGATCACCCGTGCCTCTGACCCACTCATCTCTGCAAAGTGCAATAGTATTAGACCTCTTACTGGGCTGTCTGCTATTGAGCTTTAGACCCCCTCTAAAACCTGATGGGACTTGGCATTTTGTTCTGTATCTCATGCGTCTCTAAATAATTAATGCATATCACACTCTGCATTCTGCGCACAGCCAAATGTTAAGCTTCCTGAGAATAGAATCATGTGGTGTTACTGTGTCAAACAAATTCCACATGTAATATGGTACATTTAGATGACCTTTAGATATGCATATCATTTATGACCTTAATATTATCCAGAGTATTGTTGACCGGTTGGCAAAATGTATGGAAAGCATACTTGTTGAGTACAGGACAGACAGTATACTAGTGCCTTCACTGGTCATTGTTTTCTTCTTCTTCTTGTTTTAAGTAAATTAGCAAAGCAAAAGAGCTAAGTGACAAAATGTTGAACTCCATTAATGGAAGGGGGTTGTTAATTCAACTTTGATATACTAGTATATACTGTATATACATATACAGCCACGCCTGATACAAAAAAAGGTTGAAAGCTTTACAAAAGCACAGATGGATTAGAGTGAAGTATGGAAGGTATAGTCTTTATACATTTACGGTCTTCAGAGGTCCCTGGCATAATAAATGCATGATTCAATCTGCAGCATCATTTAGGAGCTATTAGAGCATTTAAATAAATGATGCCAGGCTAAAAGAGCTTTGACTGGAAGTGAGGTGAAAGGTTGGCTGTGATAATGTCCCTGCCCACTATCAACATACATCCTGAGCTGCTAGAGAGCTGCTACTCTGTCTAAGTACTAACTCTGGCTTGATACTGAGTGATGTTATTGTCTAATGTGTCCTCCATCACAAGCCATCATTCTATGATCACTGGTTCAAGTTCAGACTTGATGATCTTCATGGGGTGTTGTAGTAGTGAACAATCGACTGCACTGCTATACAGAACTGTGCCTTCACTGAACCAGGGGCTGTTTAGGCTGGCTGAGCTATGATCACGCTATGGGGCTGTCATCATCTGCTTCTGCACTCCTTTCCCAAAGTCGAATGAAAGCACAAGGTAGTGATCCAAGGTGACTGTGTGTCCCTGCTCAGCCACCAGAACAGGTGTGCAGGCCCCAGAGGCCCATAAAGCCTAAACAGCAGACACAATCAGGCTGTCCTATCAGCTCCTTCAGTGGTTTCATAAAGGTCTGTGCTCATTGATTAGACTGCTGCAGACCAGTCAATGGGATATTGATTTTTCTGCCCCATTATTGCAGCTGTCACAATTGAGCTGCTTGATTGACTGATGCCCCTTTTTTCTGTTGCGCATGTTTTGTTGGGTTACAGTTGGAGATGTTTGAGATGTCCTCTTTCCTAGTCCTGTAAAGGGATTATGTCCGAATCAGATTAAATATGGAATATGGTGTACTGTAGCTATACTGTTTGTTTGTTTGTTTGTTTGTTTGTTTGTTATTTTCAGAGCCTGTATTTGCTCCATAGCTGTGATTAGCTGATGTAAGTAATACCATCCTTGCAACTAGTTACAGTGCAAGTACAGTCAATGTATTTGAATTGTTCAACTTTTATAATTCCCTTAAAGACATCCATCTGAAAAAGAACAGTATTTGTTTAAATGTTAAAGGTTAAATGATGTTTAAGAAAGGAAAATTGTTTTGTTGTAATGTTTTTGGTGATTTTCAGCTCTGTTTGAGACTGAAAATTCCCCCTTCTCCAGAATGAGATACATATTGATATACTGTAGGTGTATTAGCCTTCTAAAATTATGTTTGTTTTTTTTGTTTTTGTTTTTTTCTCGAAGAGATTAACATTAAGGTTTAGGACCCAAGTTCATGTAGTAATACAACTGCAAAGTACAGTGTCAATTCATTTCAGTGATAAAACATATATGTTGTTATGTTGTATACTATCCAAATAAGTTAACTTGTTCACCTAATCGCCAGCTAATATCTACTTAGCAGTACAAGTATATGGACAACTTGGCCAGGCTATTCTATAATTTACATAGTAGTTCAATTAGGTTTCTTGTTCCTTGTTAACCCTGCTAACTGTAAAATAGAGAAATTCTGCCGTAATTTATTTGGCCTTGTAATTTAGTAACTATCACAAAATGATGACAAGAAAATGATGGTAGCCATCAGGCCAACTGATTTTAACTGATACAACTCAACATAATTAGAAAAATACATTTTGGTTACCTATAGATTGCACTTACTCTATTTAATTCTGAATAAAGTACTTGGTCCAATGTACTGTAAATAGCTTGCATATATATTTTCTAAAGCTGGCCAACAAAGACAACCTGTTGCTTTTATACAGAACGTTGTGGCCCTTGATTTTAATACTGGTGTATTAATCAACAATCTCCATGAGATACTGACCTGTAGAACAGAGTTTTCATATTGAAAAGTAACTGTTTTGTCTTGTATACTAGAATTGTGCATGTGAACCATTGTTTTGTGCATTTGTGTTGAATTTTCTAAAATTGTAACTTAATAAAATGTTTACTGCAACAAGTTGTTTTCTCATGATCCCCTTCTTTCTTTCGGACACTGCCAGCTTAATCAACATATTTGAGGCATTGTTTCCCCAATTTTCATATATAACAGTCAATGGTCTTGCAGCACTATACACTTTCAATATTACAGTACTTCCTCAGTAGTCTTGAATTTAGCCATATTACAAGCTGGGATTTATTCTTTGCCAGCCATTTGATCTTTGAATGTCTTCAGCAGCCACACTTTAAGACTGCTATTATCACAGCCTTTGTAAATCAATTTGACAACTTGGCATAATTTAAAAGAGGGTGATAGAATTACCAATATATAAGTGCTACGATATGCAGTGTTACTTTACATGCATGGGTAAAACATAGTAATGCTTAATTGGGTCGAAGGCAGTTCCCTTATGTAATCTAATGCTGGGATTGCAGAGTTCAATAAGTCTTCGGGAAGCTCTGCTCTAGGGATTCACACGTCAATGATAAGCAAGGCTTTTTAGTCAGTGAGATTCAAATAGGATTACTTTTTGCCATAGCTTTTTGTAGAACAAAGTACTGCTTCTGTATGTAATCACTTTTTCCATTGGAGAGCAACCACAGTGCTCAAGAGCTTTAACTGCCTTTCATATTAACTAGCCTACCACAGACCCCACACAGGCTCAGTACATTCCTTCATCGCTAACCTCTTAATTAGTTAGAATTATACACCAGTGCGTGCAACTAATCTGATGTTGATGCTCCAATTCTTTTGCCTTTTCATTTAGTTTTATTCCTTTATTATTTGATGGAATTATATTTACATCATTTTAAACATGTCATAATAAGGAACATGATGGGGCTATTGCTCTGACAGCTAGCTTAGCATAATCATGCTGTCTAAACCCAATAGAGACATGAGTACAGAATTTGACAGCTGCTTAAACGTGATTGCTCTGTTCTCAGGTATGTAGTTTAGAGTATGTGTGACTTTAACCTTGATCTCAATTGCAATGTACTGCAAAAGTCACCTCACTTTCCACTAGTGGTCAGTGAAATCAGGTGTCTAATGTTGGACCACAATAATCATTATACAACGGTTTGATCAGAAGAAGCATTGTGATTGGCCAAGAGGTGTTCAAAGCCGTGCTTTATTTCCTTATAAAGTAACAGCTATGACGCATTTTACCTGTTCACCAAATACATTGCAGTAATATCCCTGCGCATACATTCACATTACAAAGATGTGTTTATCACGTTACCTTGTCAACAGTAGTTGTTTTGAGAACTATATTTCTGAGTGCAGAACAGAAATATCAAAATCTATCAAAAAATAAATACTTAAGGCATTGTTTTCTTGTCACAATTCTCCATTTTGTTTTGTAACCGTTGTATAAAAGCAATAAGGCACTCAAGTCTGTGCTTTATCGTGAATAAAATCACAGCTGATGAGTTGCTTTGCGTAGGGCCTAACAACACTGTTACGTTGTGACTTTATTCACGATAAAGCACGGCCTCTCGTGCCTTATTGCTTAAATATCAATACCTGTCCTGATCACTGATTTCTGCAGAGACACTGAGAAAATGTACATGTATATTTATATTGTTTATTGAGTGCCTTTTGCCAGTTTATGATTACCTTAATGGTTATGTAAACAAATTCCAAGATGGGACAAGTTGCTGCTAAATAGGTAAAGTGAGTTTCACTCACATCGAGGACATTTTATTCTGCGACACAATAACCATTACATGTGTCATCTGTGAGTCTAAGTTAGGGGAAAATTGGAAGGATAATTACTCAATTGGAAACAAGTGTGTGAGCCACCTATAAAATAACTTGGTCAAGAAGTGAATTACAGTAGGTGAATTATGGCATGAGTGGCAAACTTTACAGACTACGAGGCTTTACCCATAATTACCCACAATGATCTATTTTAAGAACCAATTAGAGCGGACGTCTAACATCATTGTTTTGATGTTTTGTTAATGTGTGTCTTGTCTCGGAGTAATGTTATTTTTTTAGCCCCTCGTGGGTTTTAACAAATTTACTTGCTTTGTTTGGAATAAGGACAGGGTAGTTTCATTGATTTTACCCATAGAAGAAATATAAGTGGACTATTTGAATAATACTTAAGAAATGTGTGTTGATGATTGTGTGGAAGTTTAACAATCAGTGGAACAGAAAAAGTCTTTATTTCATGGATGCAAATAATTTCTTGAGGGCTTTATGTAATGTGCATGAGGAAATGCGCATTTTATAATTGCAGTCAATAGGGATGGGACCCTAATCACGTCTCCAGACAGATTTCCTGCAAATCAGTTTTACGCCTGATTGATTTGACAGAGCAATTACAGTTAACTACCTTACAGGTGTAGTGTAAACAAGGGGAACACGCTCAAAGCATGGCTAAATAAAAAAATGCTAGGTGACAGAGCAATAGCCCCAATATGTTTTTGCCTGACATTAATAAGATGGTCTAATCTCATGTCAACAATAGAGAGGAAACACTCCAGGGGTGAACAATGATTTGATTTAAGTGCCATGTTTTCCCTCTGACATTTAGAGGGCTTTAGGATATTCCTGATAGTTTTGAACTGGGGTTTTGCTCAGGTCATTAGTATTGGCAGTCTGTGGTTTCTCTGAATAATGTGTAATTAGGGGTTGAGCAGCGCTGAGCATTTTCCTAATTAAGTAGAAATGCCAAGCTCATCAGGAAGTGGCCAACGCAGCTTCTGAATGCCAACCTGAGCTTCTATTTGTAAACACCATGTGAAATTGAAGTGGGCCTCTCTTTCCTCTAGAGTCTAGACCCCAGACATACACATAAACAGGTTTCACTTTGCTCTACTACTGTATTTGCATTAAGAGTTGAAGTAAAACTCCAAAAACTTGAAAACGTGTTGAGTTGCTCTTTATCACTAGGAGGGCACCTTTTCAACAAATGACAAGGGAGGTGAGACAGGAGGAAGGTTTAGCAATTAATCACTTGTGGTTTATTAATAGGGAATCTGCCCTGTATCACCAGAGAACAATATGAACTATCTGAGGCTAGCGCCATCAATCACTGGCTAAACTGTAGACATCAACCGAGCAGGCTTGGTGAAACCATCTTTATTTGTAGGAACAACTGAACTACTACATTATGGTATGTCTCGGACAGATACAGTGTTTGATAAAGCTTGTATGTAAGATATAGTGGAAGAGGAAGAGATTGATGTGAGAAACATACATCTTAAACAATAAAGTACGTCCAGTACTGTAGTATCAGCCTCTCCATGCAACATTAGCAGGTGATGAGAGAATTAATCTGTTAATGAAGAAGGAAAGACAAAGCTCATTAGGTACAAACATCCCACAGATGCACATCTTGCAATTACAATGTCAAAGCAACAATAACACAAACTACCCAAGCATATCCAAATATATACAGTAATTTCACTCATAACGACACATTAATCAAACTTCCTGAAACCCACTACATCTTTGACTGAACATCTGTGCATGATGAACAACAAAATTAGATATTGGTTCGGACGTAGATTTATCTAGAAGTGAGCTAAATGACAGGATTTCATCACCAGTGGTTTAATTCAAATGTGGTATGCATGAGTATATCCCCTCATAGCATACCATGATTGTTTGTGAGTGAGTACTTTTCTTTGCAATGGTTTGTTATCTCTCTTGACATGTGTAGGCAGTTTACCATATTGAGTATGATGTGACAACCTGAGATTGCCCATCACTAGACTCTTGATTCCCCTCACATACAGCATGCAGGCACGATTACATAAATGCAGTATTAATTAAATGTACACCATAAATACATTGTCATGGTTGGCAAATATTGCATAGATGTACTATACTATTCTAATATTGCATGCATTTACAAATGAAAGAAAACAAATTAAATCAAATTTGACACTGCAATATCAAATGTGCTACATTTAATTGTAAGCATCTTCAATGTGCTCTGGTATGATAGACATGGTGTGTGTGTGTGTGTGTGTGTGTGTGTGTGTGTGTGTGTGTGTGTGTGTGTGTGTGTGTGTGTGTGTGTGTGTGTGTGTGTGTGTGTGTGTGTGTGTGTGTGTGTGTGTGTGACTGGAGCTCCTTGATCGTATCCATGTTTCACACTCAACAAACAATGTATGTAGCCAGGGCCGGCCTTGACCTTTTTGGAGCCCTAGGTGAGATCTGTAGCCGTGCCCCCATGCACATTGCATACCTCACCATCCCAACTCTTCACTGCATACCTCACCTCACTATCTCATCAACCCCCCACCTCCTTCTCTCCCACACACACACACACACACACAGTAAACCATTCTAATCTAAAAATAACAAAAACACAAACCACACCTTGCCTTAGAACAATTTTCTTTTATTAAATATTATATTTCCAAACAGCTTTTTTTCCCCCATTTACTAGTTTCCTGTAGTTGTGGTTGTTGCAACTTCTTCCATCTTCTCTTTTCGGAAAAGTAAATTCTGATTTTGTTTTGTCTGCTTACAAACTCTGTTCTCACCTTATCAGACATGGCTGGCCAGTCAGCAGGATCGATATGTGCTGCCTTAGTGGACTTACTTTCTGCAGGCTGTGTTTCAGTGGAGGTAGATGGGGTGGTTGGAGGTGCTGTACGTAAACACGGGGTTGGTGTTATGATTGGTGTCCTTTCAGCTGCAGGAAAAGTCAAACATAGATGCAGATAGTGATATACCCATTGTGTATGTTGCTTAGACATAAAACGTATATATTGATAATAAAAGTGCTACTGCATTGTGCAATTGACTGGACTCACGTGGTGCAGGCTGTGATGCAGATGGAGGGTCTGTACCTTGACTCCCTTCCCCAGTAGCAGGGTCCCTGGGTTGTGCATTGGTGGGCTGTCCCAGATTTCATAAGTGCACCTGGAAAATTAATAAAAGTTAATGTAATAGATGTAAGCCAAAACAAGCATACAGGCATACATATGCAGTAGATTTATGTAGGTCCCAATCTGCAATAGTACTGAGCAGCCTGACAAGCCATTATGATTAAAGCAGCTGAGAATGCTTACTGGCCTAACTAAATCCCACAAACACCCTGCAAAACATAAAATAATGTATTTTAGTTTAAAATATGCCCATCCCTTTTAATTGCCTGCCAGGCCATTTATGCAAAACACATTTTTATAAGTGGTTATGAATTAGGCTATTCATAACTAGGGATGGGTATTGTTAGGATTTTATCGATTCTATACCATTATCAATACTGCTTAATGATTCAATACTTTATTGATAGCATTATCAATACTTTTTGGAAGAAAGAAGAACAGAACTGGCATTGCTTTTATTGCATATATAACATAACAAGTATATACTTTTATGCAGCAATATTGTAAATAATACAGAAATAACTGAAAAGGTGTAATGTATTCTGTGCTAGATTAGTCCACCCATCACTGGTAATGGCTACTTTGGGGACACTTTACAACTCTGTAATAATGTTTTGCTTCTCAGCCTCATACCACGCTGTAATCCTCCTCCTTTCTTTGCTTTCTCCCCTGTGCACCAGATGGCTTGGACCTCTTCATGATATTTCAAATAAAAATGTACCTGACGGTATTTTTCTGTCTGAAATTTGGAGCTGTCACTTCTGCTGAATGGTCTGTTAATGGACATGCATCAAGCCAATCCCCCACTCCGATTTCGTCCCCCTTCAGATCCATGCTGCTGATGACAGTTGAGCATCAAAGCATAGGGGGCATGCAACAACAGCCTGTGCAAAACCAAAAACCCAAATCTGGGGGCTCCCAACATCTTTATATTTTGTATTAAAAAAATATCATTTTGTTTAAATCCTCTTCTTGGCTTGGCCCTGTAGATGATGGCGCCCTAGGCGACCAATATGGCCTATGCTTAGGGTTGGCCCTGTATGTAGCTGGCATTCTAAATTGAATCAGTCATAAATTATTGAACTTGAATTATTGAGTGTGATTATAAAGTTAATCCTACACTATACACTTTATCATACAGTAGGGCTGTTCATAGGGAATGGATGGGATGACTTCAACTCAAATTCAGAACTGTTCCTACAGTATTAATGATATCACAATTGATTAGTGATTTTGAACCACAATGACAAGTGGTTGCATCAATACTGCAGGATGAGACTGATCCAGAACCTACAGTATGTGAACCTCTGTGACCAGACAAAGAGAAAGAAGGTTTTGTACTGGCACGATGCTAGCATTAGAATTGTAATTCATTCTTAATATTTCTCTTCAGCAAAACTGTTGTTGTCAGACAGATACTGTAGGTGTTGCCAGCCATGGTGACTTGAACAAGGAGTGAAATGTAATGTGTAACCAATAAGCTTTTGACTATTAATATTGAGTCACTGGCACTCAAGTGTGGGGTACGGGTCAAAATATGGCAATATTTCACATTTCTATTACCTTAAGGGAATGTATCCAGATCTCTGATCAATAAAAAAGAAAGCATTGTGTCAGAGACAGAATACGTACATCGATAAGTCACAAATTGGATCAGCCTCATAAATTCAGAAGCCCCACAGCACTGGCCACAATTGTCAGCTTTTTTCTCGGCTGTTTTTTTTTTTTTGCTTACCGGTCACTCAGAAAGCTTCAAATAAGTTGGTGTGGGATGCATAAGAATATGGTTACCAGTGAAAATAAGTTTCATAATGTTGGCTGTTCTTTCTTGATTACTTTTTGCCACTGTTTAGCCATGAATATCAAGAGAGTTGTTTATCTTTGAACATATATTTCACCAATCCTACCTCTATGAATATGATTTGTTATGAACTCCACCATAGCCCAACCTTCTTCTCAGCGGTTGGTATTTCCCTGGCTGCTTTGATGTGTGATTGTGGAGGTGCTTTATCTGAGTGCATTCACTGATAATAACAGCATTCCCACAACCCCAATATGGTACTATGCAGATATAAATGATCATTGTCTTGGGCTTAAAGGTAACATCAAAGACCAGTCGATCCAAAGGATGCATCTGATTCACCAGTCTACTTTGCAGTGTTTTGTTCTTTGATAGAAAGCATAACTACGCGTTTGATGATATGGTTTGAGAAAAGTATCTTAAAGGGTTAGTTCAGGATTTTCAGTGTGATAGATCATACACTTCCTGATTGGAAACAGGCACTCGGTTTGGAATGCGGCCATTGCCTTACAGTACGATATATACAGTACGCTTTTTGTCTGACCAATTCCGACATGTTTTAAATGCCTGTGTTTTAAATTAGGAAGCCTCCTCAGTTCAAATAATATACTTTTATGATTGTAATAGTTGAAATAACTATGTGTTTTCATATTGACATGCATGTGTAGGCCACAAAGATATGATATGGCTATAGAATTTATTGTGGGGATGTTTATAAGTATTAAACTGAGAGCGGTGTTTAGAGCCCCGTACACTTCAATGACATGGCTTATGCTCCAGTAGCAGTAGTTGCTCAACAATGCGACTTTGACTGAAAAAAAGTGTCTGGGTTAGCCAACAACACCCCAAGTAAATGGAAAATTAGGTATAACGTCTACCCTTGAACAAACCCTTTAACACTTAATACATACTGTATTCATCAGAAAGTGTCCTTGTTTACATGGACAAGACACAAACATAAAAAGCTCTACAACATGCATTTTACAAACAAACTAAACACAACAAACCAACACCTGAAAATTCTAATCCATGCAGGTGTAGCTTTCTTGCATATTAGATCTTATTTGCATATTAGCATAGATACTGTAGCTCATCAAGGGCTTGTAATTTATTTTTGTTAAAAGGCCAGGTTTTTTGTCTCAGCACTTCTGGGCATGACTTCAGAGTGTTAGCAATGCCAGCTGTTCCCTCCAATAAAGAGTGAAGGTAAAAACATCTGCTATTCCGAAGATCCTTTTCAGGCTTTACAGTAGCAATAAGGGAGAAGTTTTAATACTAGATGGCATTTCAGCAAATCTTTTGATTAATATTTTGCACAATCCTTCTCATGGCATCAATCCCTATGGTATTGGGGCAGATAATTAAGAAACTCTGGAGCTTGGGGTCCAAGGAATTGATAGAAGGGCAATTAGTAGTTTCTTATGTGCTGTCTATATGAGTTTCCTCCTATAATGGCACTAATGCCAGGAATCCAAGGACGTGGCCTTGTCCTGTCGCTGAAGTTGTTGATGTTAGCTAGTTAGCTTATGTAAAGTACCTAAGTAACCCTACATCTAAATTATTCTAGCTATCCCAATGCATGTCTGAACCATTGGATTCAGATGCAAGTTCACTCTTGCTCACATTTATGCTATAGCAACTAATAGAAGAGTCAGCAAGTCAACAACGTTTTAAGTAAGATTTGTCAGAATATGAGCTTTTAAAACTATGGTTTTCAGTGCACAGATACTTTAATATTTCCTGGATCTAATTTCCTCTAAAAATATATCACATTATGCTGACCAGGTGTGCAATATCTTAATGGCAATATGATTTTGATGGTCTACCACTGTAATTTCATCTTGGTTTACTGAATCTTTTGATATTCCTTAATCGTTGATCAGTATCTATATGAACTGCCAATTCAATGTAAATGTAGATTAGGCAACACACTATCAAAACATGCATGCAGAAACGCTAATACAAGGCAAGCGTAAAATGCTCATCTGCACGTTACTGTAGCGTGAAATCTGCACCCCTCCACAAAGCACTACTGAACAAAAATCTATGTTAACAATGCAACTATGTAGTACTTCGACTTACATGGACGTTAGGCAATATTAGGCATTAACTTAGTGGTTCGGGTAAGGGTTAGGGTTATTGTTATAGTTAGGCATTACCGTCAAGTGGTTAGGGTAAGGGTAAGTTGCCAGGGGAAGATATAAGCAAACATTAGCATTATCAACAAGAATTAGCAAACACAATCAGCAAAAGTGCTTTTGTCAAAATAGAGCCTATGTCAAAGACAATTTTCCATCTAATGCAAATTTGATGGACGATAACGTTTTCTGAATCTGAATCTGAACGGTACAATATGTTAACAGGCCACACAATGATGTTGTTGGTTTAAATGGAAGGTTGTTAATGTGAAAGAGAAGGAGTGTTGGACTGGCATTCAAATGAACAGCACAAAACCAGAGCCTAGGGGATGACATATGTTAATATGTTCTTTGGCTACACTCTAATTTGCTGTTCTGCACATAAGCCTCAAGCAAATTAAACTTGTACTTGAATTATACATGCGTATTAGCAGAGAAAATAAAGTAATGAATTGTGAGGTTATTAACATTTGTGTCCCACTGCCATATGAATGTACACTGGAGTCATCAGCCTCACCAAGTAGAAAAATGTCAGCGTCCACACAAACACTATTTTATTGTGTTCTCAGAAGGTCACGTATGTCCAACACAAATGTCGCCCAATCACATTACCATACTCAGACAAAGGCGAATCATAGTGTTTTTGTTGTTATTGTTATCAACAGCTCATAGTGAATGCACAATACCACAGTGCAACAATATATTGATCAGATATTGCATTTCTATTGCATGTTTCAGGTGATATTCATGTTCCTATGTAGTCATGAGCTTGCCTGGAGTCTGAAGTGTCAATCATATGTAGGAGCGTGGTGGTATAAATGAGGTCTGACTCTGGGCTCCATGACTCTCTGAGCTGGATGGAGACTTTTTTGCAGTGTGGGGGGCTTGGAGCTTCAATGGTTTTTCATAGGCATCCGACAAAATATTTATATCAGTGAACATACAGTATCAGGCTGGGGCTGTAGATGACCTTATGCCCCTCTAGACCATGTTGACCACACTGCAGAGTGTTATGTTCCGTATCATTTCATTAATTTTAATTCACAATCCTCAGACTTTAATCTTAAAAAATGTAAAGATGGTTTGCATGACAGAGAGCAGATGAGAGAGATTATTAGTCACAGATATTTATGCTAGGGGACTTTGAAATAATATATCTTGTATTTGCATAGCACTGAATGAATATGTGTGCACACACTAAATCTATGCCAATACTGCTAATCTAACATCTGATGCTATAGCATGAACCGCTGAACATTGCTCATCAAGTTTGCTATTCAGTGGGCCACACCAGGCTCATACAGTACATGCATTTGGCTTCCATGATCAAACGTCGGTGCAAGACCTGGGTTTAGTGAGCCCTGTCGTTGCAGGAGAATGTGAAATACAGCTCAATGTTCCTCGACAGTGCTGAGCCGGTGGCTTCATCCGCAGTGACAGGCCCTTGACTGTGTGTGATGATGAGAGACAGCTCTGGCTTGGCGGTGGGCACCGGCTCTTCAGCTGACAATGTGAATTATGGAGACCTGAAGGAGCAGAGTTTGTGTGCATCAGCAGCCCCCCGCTCCCATTAATCCTTCCCTCAGAGGTTGGACTACAGAAAGCCCCTCTACCTCGTGGGGTTGACACACAGTTGTGAAGAATACTGAATACATGATGGGGGTAATGGGTAGGCCTTATTAGGATGGCAGTTACAATGCGACGGTTTGGCAAGGAAATGTCGATCTATTTTGTTAATAGCAAAGCATATCTTAATATCAATAATCTGACTCCAAGTACTGTAATTAACACTATGTGCAAAGGATTGATGAGTTTGTGCTGAATTAGTGCAGGAATGGTCAAATAGGATGAATCAAATTAGGCTTTAATAATACTGTAAACTTATACAATTATTAGAAGGCATATACTTTTTACCCTCAATGGTAAATGATAGATAGAGAGAGAGAGAGAGAGAGAGAGAGATGACCGCTGGTCACTCTTACATTACTACTCACAGCTCAGATGAGAACCACACACCAGGACAAAGAGAATGAATCTGACTAAACATTCTGTCTGACTAAACATTCGGACCTTCTTCCTAGTCAACTCTATACTTATGACAACACAGCCGTTTGTCCCATTGAGGGAAAGGTCAGTTAAAGATAGGGGGGCAGCATTGATGACTATTGTCCCATTGGACAATAGTCATTATCACGGCTCCCCCTGCCACGGCTCCCCCTTCAAATGAACCGATAGAGTAACCCTGTGTTTTACTTTTGTTATGCATTTAGGTTTGCATTGTACAATTGTTTTTATATTTTTGGCATTTTTAATTATTGTAGCATTTATTTTAGTTAAAATCGAGGACCAACCAAATTGGAAATAACTATCTATTCAAAAAAAATCTTTGTGCTCAAATCCCCTGTGCACATTTGTGCTCTGGGACATTCCTTGAACACTGTGACTGGGTCTGAGAGATGATGTCTTGGTCTGAGAGACATAGAAATGGAGCCAATCCTGTTGCATGTTCTTCTCTAATCCTGCCTTTGGATGATAAGTACGTAGCAGGTCTTAAAAACACATACCACCCAAGCTGAGCCTCCTTACACTGTCTGGGTACTGAGAAGACAATAGTATCAGTTGGTGCATTCTCTCACCCCCTGCCCTGCCAAGTTCACATGCCCACACAAACTCCAGACTGGTGCCAACAGGGCCCCACATAATATACCAGACGCACAGGCCTAAAGGTATGAATACAAAAGAGCTTTGATCCTCAGCAGACACAGCTCCAGTCCATAAAGAGGAGATAATGGTTTTTGGACTATGGAGTGTTTGCACCATGTACAGTACTGTCTGTGAGTTTGATAAATGTTACTTTGCAGAATTTGAGCAGCCAACAATCAGAGAATGTTTCCATTATGAAGGCTATAGAGTCATTCCAAGCATTCTGTGATCTTAATTTCCTTGGTTCTGTTCTAAGAGAGGTGTTCACGCAGGTTAATTTGTTTGAATCTAAATGGTCTGGCCAGGCATAATCCCAATTCATTACTTATTTTGGCACATCAATTGAGAAAGTGGTTATCTGATCAGTGAGTTCTGCTAAGCTGATTTGCTGCTTATTATCTTATATGCTGTTTGTTGAAATACAATTACAGTGCTTTAATGAGGGTGTGTGCATTTTCAAAATACACTATACTTTTGGAATGTTCTAAATCCATCAACTATTGAGATAGTTATAGTACATAACCCATGGTACTTCTTGAACCAAATTGAATCAATGGAATTTAGCCACTGTTGGTGGTCATCAAGGTCCTAGATTCAGTGTCACGTTTTCACTATATTTCTTCTCTCAATGAACTTTTTATCTACATTATCTGAGGGTATATTATGTTTTTCTAAAAAAAAATAAAGTGTAAAAACAATGAAAAATAATGTATAGACAGCCAATGTATTTACATACATGAAGAAATTTGCATAGGCTGCATTCAATTCTGAAGCTTTGGCTGCATTCAATTCCGAAGCATTAGCATTACTCCTATCCTCTTCACAGACTGTGCTCCCTTTAATTGTTTACTTGCCTATTCAGCGATGGGTGCATGATTTGTGAGCGGTCATGTGACCTATACAGGCCACTATGGTAGTGCCATTCAGAAGCCATCGTCATTGGCTGTCAATAAGGATAAGATCTCAGAGGTGAATGAATGCTCTTCTTAATTTCAAATCATCATGGCTTTACATTCACATAATTCCCATCATAAGCGTTGTCTAACACAACATCAGTATCAACTTGCATTATACTGTTTTTGAGTTTCCTTCCTAAGACTCATAAATACTTTAAATTATTCAATTGTTGTCAATATGTCTGTCAACTCTGAGATCTACTGCTACCATTCAGAGGAAACGGATTCAAGAGGAGTGCTCCTGAACCTCTGAGCCAGATTGATTTCAGAGTTGGGGGGGTTGTGTATGTGGAACAGTCCCCAGCCACAGCACATGATTCACTGACACATAATTCACTTGCCCAGAGCTTTACCTGATCTTTGTATGTTGGCCTCAGTGATGCTGTTGGGCTACAAACATTGAGCTGTACTGAATTATTTACAATGTAGACAGACTAGACTGTAGACTGGTTGTAGATACAGAGGATATAAAAATTAAAAAATAAACACTTGCGCATACACACACACACACACACACACACACACACACACACACGCACACGCACACGCACACGCACACACACACACACACACATGAACACTGCACTTACTGTGCATATTTAAAGAAGATAGATCAATTTGAACAATTCAATACATCTTTATTGCATGAAAATTTGTATAATGATAAAATAATATACATGTTTATAATAGTATCAAATTATTATTATTTTTGCTTAAGATAGTACTCAAAAGTCAAGATGCAATCCACTAAAGCACAAGACCACCGGTTATTTCTGGGATCAAACAAAAAACTAAAACATTTCTGAGGTAAGATGACATGTTGTATGCCTGTAAATTGCTATGAATCTGAGGTCCTTGGCCCACTAATAGCACAACTGGTTTAAGAGATACAGTAGATGTCTTTGGAGTGGACAATGGAGTAATGTTTAGTGGGAAATCATGAAATGATGATTCTCAGTTGCAGATTACCAACTGAACAAAATGCCTTGTGCAGTGGCAAAGCTGTAGCCAAGTATTTCCACTTGAGTTGTCACGGAAAGCTCAAAGCTTAAAAACTATTAAATGAATTTTAGAGAACCACATTTTGATAGGAGCTATACAATGGCTGTTGACCCCACGGGTGAAAATATTTTCCTCAGGGCAGTGCCTGTCAAGAGTGTTGGAAAGTGCTATTTCACCCAAAAAGGCATAGTCTATCTCCCTAGTATTACTAATCATCCCTGAGAAAACATGATGCTAGTGGAGAGCAGAGCAGCAACATGGTGTTGCACATCTAAAAAATTGAGCATTATGGAAATGAGAATGGTATGGGCTGATTATCCACATTCTTATATACTATTTTCAGAACATTTTGGTCTGATATTCATGCGGGAGACTCTTGCATGCTGAGGTATTAATGTAAACATTTAGTTCCTACGAGGACTGAAAACTATCTGTCCGATTCACTCAGCACTTACTCAGTTAAGTATGCAGTTAACTGACACAAGGAGGCTACAATGATCTCACTCATGACAGAGATCTTTAATTAATACAGGCACACTGGGAAGTGTTCAGAAAGTACACGGTGGTTGTTATCTCTCCACTTCTTAATATGGCAAAATGAGATTGGGTAGGACCTAGTTAGGATGTTTCTGTTGAAACGTCCACAAGCCAATCACAGGTCATTCGAATGACCTCGGCCAGGGAGGAAGAGTAGGCCATGTCTGTCTCCTGGCAACATGTACATTTTCACCAGAAAGAGATGTGTCTGTGCCCTAGGCCAAATGCTGCTACATGACGTATGTCTGTCTGAATGGGACTTCAAAGGGTTCCACTACACCCCAATCTATTTCATATTTCATGCTTAAATGCTGGTGTCAAGAGTAAAGCTTTAGCCTAGCAGACAAATTCAATGAGAGTACAAATGGGGCAAAGAGAAAAATGTCCTGATATATAGCATTTTCCGCTAGGTCAATTGCCCATGCATTTTCTTCAGCCAAACCTATTTCATCTTTTCTCACTTGTCCCAGGCGGAGCTCAGCATTAGATCAAGTGGGAGCCTGTCAAACGTGGACAATTCCCTGGCTTTTACAGTGGACTAAAGCACTGTGTTTGTTTTGCTGTGGCCTTTTTCCCTGGGCAAACAGTGCTGCTGTCACATGGGGTTCCCAATCATCCCTGAGGCCCGAGCAAAGACAGGGCCTGTCTATCAAAAGGGCTCGGTCAGCACAATTCTTGCAGTGCACAGACCCCCAACCCCCCCAGTTTCCAATAGCACTCCACTTGACGTGTGAGAAGGGCAGCTTGTGGTAGACCACAGAGCACAAAATCATTGTTTGCAGATAAAACACTCAGCAGCACGGTGGCTACAGACAGACTCAGTCTCCAGAGTGTTGGAAATGACTGCAGATATGGCCCAATATGGAAATCAATTTCATTTTATTATGAAGAGATTTATCAATGTTGTGTTTACTACCAAGAGAATGGGAACTTTATTACCTTCTAATTCCTGGGTATAGTATCATATTGCCAGTCTAGTCCATGCTAAAAAGTGTTTTGAAAACAAGGCTGAGGAGGTTCTCTTTCAGTCGTCTGGGACTGCACTCTGCACATTCCTATTCGCTGAAGCAGTATTCAATCACCCCTGGTACAGGCCGGGGGTCTTTGTTGCACGGAAGCCCCACCCAGTTCCAAGTGCTTATAAGCACTCACAAACGCGCTCCCCATAATTCTGATTTCTCTTCATTCACTTCTTAGAGCTATGAGCAATTCTTTGTCAGAAACTAGCAAACTTAGCTAAACAGTTCCAGAGACTGATAATCCCTGAGCTGTGTTTACTTTCCACAGAGCATTATTTTTTGTTTCTCATTAGAACTTGTGTACAAGTTTTGTTCTACCGAACTGCTCATCTCAGTTCTAATTGGTTACCACCACTACAGCTAACCCTATTTACATTACCATGTAAATTAGCCTGGCTCACTTGCCTTGTCCCTCACTGGTTAACACAAGGTTTTCAGCCTAGCCTGAGCATCTTGAGGTGGACCTTCCAGCTGGACCTTCCTGTGGAAGCTTCTCTGGCTGAATATCTCGAGCATAGTGCTGCTGCCACCTCCTCCACTACCGGCCTGTCTACATCTGAGCGCTTCAGCGTCTCTACGTTCAAGATCTACCAATCTGCAGCTCAGGCAGCCTGGTCTGTCAATCCTCGATGGCCCCGTCGACCCTCTGGCCTGTTCTGAATGTCTCTGGGCGAACTCCGTTCCAGAGTTGAGGAAAGGAAAAGGGAGGCTTACATCACAGCTCTCCCTCTCAAGGCTACATACAGGATGAAGAAGACAAAGTTAATTGTGGCTTGTTCTTCTCGATGTGGGCTCACAATCCTACTCTAGGCATGGACACGCTAGCCCACCCTTGGCCAGTGCGGGCAACCATTGCAAGTGGATAGCTCAGCTTCTTTACACATGCCTGTGGCACCTAGGCAAAGGACCAGTTACTCCACACCCTGAGCTGATGGATTTATGGGTTTGGCCTGTGAAAGGTCTAATCTAGGCTCGGTGGGCCTGCCTTTGAGAGTGATTGCTACAATCCAGAGTGCCAGGGCCTATATGGAGACGATTTGAGGAATGGTGCGAGGGGAATGGTGCCACGTTTCCGCAGTCCTCTCATTCCTGTAAGACTTGCTCGATAAGGGCAAGGCCTTTTCCATCGTTAAAGTCTACTTGGCGGATATTTCAGTCTGCCATGTAGGTCGAGGTGGCTCAAGAATCGGAGCTCATCCTCTAATGCATCCTTTATGAAGGTAGCATGCTGTCTCCTCCCTGTTTCCAAACAGCCTGTTCCTTCATGCGACCTGTCCTGCTTCTGAAGGCTCTCACCAGCATCCATTTCAAATCCTTGGAGGCGGCAGACATCAGGAAACTATACTACAAGATCGCCTTGTTGCTCGCATTGACCACGGTCAAGCATGTGTGACCTGCAGGTGCTATCGGCGCATCCTTTGTCTACTCAGTTTGCCCCTGGTGATGTGAGGGCCATGGCCTAACACAGGATTCATTCCACAGGTCATTACCATGACATAGAGTAGTAGAACTACTGAGCTCTTCCCCTTCCATCCGCCTCCCTCACCTGAAGAACAGTGTGCAACTACATGGGCAGAATGTGGTCATTCAGGAGATGTGACCAACTGTTTGTTTGCCTCGCCAATAGTGGCCAGGATCTGCATTCCCCTTTGAGTATCCGTGCACATTCCACTAGAGATCTGGCTACATCTTGTTTGGGGATCTCTATTTCGGAGATCTGCGCTGCTGGGCTTCTCCAGCCAGCTGGGCTTCTCCCAACATTTGTGAGGTTATACAGGTTGGACGTCACTGCGCCCTCTGTCACGCATATGGTCCTGAGTGCTGGAGTCAGAGCTGAGTGAGGGTTGGTGGCCGTGTATCCCTGCAGGTGTCTGTTAAACGTGGCATTCGGGGCATTTTGCAGGGTCCCATAGTGAGGGGTTGAACTAAGTTGACTGAAAGAGAACTTGAGGGTATGGTTACAACCCAGGTTCTCTGAAGGAGATGAGGGAGACCCCTCACCTCGATGCCCCTTTTCCACAGCTTGTGAAGAGAAGGTTAAGAATGACAGGGAGCGTGTTTGTGAGTGCTTCCATGCAACAAACACCCCCGGCCTATACCAGTCGTGATTGAATAGTGCTTCAGTGAATAGGAATGAGTAGAGTGCAGTACCATAGTAAGGGGTCTCACCACCCTCATCTCCTTCAGAGAACCTGGGTTATAACCATAACCTCTAGATTTCCTTTGGCCAAAGAGGCTAATCGCAAGAGAGAGACATTTGTGACAACTGCTTGTGAATGATTGCAGCAATATATTCCCTTATCTTTAATCAAAATGTAAATGTCTATGTTGAACTGAAGACCCCATATATCTGTGGTTCAACCTATTTCTACGCTCCAAAACCCTCTACATCCTATTATACTGTGACTTACCCTTCATATTTAAAGTGAATAAGACAGTCATGACCTCAAATTTCAACCACATTATTATCATAGACATAAATAATATAGGGAGATACATACCAGCAAATGCCAAGTAATGCCTCAAAACAACATGCTCTGTCAGCTTTCACAGAAAGGCTTTGAATTAAAACAAATTCTCCATCAGGAAGAAATGTGCACTCTGATCAAAACAACATGGAATGCATGCAAAGCTTGTTTCCCATTCTGAGTGCCTACAGGGGAAACAGACTGAAGTGGAAGCTGTCAAATTATGTTCCACATTATGCATTAAATGGGGTTTACGTAGCTGGTGAGTTACAGAGGTGCCCAGAAAATGTTCCAGGTGGAAGGTTACAAATATCCCACAAACAAACCACTGTCTCAAATTTGGCCTGGTGCCATTTTTTAAAATGGTTTAATTAATTTGAATATGTGAATACAATGACATTACCTTGGCAATAGGAGCAGTATAATTAGCATACTGTCAAATGTCATCCAGTTGGCCTCCAAGTGACTGTGTGGCTAAATTAGATTTTACACTCTTTAACATTGTTTTTGTAAAGTAGCTGACTGAAGAGCCAGGTACCTTCAGACACCCACAGTATGCGCTAAGCTAGCTGTTTATTGAGCGTTATTGTAATTTATATGTCTGAGGCTGGATGGACGCTGTCCAGGGTCCTGACAGTTTGGAGGTTGTGGCTCTTAACAGACAACTGCCATGTGTTTTAGGCCACACCCACCCCTCCCGTCCAATACCTAGAACCGTGCAAAAACAATGCCAATCAGTGCTGTTCTTTACCAACAGTAACTACTGAAAAATGTAACTTCAAAATAATGGTATAGAAAATCACATGCTTTTATAGTCCAGCATGTATTCTGTATGGTTAAGAACAGAAGGATACAGTATGAGTTCAATATGTAAACATGTTAACAGTTTGAACATTTACGACTCTAACACTACAGTTAACCCAACATGTAATATATCAAGCATAAAAGCCATATCATGCATATTGGATTGTGAGTGGGCTTAAACAACCATTATCACAACAGTTACAGATCTACATGTTCCCCCAGGTCTGAAGAAGTATTCAGTTTGGGATGTGATAATGAAGTGAGCTGGGAAAGCCTTGTTGAATCACCACACTCCCCTCTCCTAATCAATACGAGGATTTATCACCATGTCTGAAGCATGCTTTTACTCTCACCTCCTGATTAGAGGACTTTATTTGCTGAAATCTTTTCCACTGATTAGATATAACTCACATAGGGCTGCAATGTATAATTCACCGGTAATTAAAGCACTAAATTAAGAGACAAGGTTGGTTAATGAATTAATACCAGAACTCCCCCACACAGACATAAAATCGATAGCATATTCATCCCTATTCATAATTGGTATATGTTTTTAAGACACTGAAAATGCACAGACAAGACAAAGTGTCTACCAAAGGCATAGTCTCTACTGCATCTTGAAGGCTTGATGTTGCTACTGAAATCTGCTGATTGGATATCATTCAAATTGGGGAGCGGTTTGCTCTTCATGGTAAATTAAAGGTAGAAGTAGAGAGACAAATTTAGCTAATGAGGCACTACAGACATGAACCGTGCTATCTATCTCTGTAAACATGCCTGGACCAAATCAGTAGATTTATATTGAAGTGACTTTGAAAAAAGGTTCTTACAGAACATTGAAACAACATTAGAGAAGATGGTACTTATTGAAGAGCAGAGCTGAGAGAGAGAATAGGTTTAATCACTGCCTTTGAAACCTGTAAATAATTCAACATGAAATGAACATCAAGCCTCTATCTTTCATCAGTTCTCTATCTCCTCGTAGCCACCAGTAAAGCACAGCTATTTCCTCCACAGAGACAGAGGTCCTCCTGACACTGACAGATTGTCACAGCGGAATGCTCAGTGGGTTTGTGTACACGATGATAATAGAGAAAAATGCAAAGTCAATCATCAGATGATATACTATCGACCTCGTTCAGCTGCACTGAGCACTGTCCATCCGTTCTCTGCATAACTTTACATGAGGTAATCCCTGTAGGTTTGTTTACATCAAGAAATGAGCCTGAATAACTGAATATTACCCCAAAACCTGAAGTAATCATATTAGTGTGGTTAATAGAACTATATTCAAGGTGTCAAAGTATTATCAATAAGTATGACTTAGACACACATTGGATAATTAATGATGTGACCAGCGTAGTTATGTGCATTTCTTGCTGCTCCATAACCATGTACTGATGAAGCAGCCACAATGGTAATGGGAGCAGAGTATGACTATAGACTGGCTATGACCGGTCAGGTATGTTTGACATTTCACTTAACGGATTCCAAAAGATAGAAGTATGGCCTCGATTACATAATTATTACTGCTTCATTTGATTACTGTCAAACACGGTTGAGTGTCATCTGCAAACATTGTATCTCTATTAGGACTCTGTAATCATGCACCAGACATAGTTGTGTAGAAGAACATGCATTGCATACACAGAGGCATATTTGTCATGCAAATAGAGTCATAAGTTCAGGAACTATGCTGCAAGCTGCAGCGTGCATTAAGATAACTGGCATTTTGTAAACATTAGTCTTGGTTCACATTTTCAGGCTGAGTGACTCCATTCATGTTAAGGAGCGACAAACAGAAGGAAAAGGCGAGGCCCTGTTTGAGGTAGGCAGGCTTTTGACTGTCAAATAAATTCTGTGAAAAGTTGTAATATGCCCTGACTGAATAATGGTCTTATAACCAAATAAAAAAAACTGAGTGACAGAAGGCTTACTTTAATTTAATAGAAAATATGTAATTAATTTGAAAAGTCAGAGCTATGTACTGTTCTTCTTTGTTTTCTTCAATAATGATTAACCCATTCTAACCCATTATTTATCTAAGGAATCACCTTTTTGATGTTTCGATGGTTTGGTGAGTGATTACATAAGCCAAACAATGGAGGTCACCCTAAAGGAGAGGACGATAAGTCTTCAGAGAGAGAGAGAGAGAGAGAGATGACGTGTTTATTCTTCCCCCTGTAGCCATCCCATCCAGTTCATCAGGCTTTTTCTGTTCCCTGTAAACATAACAGATGTCCAATTGATAAATAAATAAAAATTAAAGGAGAGAATAAAGACCTGAGCTTTGGTTTCGTCGTCACACACATGCATGGCCAGCTATTTTTAGGGCCTGCTTTGGCAGGGTTGGGGTGGGGGGTGATGTGTGAAGTGTTGCTGATGTGGCATGGCGGATAAAGAGAGTTGCAGCCTCTTATCAGAGTGCTAGCGATTAATCCTTATGTGCCACGCAGCCACACATATCCAGCTTCTGTGTCGTGCCACAGCTTCGGCAGCTAATTTACGGGCTGAGAGACAGCAGGTGCTCAGGAGAAAGTAAACAGAGGGGCACAGGGGGGGGGGGATGGGGAGAAGGGACCGGCAGACCTGCTCCAGCCTGCCATTATGTGGCTCCCCGCTGGACTGAGAAAGAGGATGCATCTCTCTTGGCATGCAAAGACTATTTAGCCTGCCCAATCCCTTCTCTGTCCAAGTGCTCAGCTGGGGCCAGGGTCATGGCTTTAGAGCAGGCTTCGCAAATGCTGTTCTGCCCCCAAGGCATCAACCAGTGGGGAAATTAACTGACAACACTACAGTATGTTAGTCCTCTCTACTGTTTGTGGGGTGGCTGCCATACTGATCTGGTGCTGCTCATTCCATTGTTGAAAACAAAGATTTATTCTCTGCTAGGAAATGTAGTATATCATTATTAAATGGAATAACCTTTGTTTTCTAGAATAATTATCTAAATACTACCATAAGAAGCTGGTTTAATTAATTATGTGAATACAGCGACATCACCTCTGCAATAGGAGCAGTGTTAGAGCAGCAGTGGTAGTGGCAGTATAATTAGAATACTGTCAGATGTCATCCAGTTGGCCTCCAGACTCACTGCTATCTGACCTTTACCACAGTTTGAACTTTCTCTCACTGTTAAATATACATATTCCACTTTAACACATGCTGCTATTTTCCAACATATTTGGCTGACATTTTCATGTGAATCACTGAGATCTGCATCTGACATTTTTTTTTTCTGTTTCATTCCAGAAGGCTTGCAAGTCCTTGCTGGCATTTCCAGTCCAAACCTCAAAGTGTCAGAGGGTCCCTGCATGAAGAGGGCTGAATAAATGTCTATGTGATAACAACTGCTCTCTGGGTTGTACTCTCTGCAGCTGGCTTTACTCTTTCTTTAGTACCCCTTTGAGATGTGATTGTGTCTGTACTGTAAGTGTGTGTGTGTGTGTGTGTGTGTGTGTGTGTGTGTGTGTGTGTGTGTGTGTGTGTGTGTGTGTGTGTGTGTGTGTGTGTGTGTGTGTGTGTGTGTCTCTCTGTCTGTCTGTGTATGTGTATGTGTATGTGTATGTGTATGTGTATGTTTGTGTCTGTGTGTGTGTGTGTGTGTGTTGGTTGTTCAAGCCAGGGATTCACAAAATGTATTTGTGACTGGGGTTCAAGCTTTGACAGAACATGTCAAATCATATCTCATCTAACGAGACGCCAACAACCATTTCCAGACCAATAGCTCTCCTTGTCCACTCGACGGTGGCCTCATTGTCATTTCCAGCCATCTACTGTACGCAGAGGAAACTTTTTGTATTCAGGCGGACATTCTCCAGGCTATTACAATGACAATGGATGAACATGACCATGGGTGTTGTGTGAGATAGACAAGAGCAGTGCAATGAATGCAAGGTTAAAACAAGGGTCTAGTGGATGCTAAGTCTAGTAGTCACAATGAATAAGCTGGAACATGCTTTTGTAGGTCAGAGCTGTGTCATGGGAATGTAATATGTGCAATATGCAAGATGACTGAGGGTAGGGGTTATCAAATGTCAAGTTTTGCCCATTGAAAAACAAAGATGTCACAACAACTAAATGTATACATGAATATTCTTATTTCATGGCATTAGTGAACAACAATACATTCTTGAGATATACATGTTGATGGTGACTGTTCCTAATGCATGCTCTAAAAAAAATATTGACATACAGCTTTTTTATACCTTTTCTAATCTATAAGCATTTAAATGTGCATGAATTAACACAGGTTTCAATAGGGACCATGATACTATGGTCATACTGAAAATGCTCCTCCTCTTTCATCTTTCAAACTAGACACCCCATTCCAATTTGGAATTACAGATTTTGTACAGTATATCTTTTATAATCAGTAAGCTATAACCATTTAGAGACAATCTTTATCTTTACCATAATTTAGCTTCTCATTACCGAAAGACACAACAAAATTGCAGGGTAATGAGGGATGTGTAATAACCCTAACCCCTTAGTGTAGTTGGCTAGAAATTATGGAAGCCACGAAGACTGATGAAAAAAATTGACAGTGGACTTTCATGCATTCAATACTGTAAAGTACTGAATCAATAACTTTGCAATTATGTCAATGAATGCGCAATTACGGTAATTATGAACTATAGGGGGGTGGGGGGGGGGCTACAAAGACAAGAATCCACTTTTAAAGTAGGATTGAAGGCTGGTCTACCCTGTATCCATCTTTGATCTTAATTTTGACAGGAACTTAAACAAATATTACGGTAAAGAGAAACATTTATATGTAACATGTTAATATGTGCCATTCTTGACAGATTTATATTTGTTTTAGTAAAATATTTAAATCAGTTTTAAAATGACATACATTTAAAGTTGCACAAAATTTATCAGGACGCATTATGGTAGTGAGATTTTGGGTGAAAGGTTTGTTTAAAAAAACAAAAAACAAGGTCTGAACCCAAAACAATTGAATGGTCCAGAAACTAGACAAAGTGTGGTTGATAATGATAAAAAAAAATTGTGCATTTTGTGTGATTTTGCAGCTTAATTAATAAGTTTCATGAGAATTCACCCAGGCAGTCTAACTTTTTCGACTTAAGATAAGTCAGTCATGCAACTCGCTAACTGAAATAAGACTTACTAATACAACTTATTTAGACTTTTTTTTAGACTATTACAGCTAAAATAAGATCAGTCTAGGCCCATAGACTAGTCTTAACTAAGTTTATGCAACTGTCCCCAGGGATGAATAAGCTGTTTTTTACCAGGATGACCTCACAGCCCAACATGGTCTTTAGCCTCACTGTCCACCACTCCTGTGAGAGATGATGCTGCCTGTTTTGTTCTGCTGGGCCTCTGCATGCCAAGTGTATGTTCACCCAGGCAGACATTTTGCCTGGAGCATGACTCGTGTTCTGTTAATGTGCAGCCTCGATGGTGACACGGGTTAGGTCAGTCCCACTGCAGCATCCTCCTCCACCCCCACACTTTCTAAGTAAGCACCTCAACCTCCCCAGTGCCATGAGCCAGCCACGCAGATCATCAGTCAGCCCGAACATCCCACTGAGCAACAGCATACTATACTCCATTCAACCGTCACTCTCACAAACAATAGCCAGTCTGGAGTCTACTGAGTTTCACTGCTTTTTTTTTATTCCCACTGAGCTGCAGATAATTCAATGACAGTTACACGTGAGAATTGAAAACATATACTATATGGATATAAATATCACTAGGGAGGGTAGAGTGGAGCATATGAAAAGCGGGTGCTGGCTTTGGAAATTCAGTCGGAGGAGTTATATCTGAGACATTTCTGTACAGTAGCGCCCTGCCGGTGGCTTGACAGAAGATGATGAATATAAATTGATTGGAGCAAAAATCCCCATGGTGCCTGCAATGTACTATGCTGTTTATAGTGGCGAAGAGATGCCAAGTGATGTGCCATGGGCCTTCAAAAAAGGCCTCTGCACACTGAGACGCAATTACCAGAGTAACATAGTTCACCATGGCTTTGTAGTTGTTTCTTACTGGATTGTCTCAAAGGACAGAGATATAAAGAAGGGCAACTGTCTCTGTTGTCTCAGGGTTACTTTAGAGAGAATGTCTTCTGTAGCTAACAGATACAAACTCTATCTACCCTCTGTCTTTCTTCTTCATTTTTGTTGTATATCTTGTTGCAATTTGCAAGTGTGTCCCTATCTCATTGATCAATAGTTACTTTTAGTCAGGAGTTCTCCTTAAGTCAGTTTTGAATTGAACAGCGCAACAAAGTTGGTTTATAAACAGTGGTTTATTTTAGAAAAGTCTTTCAACATGATATACTCTACCAGTAGACATTTTAAATTGGACTACGATATTTATAGCCTTGTCAATGGGTAAGTCAGACTGGAGGAATATAAAACTGAATAATGAAGTAATGATGATAATCAGGGGTAAACTGGGATTGTGTAGGTGGAACTGTTGCTAAAAAGTAGTTGCTTTTCCATGATCAATTGTACTCTATTCAATTCCCTCTACATGCTGTTTGCCATCCAAAGGTGGTGGAACCCTGGTCCCTTCTCTCCCCCAATTTAACCCCTGATGTTACTGATAGATTGTAATTAACAATGATACATGAGGGTGCCATAGAAATCTGCTGACAAGGAATGCACATCCCACTAATGAACGTGCAGGCTTCTTGATGAATTTCAACAGCTGGCTTTGTTTTGGTTCTGTAATGCATTGTACCTGTGGTGTCGATTATTTGGAACGTATTTAATCGTTTTGTTATGCTTCATTGTTTCTTCTCGCTACACATGGCGAGAGTTCCAAATGTCCCCCTTATGCACTATGAAAGTGTTTCCAATTAGATTTCAAATGCCACTGCAACTTGGGCTCCTGAGGCGATATATGAATAGGACTCTCCCAGGGCACTAGATATTATATCTCATTACTGACAGTGCTATTCACCTGGGATTTCAGTCAGAATAGCTAAGTACTTAAGCAATTGGCTTCTCTCTCGTTCTCTTTCTGGGATTGATGGAGTTTGTTATCCCGAAGCACCTATTTAATGTCAAACACATAATGTACTGACCTCACTTCCCATGGAAAATGCTCAAATAAACTACCAACATATTGCACTTAACTGTATGTTCACATAACAACAGTGTGAATTGAGAATTAGACAGCCACCATACTGGAATGGATAATATAAGGAGAGGTATATTTCTATACTCCTTTCTATTCTCCTCCTTTGTAGTTTTGATTGGTAGATTTCAAAGTAGTTTTTCTCTATTTACTCAGCACCAGATATGTCTAACCGTCTTAACTGGCCATAATCTCGAGTACTCATCCCTTCTGTATGCCTTACACAGTAGTTTTGAAATGTTAGTCTGTTGAACTGGAATCCTACTTTAGCTCTTCCTAGGTAGAACTGCTGCAGTGGCTTACACAGAAATTGCTAAGGCTGTCTGTTTAGAAAGGTATTCTTCTGATGTAGGAGAGGGGGACCCTGACCTAAAATGTACAACACCAAACATAAAGCAATGGTTGCAAAACACTGTGCATTCAGAAAACAATGTGCATTTAAGAATCTAATTGACTTAGTGAGACTATGCTTGTCTTGTCCTTTAACAATATACTATCCTAGAGACACACTGTTACTGCATCATAGGTAAATGTCATCCTTATAAGCAATGATCTAAATCATAACCGTACTTAATATGATTCATAATTCTTTGGTTGAAGTGGGATCAAATCAATTGTGTAGTCCTATAAAACATTGGTGCTTAAGGAGTGCTATTATAGTACATACATATGTTTCTCAGCTTCCTTAGACCAGTGGCAGCATGCGGTCCCTACAGTATTATGAAAAGATAATAGAGGTTTGACCAAGGGTATTTTACTCTAATATATTTTGAAGGGTAATTATTCTGCCACTTTGAAATAACTTTTTTGTGAAAAAGAGTATTCTTTAACTTCCACTTTTCATTTTCATGCATTATGGATGTATGTGTTCCATTGAGATGAATGGTCTGTTTATGCAGTGGTCATGTTTTGAATTCAGCATCAAAGGTCCTTTTATTTTCCCCCGAAATTCCAAGGTTACTGCTCTGGTATGTGACATACATTCTAAACACCTCACACAATAACGGCTTATGTCAAAGCCTGGATCGATTCCACTGAGCTTTGCAGCAAAAAATACTATCACTGCCATGGAAATGTACCTCAACATTATTAATGAAGTGTTATGGGTGAAGTCACAGAAAAAGTGATATATTTCTAATGGGTGCTCTCTCTCTCTCTCTCCCCCTCCAACTCCCTCTCTGTCTCCCTTCTGTCAATAATTATTGCGGCATGGACAGCACACAGACACCCTCACAGGAGGTGTGGGAGAGGATACCACTTCAAACTCATTAAATATGTATTTTCCTTTAATTAGTAACTATCAATTTGCAAGTACAACATCCCCCTTGTTCTGAATTGACAGTGCACCTGCACTAAATTATCCTATGGAGAGAGGGCCTGACCAGGTTCATGCAAATGGACTGCCTCCAGTTTTCAGAGGGGCTTTCCATTAGGCAGTCTCCTCCACCAGAACAGCACCCCCAGGGCTCTGGAGCATGCTGCTCACTCACTGCTGCTCCCACCACACATCCCCCACGTCCATCTGAGTAGACAGCCCTCTTCACCTTCCTGCCCCCATCCCCTCCTTCCTTCCCCCCTCCCTCCCCTCCCTCCCCTCCCTCACTCAGCCCACACAGGAGTAGGACAGCTGTATAGGCTAGACCATCTCCTTCCTGCTCATAAACTTGCATGACAATGTGCAAACCAGTATTGCAAGAGCCTAGGTTATTTGCTTATATATATATATATATATATATATATATATATATATATATATATATATATATATATATATATATGCAATGCAAGTTTATGCATGACAATATATACTGTATATATACTGTATGTATATATATATATATATATAAGCATATATATATATACATACAGTTAGGTCCATATATATTTGGACTCATCACCATGTTCTCAGACATTCGCGCACACACTGGCCAACATGCATCTTTCCCCAGGTATGGAAAGCCGTATTATAACTGAGCGCAGTAACTGTTTTTTCATAAACCTGCCAGACACACATAGCCTACACTCGTTTCGTGAGTACTGTAAACGCATCATGTAATCTGTCTTTGTTAAATTTCTCTCTCTCTCCCTCTCTACCTATCTCTATCTATCGTTTACCATTGAGGGTAGAATGTAACATTGTTCTATGAAGTATTTGCCTTGTAATAGTTGTATAGTAAGTATAGTAGTATTATTAAAGCCTCATTTGGCCCATTCTATTTGACCATTCTTGCACTAAATCAGCACAAACTCAACAATTCTTTGCACTGTGATAACATTACTTGCAGTCAGATTATTAATATTAGCTATGCATTGCTATTAACAAAATATTGACACAACAATTGACACAGCAATCTGTTATTTTCAATGTAAACTCTTATATACAATTCTTACTACAAAAAGAATGCTCAATATTTGGGACATTGAACAGTCAGCCTTGTGCAGATTCTGAGGAAACAGAATCAATAGATCATCTATTTTGGTATTGTCCATAGGTGACTCATTTTGGATTCAGGTCCAGGAATGTTTGTTCAGTGTGCAGATACACCTGCAATCTATATGGAAAGGTGGGTTGACCTGTGGAAATCTGAAGGTTGGAATTAAATATGAAATGGATAGTTGATTCATTTATGACCCCAATTCAGGCAGTTATGGGAAATTATAATTGTATATGTATTATATGTACCTTACCATGTAGATAGCTGTACAGTAAGTATAATTATAATGACTATTCTCTTTTCATGTCCTCCAATTAGGGGAGGGTTGGGGCAAAGGGAAAAAATGAAAAAGGGGACAAGAAATGATGCAAGCAATGCTATCTATAAAACAATGGCTATAGAACTTTAGAGGTGTGGCAAAAGAAAATGTAATCACAGTATTCACACAAGTTGTATCAGTCATACGAAAGTGCATATCCTTCAAACAGTTCCATTAACAGTTCTGCATTTTCCATAACACTTACCAACATTTATTAATGGGTTATGAATATTGGTAATTCCTAATTCATGTGTTCCTGTAACATCTCAAATAAGGCAGTCTAAGTTAAGTAGCCTTACCTTTCATAAGCAATTATGAAGAGTAATGAATGTTCATAGGGGACATCTAGTTAAGTGATCCAACATTGCATCAGTAGTCATAAACGATCAACTGTTCATGTTTGTCTGTACTATAGTAATGACAGAGATGATATGCACTTTTAACAAAACATAACTCAATAACAAACTGCAGCAAGGCTGCGGAATGAAAATAGATAAATAAAGAAAATGTTTAAAATGTGCGTCAACTAACTAATTCAAATCTTTTCATTATACAGGCTAGCGGTTGAGAGTGGTGTAATAACTTGGTAGCTATCTCTCTTCACCTGCCAGTACATTGCTCACCTAATGGCTGAAATTTTGAGATGTCAGCCAGCGTCATATTTATGAATAAGGCAAGGCAAGGCAAGGCAAGGCAAGGCAAGGCAAGGCAAGGTAACTTTATTTATATAGCACATTTCATACATGAGGCAGACTCAAAGTGCAAAAAAATATCTAAAATACATAAAAACATGTCATACAATAAAATGAAATAAGAAAATGAAATAAGAAAAGAGTAAAGATATAAAAGTACAAAAGTTAAAAAGCTAAAAAAAATGATAAAAAAAAATGCATCATAGTAAAAAGTGCAAAAGTTAAAAGTGCAATGTAGTTAAGATTTAGCAGAAAGCTAAGGTGAATATGAAAATTTTTAGCCTTGATTTAAAAATGATCAGAGTTGGGGCAAGTCTAAAGTCTTCAGGAAGTTTATTCCAGCTATTTGTTGCATAGTAACTAAATCCTGCTTTCCAATGTTTTGTATTTACTCTGGGAACCATTAACAGATTGGTCTCAGATGATCTTAGTGCTTTTGACTTGAGGTGTTGTGGTGGAAAATCCCAGAATGATGTGACAGAAAGTTCAGTGATAGCCCTTCTAAGAAATCACTTTCTAATAATGGCTAATAGGATCCAGATGTTGTTATTGGGACAGGAGTGAGAAAACATGTCATAATGATGATGTTTTTGCTAAGGTCACATGGATGCCGAAACAATGATGTTCTGATCCAATTCTTATAAGCCAATGGGTTTTGGGCCAAAGGGTGGATATTGTACACATGTTTATGCCAAAAGAAATGATACAGCATTTTTCTCCTATATATAAGGGACAGACGTGATCATTATTCTTTGGAAAAAACCTCTGCAGAGACCCCAGTTTGTGCAAATATTATTATCTGCATTAATAGAACTGCATAACTCTTTGAATAACTCTCCTCATTTGTCCGCTTCCACTCTACTACAGTGTTCATACAAGAGTGTTGGACAATTAAACACAATGTATAACAATTATATTTAAAGGACAGTCTTTTAGTAGTTTAGGTTGGTATTGGTGATCTAACAATAGGAACGTTATTTATACCTTGCGCGCTTTTCAGCCCTGAATAAGCCTTTTAAAATGTTTTTGCTTTTCTAATAAGGTTGTCTAGCAAGATAGAACAGTGATGTATAATTATGTTTTTGTTTATTCAACAGTAGGTGACCTTACGGTGTATAAACCCAGGACATTAAATATATAAAAAATACTTTTGTGTGAGATATTATCGATTGTCAAAAGCAGCAAAAAACATGATTATTGTTGATCCGAAAACTAGACCACATGGATAAAAAGTACAAAATACATGGACAGGACATTGCTGTTCAAACCTACCACACAAGGATACATTATGATGAATGTATGGGGATATTGATGAGAGGATATTAATACCATCATAATCAGTAACGATAGCCATGTCATATTTATCTAGCTAAATAACACACTGTAATCTTGATAATACTAATTATTTGAGGCAGTAATGAACTGTAAAAACTACCTAAATGTTTTAGCTGCCCCTATGCTGGAATGCTACCTGCACCATTCATTTGTTGACATGCTAAGGTTAGAGGTCATTACAGTGACACTGAAGTGCATTTCTTGCATTCTTGCCAATATGGTCTGTCAAGTGTTCTTATAGGTATGTTCTTGTAAGAACGGGAAGACACAGAGCACAAAAACACATTTTGGAACACAGCCATCATTTGCAACACGAGAGAGCTGGCGGTTGAAGTTCTGTTGTCAAACCTACTTCCAGGTTGGAAGTCCTTCAAAATAGGAGTTATTTTTCCCTCCAAAATAAGCCCTACAAACGGTTTACATGCTAGTCATGTTGAACTGTAACCAGGGAACCTATATGCTGTCACATACAGAGTGACCTGTACATTGTGTCCCAGTATCAGCCATTAAATCCAAACCTACTGACCTTGACCATCATTTCGTGACTGCTTCAGACTATTGCTAACTTTGTGGTGCTCCTATTGAAAAGCAATGAAGAGGTCTGGTCTAGTAGTCATGCTGTCCAACGAGGTCTTGCCATACTAGGAGTGAATCAATAAGTAAGGGGGTCTCAGTTACTACCATTTCTGATGAGGGTAGTCATGATGGTAAATGTAGGATAAAGCTACATTAATTAAGAGTGATTACACCCACAATTACACAAATCCAGTATAAAAACTAGCAGTACAATTTCCCAACTGTGCAACCATTGCAAATAATGTTGCATGATTTCACATCAGGGTTAGTTTTGGAGGCATTTGTAAGTGCATTTATAAAGCATGAATAACTGGCTCTGGATTGCAAACTCCCTATTTGGCAAGCACCAAGTGAATATCGAACAGATCTTAACTAATGAGTTATGTTTGTAAATAGTTTATAATTGAATAATAAACTGGTTATAAAGTATTTATTAACTAATTATAAACCATTGTAATGTAAAGTGTTACCACCATCACTGTGAGTCTCTCTCGATTTGTAAAGCAAGGCATGTCCATACGGGTTGAGGGTACAATTGAAATGACTGTTGAAATCTCCATCACAGCAAATTACATCTCGGCAAGGGCTGATTCCCTCTTTTGGGCTAATGAAGTTATATGCCCTTGCACCACCACCAAGACACCTACTAATGTGCTTTAATTTGCAAAGATAATTACAACAAGGCTCCACTTATGGGAGAAAATCTATACATGCCAACAAATGCTTCCTGTCTGAACTGGGATTGACCAATCAAGAGATGTATTGCACAGAGGTAATTATTTTTTCTCATAAATACATTTATGCCTGACCACCTCTCGAGAATAATGACAATGATCAAATTATGTATGTGCAAAGGACAGTAAGTAATGTACTTCATATGCACAGGACATATACATTTGGACAACAATTTGGTTAGGCTTTATGTATGTCCTAACATTACGGTAACACTTTATTTTAGTGAACACACATTAGGCACTGATTTGTAGCTTATACAGTAAGTGTTTACATTCTACCTAGCCCCTCAAGACACACACACACACACACACACACACACACACACACACACACACACACACACACATACACACACACACACACACAACAATGTTATAGGGGGCAAGGTTGGCCTTGAGGTTAGGGGGCTAGCAGGTAACCACAAGGTCGCTGGTTCAATCACCAGATGTGAGCTGGTGATTGGAGGGTTGCTTAAATCACATCTGGTAAGCTACTACATGACTAATACCATGAGATTAGGAAAACACTGAATAAAGACCTAATACCTACTTAATCACTAGTCAAACCAAATTGCCTAATTACCAACTTATAAGCTACAATTTAGTGCCTAATAGGTGGTCTCCCATACTAAAGTGTTAGCCTTACATACTGTATCTACCATTTTCTAGCAGGGTGTTAATAGCAGCCATTATCTTGAAAAAGATTAAATAAAACTAAAACCCAATTTAGAAGCAGACCTTCTATCAATGTAGATGAGGCAAGGAGACTTTGCAGACATGATGATTTTAATGGCGTACAGTATTCATTAAAACGTAGCTCACAGCCTCTCTGTAGGTGTCGTTCCTGTCAGATTAGCGGTTTTGAGATATTGCTGGTGTGGAATGTGAACAGCCCATATGGTCTGTCTGGTTGACAAAACTGTGATCCATAACAGATGTGCTGTTTTTCTCTCCCATGGTGTTAGCTTCCACTTCTATGTCACACCTGTGTTTTCCCTCAAGCCACACAACAACATCAAATGAGACTCTTAGGTTTGCCCTTTGTGTCTCTGATGCCTCTTTAACATATACATTTGTGACTTTTCAAAAACAAAATATTTTGTTTCGTATTTAGTGACTGACTCATTGTTTCACAAAGAATGTTTATGGTATTTAAATAAAAACAAAACCAATCATCTTTAAATCATGTTAAATATTGTTCAATGTCAAATATGTGTCTGTTGACATGTACAGTACATGTACAGTGCCTTCAGAAAGTATTCAGACCCCTTTCCTATGCAAATCAGAGACCCTATAAAAACAAAGATATTAATTCCAAAATTACATTAACAATTATCCTTGCATTAAGTTGGACTCAATTCAATATAAATTACTCTTATTGAGTAATTTGTTGATGACATTTCTGCATTTTAACAAATTTTAAGAGTGTCATAGCAAAGGGTCTGAATATTTGTGTACATGAGGTATTTCTGTATTTCAATTTTAATAAATTTACTGAAATTTCTAAAAACCTGTTTTCACTTTGTCATTCTGGCGTATTGTGTGTGGAATGATGGCAAATTATTTTAATTTAATCCATTTTAAATTGAGTCTATAACACAGCAAAATGTGGAAAAAGGGGTCTGAATACTTTCCGAAGGCACTGTAGAATTGTACTCAGCATCATGCTTTCCAAGAGAGAGATATGTCTGTTTGGAATGGTTTTCTGAATGTCCAGATGGTTTGCCTTCACTTTGTCACCAAGACAAATGATTGAGAGACTCTGCTGCTAGACTCCATGTCAGTGGTGATTTAGAGGGTTATCTACCCAGTCCTGCAACAGCTTATACCATATAAGCTTGATAAGATGTCTATAATTCACTTTGACTCAAAAGCAATTTCATAAGAACATGCCAGAATGTCAATGATCAGTTTTCAAATATGGACCTGGTGCTCATGACAAATATCAATCTACTTGCTGGCAGCCCGAGGGTCCTGGTATTCAGCTATGCTGAAGGAATGATGCATTTTATAGACAAACTGAAACATTGAAGTACTTCCGTTTTCATCCCTTTGCTTCACAGGTTTAAGATATGGGGGGAAACTGAGAGATGGCGATGACGTCACGTGGAGATGATGTCACACCCCAGGGGTCCTGGCGCAAACAAGAAAAAAATAAAGACATTTATGTATGAACTGATAACTGTCCATAATGCACGTCTAATTTGTCTGGATGTAAGTGTCTATCCTAAGCAGCAGCTGTCTGCTGTCACTGTAAAGTCTAATCCGTCTCTGTTTTAACTAAATGTCAATTCGTCCTTTATATATGCCCAACCTGAACCTGTAAAGGTGGAGTGGGCAGAAATCGTGCCATAAGAGGGCAAGATGGTGAGAATCCCTCCAGGCACACACTGTGTGAGTTGCGGCAGTAGACTATCTGCAATAAGAGCAAGGTCCATAGAGTTTAATGGATGTCCCCTGGTGAAATGCCATCTGGAGAACGCAGGGGGACTATGGATTAATCACCTGAGGAGTTGTCCCATCCTCCATTATGCATTGTGCATACATTTATTACCCACTGTAACATCCTGGAACAGGTGGGGGGTAAACTGGAATCTATGTGGCCCTTTGTTCAACTGATAAAGCCCTGAACCATATGCCATTTACTGAAGTGCATCTTCTGGAGTTGAGAGGCAGGCCAGTATGAGCCGGTATGAGACAGAAACTAGGACAGCTAATAGATGACCCAGGGTACATAGGTAGATTAATAGTCCACCCTAGGAAGGGGGGGGGGAGAAGATGCCACTCTATTGGGTGTTGTATTCCAACACTGCCAAAGGGCAGAGATTTATGATGGCTTGTTAGAAGCACAGAGATAAATGATAGTTGGCCCCTGCATGTGGGACATACTTGTTCAGCTTGTTCAAATGTGGCATGGAAAACAAGAGAAACAGTGCTGCTCTCCGTTGGTAGGAGAGATTCATCTCCCAACCTGTGATTCTTTTTTTTGTTTTCCTGTTGCACTCCACCTATAGGTCTCCTGTTGTTTGATGGTGTAAGCTTGGCGTGCTTTGTGAGTCAGTCAGTAAGAATACTAACTGTTTATGCATTCAAATATGACATTAAGTTCCATCATACACAACCATTGGCGATACAGATTTGTTTATACACAGTTATTAGGTAATACCTGGAGAAAGACATATTGCAGGATTGGATAGTGCCAGAGTGGCACTCTGCTGAAGGGTTTGTGTTGCAGAAACTGAAAACAGCTCCTTCCAATGTAGCACAGATTAACAAGGTCATCTGAATGGGAGACAGATGTGCACAGTACTCTAATGATCTAATATCTCTTGGAAATAGATACTGTACATGCATAAATGCATCTGAATCATGTGCAAGGCTTATCTACTAATTGACCAGATTTGCATATATTTGAACACGTTTGCACATGTATCGTTAACAAAATGTGGCTCAAAATCACATAGCTAGATTAAATGTTAAAGAACATCTCAATCACTCTCTATTGCCCTCTCCTGGTAAATCACCCCTATATAGTTCTCCGTGGAGAGAAAGTCTAGTCTAAATCTACTAATTAAACTATGATTAGGTTCCACTAATCAAAGTCTCTCTCAGATTCCTTGATGATCGGCAAAGTCAATTACATCCTATCTATGTATTTTATTTTCTCATTACATTTTTTTCTTCCGGTTTTAAATTAAAATGAGTATTGAGTGCATTGAGCCTGGCTTAATCAAGTGGAAACCACCAAAGCCCTCTGACTCTGCAGCAGGCAATCTCCCTGAGCCTCTCAGCCTATCACTGTGAGCCCCAGCTTCATCAGGCTTATACACACTGTGTCATATCTGCATTACAGCTGATGGCAATAGCAGAAACTCTATGAAAATACCATCTGTGTGACTAATGGACGAGGTGAGCCCGAATCTAAAGCCACTTCTGGTGGCGAAAGAGGGGAAGGAAACGACTTATTGACGTTATATGAAAGCACTAATATCTTAAATGATGGCAGACTGTAGTCTTTATGAATGATTTATGCTTTGTGAAAACTAGCATCTGCGAAGGAAACATCAGCTGTCAGCTGTCAGGAGATGAAAGCCCAGATTGGCTAGCAGGGCTTGACGAGACGCCACAGTATCTGGGAGCTCTGGGACAGTGAGTGGAAGGAGGCATCGTGACCAGCTGTCGCACCTAATGCTGCCACCACAGTGCGTGGTGATAAAGGGCCTGAGGGGCATTGGAGAGCAGTGTGACCTGAGAAGTCCAGTGATTTGGGTGCTCAACATTCCATCGCTCACTTCTGCCTGGGATGTTTTGTGTCCTCTCATAAAAGATAGAAAATCGATTTCTAGCAGACCACAGTGCTGTTTTTTTTGTCCTTTTGATGTAAAAAGTCTGAACTGCAAGAGATGGGTGGATATCATAAGAAACAGACAGAGTGGTGATCTTGATGGACAACACATTAGAAATATGAGTGTAGCCTCCCATGATCTCTGAAGCTGTTCCACTCTAGTGAATAGCTATGTTTGCATCCATACTCAGTTCAAAAATGAAACGTAGCAACAACCAAGGGAGGGAGTGGGCTATGTCCTACATTTCTACCCATGAATCTCATTGGACTGCAAATGCAGAGGCAGTCGCATTCCATTATTGAGATGTGCACGATACACACTCGTACACATACAAACATGCACACATGCGCACAAACATGCGCACGCACACACACACACACACACACACACACTCTTGCTCTCTCTCATCCCATTGAGCCTGTGTGCTCATCTCCCAGACAGTCCCTGAGACGGCACAGATGATTGAGAGGGGAGAGAAAGACGTTAGGCACAGGCAGCATGGGACTACCCAGGAGAGGCTCTGTCAAAAGCCCATCTCACATGGAGGGAGAAGGGAGAGGGGAAGAGCTATGTGCTTCCTGCGTGCACTCATGTCTCAGCTGTTCAAAGAGAATTGATAAACTAACATCCTCAGGCCTCAACAAATAGCATCGCTGTGTGGTCCAGGCCTGAGTGCTTTCAGTGGGTTTTTCAAACATGCCAGTCCCTTAATTTGGGGACTGTGTGCTCTCTGTATCCCCCCCCACCCCCCCCCCCCCCCCCTCCTTTTCATCAGTGTCCTCTTCAAATACTCTTATGGGAATGTTGGGTTTGAGATAAGACAGTTCATAAATGTGATGGCAACCAACTAAAATAAAATAGATCATGTCATTTCCAGTGAGACTGTTTATTACCCTTGTCGGCTGAAATTGTGTGTTTATGTAAGTTCCTAGGGAAAAGAACATAGATTGGGATAAGAACAAACAGTACATTTGTGCAATAAAGGAAAATCAGATACCTTAAATTTGCACATATTATTTTGTATGATATGATGTATGTAATGTTCATAGTTCTTACTTCTTTTGCAATGCAATGACAGAGTCAGAGAACTTTTGAGAAGAGAGAAGAGAGCTGCTAAAAATAATAGTAATCAGAAAACCTTTCTGTGAATATTGGCTTCAATCTCTATTTTATCCACCACACTGTAACTAACTATGGATTTTAGATAATCTTTGCCTCTTAACTTCTCAGTAATACATTGATCAAAGACTATCACTTCAATAACCCCAGAGAGATAATGTGAAAAATACAAAGCTGGGACAAATATGTAAGCTGGGGAAAATATATGTAAAGGGCTAAAAATTTAACTTCCGCTCTTATCTGAACGGATCAGCTGCTGCTCAGACCCTGAATCTTTCTCCAGCAAATTGGCCCTCAGATATCCTTCTGGCACCATTGTCAGTCCATTGTTGATCTCCTCATGCTCCGTGTGGTACACATTGCACACCACAGTAGCTTCTCTTTGTGAGATACGGAAAGAAAATAGCACCGTCACCACCATTAGCTCACATTCACTAAAGAACCCAATTCCCCGTCATTCAGTTCATCTTCAACTTAAAGTTTGAGTGCTTGAGAAAGTTTGCTTCCCGGCAACCATCATCAGAGGCACTGGGGTTGGATGGGGACAGAGGGGGCTTTAGGCTTACCTGAATGGGAGTTAATTAAGATGCATCAGTAATTTCCTCCCCATCATCTTACACTGAGTATTTCTCATTCTTAGTCGTTCCAATTTTGATCTACATTAGAAAATGTAGTGATGCAAATTATTTCACTGCTGCCACAGTTGTTATGAAGATTAGAATGCATTACGTAACTTACATAAGCCAGCGAAATTCACAGCTTTGGTTTTGCTTTGCTGCTGCAGTTGTTTTTGTTATGCTTTGTTTCCCTCCCCACATCATTCTAGGCATAGCGTGTCTATGTACAGTACAGTATCTGAGGGGGAACAACTCTGATTTATTCCACAAAATGGTCAAAGCAATGGTTGCTTTGTGATGCCTCATGCTGGTTTGGAGCAGGAGAATGACCCTCTGGCACTCTGCTTAGCCACTCACACCTGGTCCCCTGTAATGCCTCACCAATCTACCTTGAGCCTACTATAACAATGGCACCAAAAATACCAGGGACACAATTTTGAAGGACGTTTAGTTTAGCTTTCATAGAATAAATGAATAAAGCAGACATTTTATAAGAGACGATCAATGCTAACATTGTTGAAGGGTAGGAGTGCACAACCACTCTGAGGAAAGGTTAGCCAAGAGAGGTGGTACAACCCTTGAGGTATCATTTGTATGGTCACATGAATAAAAACAGATGATCTTTTGTAATATCCTAAAAATCCCTAATTACAAGCAGTGCTTTTGGAGTTAAATCCTGATTTCTGGAAGTTTAGGTCATCTCAGGCATGACCTTTATGTGTCCTTACACGTGACCTGAAGACAGGAGTGGTGGCAGACACTCTGATTTGCACTAAAAAGCAGCTCTTTCTTTTGAAGAGCCAAATACGAGGGTAGCCTCCACCTCCTGAAAGCTTTAGCTCTGAAGGTTCAAACATGATTCCAGTCTCCTCCGTAGCCCATCGCTCTAGTGCTTCACGCCCTGACTCTAAATGGAATTTCATCTCGCTAGCCTTGAATGTTTAATATGAAGGGATACCTTTGTCCTCTCAGTAAGTGCAGTGTAATGAACTGTGTGGAATGCAATCTGGCACTAACTAAAAACCCTTTTCATCCTCATTTTCAAAGGACATTGTTTGAGAATAAAGAGACTAGCAATTTTTCAAATTGAGAAATTCTCGCTAACACATACTTTATAAAGAGGACTTCTTTACCATTTCTATAGCAACTATTCTTCTTTTTCTTCAAGAAGGGACATATTAACAGTATGACACAGCTTTTCTTTGAACTTTGAATAAAATGTCCTTTCAGTGATTTGCACATGCTGCCGAATCTGTACCTCAATATCTTCACCCATGCCCTTAGCAGGGAAGATGGAACTAATGCAGTTTCCAATGTCTGTTTGTCTGTCTGCCAATCATCAAGATGTCTGTGAATGGGATTATAGTGAGATGAGATGGAGGTTGGAAAGGGATTCTGGCTTGATGACAGAAACATTCAACAAGATGCATGTGCCAGTCCAGCTTCCTTATTTCCATTCCTCTGTACCATAACCATCTGATTACCACCGTCTGATTACCATTTTCACTATTGCTTAGTTTCATTTCAACTAATCAAATATCTGACTGAATCCCAAGAACGAAAACAATAATCATTATTCAATCAAGAATAATTGCACTTTGTAAGACCACAGAGGATGTAAGTATATTCCTGAGCTGTGAGACAAAGATGTTAGAAACATACCCCCCTTTTTTGCTGTGAGTGAGTGAATGAGTTGTTAGTTATGCTAGATTCTGTTATCAAATGTGAATTTGCTCTGAGGCGATATTCTAGGAAGGTCTACTGTACTCTTGGCGAGATTGTGTGCAGTTGATTGTGTAAGCCCCAGGTTCTGACAGGTTCCTATGGTTAATTCACACAGATATATAGCTACATCGGCTACATGTTTGAGATTTTACTGGAGTTCAGTGATGGATGAACCCTATCTCCCACCTGCTGATTGTTGACTGGGTCTATGTGCATGTACAATAATGACACACCATGCTATGAGTTGTTCTTTCACTGCCCTCCAGTGGCTAAGGGAAATAAATACTGGTTAGTATCATTGAGACTTCAGTGTGCCACTTTTTAATTTTCTGGAAGCTGGCACAGCCATTTTGAAGCTGAGATGACAAGGAGAGGATCAAACATTTCCAACACTATCATGATGCTATGTTTATTTCATTTGGTGTCGCTAAAGCACTCAATAAATTACATTCAGTGTAATTACGGAAGTTACCAATTACAATCCATGTAATTTAAGCATATGCTAGACAAATAAGCAGAATAACCCTCCATTTATTATTTGAAACCTATTTTTAAGACGCAATTGAAAGTGGGGAAAGATTCTGCAAAACAAAACCAGATGTGGTTTCTTGGCTGTTTCCAAGCCAAACCGTTAGGAATGTATGGCTTTGACTGCCTCTGTGAGAATATGTGTGGTGAGGAGGAGAGGGTCGCCGGGTCAAGGGGTTCATTATGATGACTGTCTACATGAAAAGTGGATGAGACTTGGGGTCACACACCACCCCTGCTGAAGCACAGGGTGGGGGGGCCAGGGTGGGGGTGTAAGAGAGGGGAGCTCTCTTACACCCCTGTGCCTGTCACCAGGGGGCGACGTTGTGTTTCCAGACTCACAGCCAGAGCAGCGCATGTCACCAGTCTCATCGCTGGCCTCTCACTCGCTCCTGTAACGCAGCCAATCAGTTTGAGACCAGGACTGAAAATAACAGTGCTGACTTACTCACGGAGAGGACTGCTTTATTTCCTCTGAAACTTGTTTGTTTTATTTCAATAAAATGACACTGCCTTTTCGAGTTCCAAATCCGCCTGATGTTTAGGCAAAAGAAATTGAAATAAATTTGCTGACTCTGGACATAGAACAGTGATCCTTGGGGAAAGTGTTTTGGTCAGCTTAACCATATCCTCTACACTTCTAAATTTAGTGAAATCATCTTAAACATTGATTATATATTTTGTTTAATTTAATGAGTGTGGTTGCTGACACACAGTCACGGACACACGCACACACACACACACGCACGCGCGCACACACACACACACACACACATACACACACACACACACACACACACACACACACACACACACACACACACACACACACACACACATTTTTTTCAACTGACCAACCCTATGATTAAAAGATGTATTCAAAATTTCCGAGGGAGGCCTTTCCACTAGAGAAAACATGCAATCCTATTTGATTTATCAGCTGTATCACCATTCAATGTTTGTTTTTTTATGTCTTTACTGTATCACAAAATCTTACAGTATTTTAAACCACATGTTCTGTCTCTCTGTGTAAAGATTTACAGTATTTTCAAGACCAGTTCTTGTGTTATCACTCCAGGCATAGTCTTTGGCCTGTAGAATGTCATCCATCTCTACTTCACTGATCTTAAGGTTCACCAGGTGTTGTTCCATTGACCCAGAATTCATTATCTCCCATTAGACCCCTGTCTCTCTTCTCACTTAGAAGTATGTGTGTGTGTGTGTGTGTGTGTGTGTGTGTGTGTGTGTGTGTGTGTGTGTGTGTGTGTGTGTGTGTGTGTGTGTGTGTGTGTGTGTGTGTGTGTGCGTGTGTGTGTGCGTGTGTGTGTGCGTGTGTGTGTGCGTGTGTGTGTGTGTGTAATTCACCCCAGCAAATATATACAACTACTCTAACCGTGTTGCATATACTGCAAGCACAAAATAAATCATAACAATATTTTTGGTCACACAACATCCAGATCAAATGAAAATTCAACCCTGTCTCAACTTTCCTGTTTTGCTTCTTGGAGTTGTATAGAGTTCATTTTCTTTATTTGTGCTGTACAGTGTTTTGATAACCTACATATGAAAATGTGTTGCTGACATAACTCAGTGCTTGCTTCAAACTGAAAGTATTCTCCCATCTCAGAGCTTTTGCAATCTAAATGGCGTTCCCCTCCAGGAGAATATCTGCTGCACCTGGTCTCTGTCAAGCGAAGCCAACACAAAAGGGCAGTTGACGCGTATCCTTTTAGAGGGTCATGTTTTCAGATTTCCTTTCGCTTTTCCTACCATGAACTTGGAGAAGTGTGTTTGAGGTTCTAAAAGGCCCTCTAGAAAGGGTCAGTACATGAAAATCAGTTACAGTATCCACCAATTTTAGTTTATTCAAAGCAACATGACAGCATGGCATTTGAAAAGAGGAACTTTTTAATATTTTGTCCAACAATGCAGTCCTTTAGTATGAGGCCGATTGCAAGGCATTTTATAAACACTTCTCTGACAGGTTGGTCATCTTGCGAGCCAGAGAGATGGAGAGGTGTAGAAATGTGGTGTCAAGAGTTGTGTTGATTACAGGCAACAGCAGGGGCTCTGTTGAGAGATGAGTGTGTTCTCTCCTCACACATTTTCAATTAACTGGGAGCCAGTTCTCTCCCTTTGGCTGAGTAAAGCCAACCTGTGGAGAGACCAGACATTCTGTCTCACTGAGTACCAGTAAAGATCAGCCAGAGCCCTGAAACCTGTGTGGTGGAAAACTCTTACAGTAGCACTACCAGAGAAGTCAAGTCAAGTCATTCTCCCTGCAGCCTCCATGTTTGAAAGCACTCACTTCATTAATGAGAGTGTTTGAGAATAATTAACTGTATTTGTTTGGCTCCTCTTTTTTATTAGGGCATTGCTTTGACACTCAAAAGTAGCCTGGCTAAACTGTGCTGTCATACCGTTACCTTGGTTACAATGTGTAGATTACTTGTAATAGAAACAATAATTCTGTCGATTATTTTTATGTTTTTCTCCAGCCAAATTCTTAGTTACATGACCTTGAAACTAGCAAAGGACACTGGTGGCTGAAGATGCAGCCGTTATTTAGTTTAGAAATGCACACAAAAACTACCATAGATCGGTCAGTGAGCCAGCCAGCTGAGAAACTCAAATTTTACATTAAATGAAACGTGTACTTTACCCACAGCTGCACAAACTTAATATTGCGTATAAATTATTCTAAAAGTGACTTCAAACAACAGTACGTGACGGTACGTGAGTTTTCATGGTTTTGTAACATAAGCAGCACAAATTAGAATCTATTTTTATCTCTGATGCTTTCTAATCTGAAGATCTGAACATTGGTTCCACGTCCTACAAGACAGGTCTGTTGAGGCTCAGAGTGTTGCGTCATTGTCTTACGTCAGGTATCATCATTTTATCGCGACGTTGCTTCGTCGAAAGACTATGAGTGTTGCGTAGAAATAACACCACCTGTTGTAAAGCAATGGTGTTTACTCTGCAATGCCTAATCGTTCCTCAGCACAATGACCAATAGAATGGTAGCAACTCACAAATACAGTATATCTCTGATGAATGTCATTCATATGACCCCTGTCCTGCGCTGTCAGTCCACCCACTCAAATCAACTGTTTCTTTTAAAGGTTAAACCTATCTCACACAATTACATTGAGGATCTCAATATTTTATTACAACCAAATCAGATCATCATTCACAAAAGAGGGACGTCAGTGAGGCCATTGAGAAGGCTTTTGTCTATAGTCATTTGACTGGACGTAATGCATCAGAATTCTGAGAACCAGGAAATCTCTTGCAGGACCGGCAAGATAGTTATTGAATCAAGTATGTTGAGCCTACCCCCCAGACATCAGATATTCCACAGTCCCAGAGACTTTAATTCAAGACAGCATCCTGGTTGTTTTCTTTTGTGAGACACCCCCCTACTGTACTATTATTCACATGGAGTCTTATGGAGCATCCCTCTGCACCTCAGTTGGATGACAGCATCAGGATTCAGCTGCAGCCCGCATTACTGCAGACGGAGAGACTATGGAGCTGTGTGTCTGTGTGGTCAGTAATATGCATTTGTATGAATGCAGTCAGCTGATGCTACTGCACTGGAAGATTGATGAAATAGGGAACTTCTTGGTTGACTATGTTTTGAGTCATAAAGCAGCTGTTTTCTCTTTGCTAATTACCATGCAAAACATAACCCTCTGGCTTAACATTTCCCCATAGGAGGTTTTAAAAGTCTGTTATGTTCTGCATATCAATTATATCACTCTATGGCAGCCCTGCAGCGAAAGAGAAGTGACACACCATCGTTGTGTTTAGCCTGTGTGCGCTTCCTCTCTCTGTTGTTCAGACATGTTTCTATTTTCTGCCTCAGATGTGAATCTATGCATTAACCACATTCCTCTCACTCTAAAACATAGGAGATTCTAGCATTCCTCGCAATCCTCCCTTTCCCTCCATTTTATGGAATCCACCATCCTGTTTCCAGAGTTTTCAGACCAAGAGTTCAGAAAGATGGATGCTGCGTAATGAGTGTAATTGCACTAATCCTTCCGTTTTCACAGCGCTTTAATTTGTTCATGCTGTTACCTAATCTTTATTGGGCCATAATTTGTATTCTGTATATGATTACATTTCCTCTTCCAGTCGTTTGACAATTATGGGCTTGCACACTCCTGCTGGGATGTGCAATACCTACCCAACTTTACTTTCGCACAGACTTGTAAACAACAACACAGAGGCAGAGGTTAAGAAAGGGCACAGTAAGGCACAGTGTGTGAGTACACTAAGTACGTACAGAGTTATGTAAATCAGGAAAGATGGATCTTCCAGATGTGTATCCTTTTCCTATTAAACTTTATTGTCTTTTCACTCGCTACTGAACTCGACTGACAGGTCTTGGACATTCAATTGAGACTTAACGTTCAATTATCTGGTGCCTGGATGTCTAAGACTCTGTCCTTTTTGCAGATTTTTACATTTACAACACATTCACATTCAACAGTCTGGCAGAGGGAATATTAGCTATGTAATTTTGTGGTCTGTGGACTGATGGATTGTGCTATCTGATATCTGGGAGTTTTCAGGTCAATAGATGTTTATTTTGAGAGCCATCCAGCAGGAGAGAGAATAGGGCTCTATTAGAATCACATCTGAGCATGGGATGGGATGGGATGGGATGGGATGATAAGCTTTCATTCTTATACAGTATTGTGCATTCTCTCTCCAATCTTCTCCATCTGATTACAAGCTCTCAGACTTGTAAACAATGCACAGAGGTTGTTAGTTTCTTACTGCACGTGTCTGAGAGGCACACTGAGAAAACAAAGTCATTTTTGGGCTGTCTACTTTCTCACTCCTTCACACAACTGGGACAGAAATATTTGTGACACAGGGAGGAGAGACAGCATGACTCCTGAAGGATATAATTTTGGTCACCATATGCCTTAATCAATACCTTTACTGTAACATCATGGAAGGGCAGGATGATGAAGAGGGTGCAGTGGATGCCCTGTTAGACTCATTATCATCAGAAGCACATTCTTCACTGGCCATACTGGCTTCTGTACCACTAATTTACTCCATCTGATTCTCTGACTCCTCATTTCCCCTCTGATTCCAAAGGGAAAGTCCCTTTTAACGCTATCTGCAGGGTCTAATTTAGCTGTCTGTAGTCTGTCCAATCTCTGTTTCCATGCAAGTGGCACAGAGGACGTAGCTGGGCTGATGTAGAACTGACTTGACCTGGACGTCCAAGTACAAGCTTCTGTGGAGTAACACCAAAGCTTCTTTGAATAAGCCTCTCTTGGTTATTAAGACCTCTACAAAGAGTTTGACAGGGTTGTTCAGCATGTGAAGAATGTCGCTGTTTTCAACCGGCCTTCATCCCTTTGAGTTCACAGACTCCAGACACACGAATTACATGTCAATTGAGTACATATTAAGTTCAAACTCATAATACAGTTTATGTTATATAAATGAAGCATGCAGGCAACATGGCTGCCTCCCCGTCCCTTGCAGTGGCTGTTTTAGCCACAGGCCAGAATGTTAAATTAGGACATAGGCCAGGTGGTCTCTGAGAAAGAACAGCAGAGAAGTGATTCTTTTGAGCTTTACCTCATGAGACCGGTTAGCATGACAGAGAGAATCAACAAGGCAGAGAAACCCTCAAGTCACGAACATACAGTTTCAGAACATTTTCCCCAGCTTATTTTATTCTCCCTTTCTCTCCCTTTCAAAAGCAATAGTCTGCCTTGAAGGAGATTTTTTAGGGCCATGGTCAGTTATTCAAGTAAAGAAATTGAGGAAAAGTAAAAAAAATGATAACCCCTCTCTGCAGAGGGTTTGTGGCCAATGATAGGGTACATGCCTACAGGGGGTTTGAGGTAGCTGACTGGCTGATAGGGTGATAGGATCCTACATGTGACACTGAACAGGAGCAGCTGTTGCTCTGTGTTGCTTGAGGAGCTGACACAGGAAGCAGATGCACTCTGGTGTCAAACTCAGGGGAGCCCATCACCCGGTTCTGGTAAACATACCTGGGCATTATCAACATATCCAGCATCTGGCCTTTTTACTTTATGGTCTAAAATTACTTCTAATAGAACCCCACTGTTGGATGGAATATTCCATTTTCAGTTGTCAAAGTGTCAACAGAGTGTGCAAACAGGGAATGTCTTTTGGCTGGCAGTGTGACATGGTATTAGAGGACATCTGCAAGAGATTACTTCTCCAGGTTGTTGATTATAAATGGCACTTTTCAAATCGAGAGCATGATCAAAAGCAATGGCAAAGCACATGTGTTTATATTTAACATACATTGTCCACCTAGTTGAAAGCCAGCTTCCCTCTACTCTCATACAAGCTATCCAGCTGTTTTTTATCAATCTTTATCACTTGCTCTGTATTTGACACAGAAAGCAGTTCCCCTTAAAGCTACTTTTGTATTCATGTATTGGGAAAATGGGGCCAGTTTAAGAAGATCTGAAATGGAAAATATTGGAAAATTGTTTGAACCGATTATCAAACTAAGCTGTCACCCACTACATCAAAAGACAATGTGGATGATGTAGGTTTAGATGTAGGTATGGCATGGTTCATTTGTTTACATTTGATAATCAATTTATAGAGGTTCAAAGTGCTTCCATTCATCGATTAAAAATGCTGGCATGAACATTGATTTATGTTGTGTTTAAGAAGACACAGTGTAAAACCTTGTTCATCGGACAAGGGAGGTTTTCATTATTTACAAAACAAAGATGACTGACAATTCTGTTCAGTGAACCTCCTATGAATAAGATGATCATAAAAGATCATAAAAGCAACAGTAAATAATCCTCTCTCAGCATCAGTGTGAGGAAAACAACTGATGGCATACTGTATGGTCTCCACAAATCTCAATTAATTAAAATATGTTGAATTATGGTTGTTTAAAGGCAGAATGATTAGTCTTCAATCAGGCTTTAAGGCTGGGCACTCTACTGAGACTGCTCTCCTTGCTGTCATGGAGGCCCTCCACTCTGCTCGAGCTTCCTCCCTCTCTTCTTTTCTCATTCTTCTGGACCTGTCTGCTGCATTCGACACAGTAAACCAGCCAATCCTTCTCTCCACCCTCTCAGAACTGGGCATCTCTGGCTCTGCACTCTCCTGGTTTGCATCCTACCTGGACGATCAACTTACCAGGTGACAATTCTCTTACCAGGTGACAACTCACCACTGGGATCCCCCAGGGCTCCGTCCTAGGGCCCTTACTGTTTTCCCTCTACACCAAATCTCTTGGCTCGGTAAGTTCCTCACATGATTTCTCCTACCACTACCAGATGACACTCAACTCTTTCTCTCTTTCCCCCCCTCTGACTCACAGGTGGCAACAGGTGTCTCTGCGTGTCAATGTTAAGTAAATGTTAAGTAAAGCATTCAAGTTCTATTAATGAAACTTCCCTTTGGTTAGGAATCAATGGGCAACCTTGTTACAATGTTGGATCATGACTGTCAAAAAACGATTTTCAGAAAACCTGTGTTTATGTAAATAGGCAACATTTTAAAAACTATTATTTTCAACTGTGAGGTGGTCTGATTCTGAGTGTCAACTGCCAATGGTAAGAAAATCCATGATAAAAAATGCAGCAATGTTGGATGATGACAATCAAATGACAGTCATAAACCAACATGGTATGATGGTGTTACCACATTCTACTGTGCAACATTTGGCTTTAACATTGTCCCACAGTTGTTTTTCTTTGTCTCTCTATGGTTAGCAAAGACAGTGAATCAACATCCTTTTACATATGCTTATACAATGTTTGGATTAAGACATTGCTGCTCCATACCATTTTCCGTCATGACCAACATACAACGATACAACAAAAAAACTATGTTAATACAATGTTGGTTTTTCTAAATGCCCATGGGGCTGTCTGCAGCACACATGGCCTATTGGACAGGTTATTGTAGGACCTGACTGATGGCTCCTTGTCTCCCAAATCTCCCCACCTGACAAGCATCCTTCAGACTGCATGAGCAGACGTGCCCCAATTGTCCCGCATGAATCCCTGTGTCTGTGAAGATACCATGCAGTAAGGGGTGATAAGCCATTTGATTATCTGGGCTGGAACAAGCAAGTGCTGATATTTCTCAAAACCCTGGCATGATAACGACACGCGATAATGTCGCCACATTCCTGAAGCAACCACGAAAAAGTTTTTTTCTACCAAGCTTGTGTTCCCTGTATTGGAAGAAGATGCTAAAACCGGTTATCCCACAGTATATCTCTTAGAAGGACTCATGGATGTTTGGGGAAAAAAATTATGTTTCTAATGGATGTTTACAAATAAAATAAAAATATTATATATAAATAACTCTCTATAAAGATGTAGGCACTGGATGACCAATAACCAATAACGGTTCTTTAGGAAGCATGCATAATAAAAGGTCATTACAATTTCACTGCCATTTTTCATTTAAGAGGGGTCATTGCTGTTGTTGTTTTCTCTTGTTCTCTCTAAGCAAGATGCATTGCACACAGTTGTTCAGAAACACAGAAATCAGATACCCTTGGCATACTAGTTACTTTGAACCACACTCATGACATGGAAGTCAATGCATCCATCACTTCTAGATAGACATTGACAATAGGCCAGAACCATCTCTGGTAGTTTCTCTTTGAGTGTCTTAGCGAGGTGGGCCATCGGTGAGGGCTTTGAAAAAAGGAATGCTCCGTTTGAACACAGTTTATACATAATCTACAAACCCAGCAGCATGAGAGGCAATAGGTCACGGCGTAAGAGAGAGAGCCATCAAGGGAAGCTTCGGGTGTCACTTTGATACACTGTAAGCACGCAACAGGAGAAAAGAATGTTCCCTCCAAAGGACGGATCCCATTTCCACATACTACAGCCCCGTTAGAGGGGGTCCAGACCCCTTGACCAGATTTCTTCAGGACAACAGACTGCTTTATTGACACATCTCTCTGTGGTGTTTACATTCTATCTCATACCCTCTCTGTGCCCCCCCCTCCCTGAGTCTCCCCCAGTCTCCTATGCATTCTGTGAGGACATTCTTTTCCCCTTCTTGTTTATGTATTCCATAGTTGTTCCAGATGTTGTAGATGATTGAGAGTCAGTGTTCTGAGAAATCGCTTGCAGTACAGTCATGTGGGAAGCCTTCATCAATGACACAGATCATTACAATTTCAGTCTGCTACTGTGTCAACACCAAAAGTGGGATGCTGTGTACTGAAAAACTTCAACATTATGATGAAGATGAAAATTTCATTTTAATACTGAATTACTGTCAACCTATTTGAAAGCCTTAAACCAACTTAGCAATCTGATCTGCTGTACATGTATATTTGTAAATCCCTTTGATCAAATTGCATTTGAGCAAAGGGATAAATCTTCATTGATACCACATCTGAACTGATGATCTAAAACGTCATCAAATTACTCTGTGAGATCCTTTGTCACGTTGGTTCTTTGTTCTTAATGGACTGACTATCAGTATAAGAAACAACAAATCTGTGATATCAATTAATCACACTGTCTGGTTTGCAAAAAATAGAAGAGCTGTCTTAAAACTATGTAAGCTGACTGAAAAAAACCTTGCGCCTGGCATCTGCATCATGTTTAAAAGATACCAGGCATGTGTCTGTTAAAGACACAAATAAGGATAATCAGACCACCCTGGGTTTGACGCACTCTGGTTTGTGATTTGTCTGATGTCAGACAGGCCAGGGTCTCTTAGAATGCGTGAAGGCCACTCTTGTATAAATGCTTTCTGCTGATTTGCTTGTCTGTTGAAAGGTATGTCACATTGACTGACTACTGATACTGGCAGAGAGGAGGGAAGGCGGAGGGCCAGTATGCAAAGTCAGTGTATGAATGCTTTGAGCATGTAATACAAGATGTAAAAGATTCAAAGGAAGATCTGAGTGAGTTGAAAAAATTGCATTAACATTCTGGATAGTGTTAGTGTCTGTGTTAGTGTTAGTCTCTCAGAAATTTGGTGAAAGATACTTATCATAAACATTGAGAATTAATCACAAGACACATTACCAAACTTTATCATGACTTTGGTTCTAATTAGTACAGCAGAGACCAACTGTGGTCTTATTTGTGGTTGAAATATGAAATGTTTTTTCTTTTACTCAGTACCTTTTATTGAGGAATTTTTTTGATAAATGACTGTTTTTTTCTCCAAAAAGCTCCCTTTTTGTGGTTAATGGCTGCAGTTCTATTTTTTCTTTCTCTTTCTGACAACTTTGATGGTCAATTATATTTAATAAACAGTTATGGTGCAGAAATAAATCAATTTCAGGAGGACCTAATCCTCATCTGAAGCAGACTGTGAAGCCACAAGTCCTGGAGAAAAATTTGAAACAGACCGTAATGGAACACATATGTCATGCAACAAAGGCCTCAGGGAGCCCCATATCCCATACTGCTTGCTTGATGGTAAAAAGTAAGGAATGGAGAGTCAGGGTAAAGCAGGAAAAAAAGCCCCCTGTTCTTTATCCATTCACTGTCTATCTTTACTTAGTAGACTTGTGAGGAATGGTTGTCTCCTGCTCTGAGCCTAGGGCTTGGGTTCAAATGGACCATTTTAATTATCCTATCACCCCTGGGTTTAGAGTTCGCACATAACCCAACCGACATTTCTGCAGCAGCCGGTCAGGTCCACATGAGCGGTTGGAATAGTTTACAAATGGTCGGGTCAGAGGTTTAGTCCTCTCACCAGCCTGGTTAGCTTGAAAAGCCTTGGGCAGGTCTGGCAGACACTCAAGTGGCTCTTTAAGAACAGTCTCCTTTTCCTGATAGAATCCTCTCATGCACAAAAAGGGATATGTGGATAATGTGGAAACACACTCTTCATGAATCATTTTCTTTATATATGTCCCCTTTCTTGAAAGCACCATACATAGTATAAATCATATACACTGTAAGATACCTAGGTGCTGGGACATACCTAAGACTGGGACTTCCTCCATCTTGCCCTCTTGAACTTTTAGGAGGATGCATATTGTAGCATGACAATAATTGACTTCACAATCATCTCATCTCTTCTTAAAATCTAGAAAACATGAAGCCTTTTTTTCGGAAATCATCTGACATGAAATGTGGTTGATACATCACATCTTTCTTCCAAAGCTCTAATGGTGTGTGTGTCTGTTTTGTCTAGTTGATTGTCCATCGCTAAGCAACAGTGGTCGTGTTCAGTTGGTGCTGGGATGGTTCCAGAAGGTTAATGATGAGGCTTTCACCGCTGGGACTCCCAATCTTTATTGCATGTCCTCAGTGGGTAATGCTGAAGTGTATTTAGCATGCAGAAGCAGATTAAGGCAGGGGAAAAAATTCAAACACTAATTTACCATCCATATTGAAAAACATTTTGCTGACGTTTTGCTTTTTTTCCTCGTCTCTGTCTTAGAAATTGATACGTGACTGAAACATTGTGCTTCAAATATAATGTAATGTATGTGACATTGCAGTAACTACTTTATTTCAGTGCATGTAGATCCCCTATGTTGCGCCTATAGTAGTGCACTTATGGATATATTGGTTTGTGTACGATTGACATTTTTTACACTTAACAACATCCTAAAATGCAGCTCCAACTTCGACTGTAATTCTTTTTATGTAGTTGTGTTGATAAAGAGAGCAACATTGAGTTGGCTATGGTTGGTTATGGTTTCTTCCTCAGCGATGTCAGGCAATTGGGGAGGGGTGATGGGAAACATCTTCTGAGGAAGTTAATGTACTGTTTTGTTACAGTGAATTCCATTGCATTCTAATGATGTCTTACACTTTAAACAGTCATTTGTTTAATTTTCTTCAAGAGCCTTTCCCCATTCACAACACTTTCAACATACTGTATGCCAACATATCATTAAAACAAGCTCATTTCTCTCCAGATACACTTTTGAAAGAACACTAATGACCTAGTTCTAGTGGGCTAAATCCTTTCAGTTGTACAGTACACAGCAAGTATTTCAACACTTTTCCGTTAACACACACTGTGTATTATATGAGTGTGCTCTGCAGATACAGTAGGTATATTATCCTACATGAAGTGGAATGTGGAACAAGTTTAAGTCAAGCTCAAATTAATAAATATCATTACATAAGGAGCTTGCTAAAAGAAGCTGACTTTGAATATTGCCATGAGTAATGTGAGTGTCCTGGATTTAATTGCTCCATGAGTGGGCCCACAAGCCTAAACCCATAATTGGAAAATGATAATCAAGGGTTCTGGCATTGATAACTTTGGACGATTGTATCATATAATCCTGCCTAAATGTGTGCTTACCAAATATGCAATCCATCAAAATAAAGATGGTTCTTATTTTTTTTATAATGTCTATATATATATATATATATATATATATATATATATATATATATATATATATATATATATATATATATATATATATATATATGTCTATCTATCTATCTATCTATCTATCTATCTATCTATCTATCTATCTATCTATCTATCTATATATATATATATATATATATGGTAGACTTGGTCAGCTACTGTATCTATATCTCCAAAGAATATTGTAATAATTCACTTTTTTTTTGTAATAAAGGAGTAGATTACTTGGATGTTCACTTCTCTAAAGGAGCTACACATAACATTTTGACTAGACTACAGCATATCTACAGCATATGCAGGTCTTAAAAAATCTGCAGGGATTGTGGCGCGATAATGTTTAAAAGTAACAGCTCCCCACCAATGTTTCTATGGCGACTTAGTGCGTTGATTTCTTTTCACTGTGTTGTCAAAACGTAGGCAAATCAAAGCAAATATGTATTATTACCTGTTCACTTGACATCTCAGGATCTTATCTATATGGTCTGGATTGCCAATTTCTCAATAGAAGCTAGCTAGTAATAGAATGCTTGTAAATAAACTGCTTGTAATTGCAATTCCGACTCATGGCCACAGGGGACCCAGATTTCACTTGTAGCTCCTTTAACCCAAATGTGCGTTGTATGGATGAATTGGTATTTGCCCACAGAATATCTGGGACAATGTACTTGTAGACTGTGCTTCTGAAATTAACTATACAATTTGCAGACAGTACACACTGGATCCTGTTACACATAAGGTAATAAGATAAATATCCCCTCTCATCCTCCGATTCAGCATTGAGAGTTGAATTCTCTTGCAGCTTGGCAATAACCTTTTCACCTTATGTGCTAGCAATGAATCCTGTCTTTGCTGTTGCGTTCATAGTCAGCAGCTTAGCTTAGTTTAGCTTAGCGTTCCAAACATGATCTTTGTCCTGCATTGTTTTCTCCCTGTTCTAATTAGACCGTGGCATTTAACTCATTGGTCCTACATCAGCAGTGCAGATAGACATGCATAAAACCATGTCTTTTTACAACAACCAATTACTACCACATTTGACCTCCTCCCTTAGATTCAGATTAACACAGATGCAGTTTACCATGCCTCCACTCTCACTGCAGTGTGAAAGTAATATCACATCTAAAGACTTGATAAGTGGAAATAAAAAGACCTTTAATCTCTTAATTAGCCTTGCTTAATCATTTGCATCCGCTCACAATTCAACATCTGAAGTCTGAACAGTTTGAATCCACCACAGACGTCATGGTTCAGTGAGCATGCCATATGGTTGTGTGCTGTTACATTAAAGCACTATGGTTAAGAGTTTGAGCAGCTTTGTAAGAGTGGGAGTACGAAACTGCACTACTTTGTAAAACCTCGTGTTCTTCTGGTTTCGGACAATTTTGCAGATAAAATATGTTGAAATATGTTCCTTATAACAAAGCCCTCTGTGTGCCATTTGAGTCTGTTCTGAAGGCTGAATGTGCTGAAGGCACAAGGCACTGTTGTATGTAGCATAAGGCATGACAACAGAGACATGGATGGTCTTAGAAGACAAGCCCAACCTACCAACTCCATCCCCAGTGCCACTCTGATTAGGGTTTATGGAAGACAGGCCATGTGATAGACGAGACTCCAGGGCAGATGGAGAGTTTACACCAGTTACCAGACACGACACTGTGTTTGAAGCAGGACGTGAAGTCAGAAAGTGCTGTGTTAATGAATAGAGCAGTACCAGATGCATAGAAAGGCTCGTCCTAACATGTTCATAGACTGATTCATTATGAATAATAGCTATTCTCTTTTTTGACACAAAGCCATCATAGTTTACCCCAAGTGCTTTTAGGCATGTGTATGTTTGTGATTGATTCACAGCCATATTTAGGTTATGCCATTACAACAAGCAGCCATGGGAGAGGCTTGAAGTGGTTAGAGGTCACATCGTACCATGAAAAGCTCATGGCAAATATTCTTGCTTCGGTCTACCATTTCTGTGTCAAACATGTAGGTGAAACACTGAAACACTATAAAGTAATCTTTGAGGTTTACGCAATGCATTTACATAACTGCACACAATTATACACAATTCTTTCCACAATTATAATTGAAATCCAGTTTGAAACTGACCTGATTAACATCAGAGCCCATCATGTTGAAGTTTGTCTAAAATGTTTGCATCGCCATCCTCATCGCCATCCTCGTCATCATTATCTTCATTGTACAAAACCAGTAGTTAAAATGTTTTGCAAGGAAAGGAGAGCCTTTTCAGTGCTAGAGACAGTGAGTGAGCCCTCCTCAGCTGTGAAATTTGGTTTGTTTTTACACTGGGTGTACAAGCAGAGCCACTATCTCCACTCCCATCTGGTCCAGCCAACGAGAGCCAGAGCTTTGGCAGGAGAACACTCACTGTCAGGGATGGAGGGCAGGTATTTGCCTCCGAGGCGTCAAGCTACTGAAGAGGATGCTGCCTTGGATGATGGGATTCTGTAAGCACTCCCAAAACCTCAGGTCTATTGTGGAAAGAATGGACAACCAAACAAATCCAACTCAGAAGCAAAGCTCATAATTAAACAGTGGCATCGAAACTGATTATACCGTGGTTATATAATATGAATATCTGTTATCTGAAAGGAATACTGTTGTATATTTAAGAGATGATGAAACAATGTAAATAACATTAGACTACATTGTGTTCAACAAAAAAACACATTTAGGAAATTATTTGATTACACAACTGCCAGATTTTATAGATAAAAAGTGCATTTTCAATTGAGTCTTTAAATACATCATGTTGGCTATAGTTTACTTTTAGTGTAGCCTAGAGTGGCACTCCCCACAAGGGATAGCAATAACTATGACCTCAGTCTGTTATTTTGGTAATGGGTAATTAGGAGGGGCTTGTTTCCGATTAGCTCCTAATATTACTTACACAGACCATTGCCTTGTTTCCGTGTATATTGAATTATCCTGCAATGAACTTCTCTCAATGGTGCACTGCTGGACATTTTACCTGGTACTTCTGCCTATATCTGCAAAGATTCAATCTGGCTGTTTGTTGTTGTTGCTGGTCAAACATGCATGCCATGAGTATGGTTCATTCCTTCTAAGAATCTGTGTTTATTCGCATACCCAGCCAGCTGTTGCAATTAAAACAACAAGGTTAAAACAAAACGGTTAAAGAATTAATTTCCGGAGAAAAAAAATCCTCTAGAATTCCTGGTGCATTATATTAAATTTTCCAAAATGGCCTATAAAATGTAGGTCACTAACCAATGGAAAAGTCTAAAGAGAGCCAAACTATTGGTTGAATCTCTATGAACTAAGCATAGGGACATTTGTCTGTGTTGTTGTATTCCCTGTCTTCCTCTTTTTGGTCACTTGTATATATTCAGGTTTTGTGTTTGATAAAAATCATGGGAAAAAAAGGTCCTGTTCAGCTCTCCATGCTTTGGTATTCCGGCATTTGTTCTCAGAAATCTAGCCACTTCACACCTGCTCAAAGACTCTATGCCTGGCAGGATTGAGGAGTGCTTCACACAGCATGTCTTTGCATTTTATATAAAGAGATCAGGGGATCTCTGCACTGTTAAAGCACTATCCCTTTACAGAGTGTATAAACCTTGTAAATGCACATGCAGTACTCCACCATCTTTATCACTGTTTCTGGGCAAACCAACTTCTGTCCTTCCACCATGTTTACAGGCAGGCTGGTGAGCAACACCTACTCAGTGCTCGAGCTGTGCCTTTTTGTGATAGCCCGTCATCACTGCAGTCACAGCATGTTGGCTTACTGTCACTATTCTCATTATCACCAACCTTTCAGCATGGTGGTGTGTGTCTGCAGATCCAGCCCTGCTGTCAACCCATCTCAGGTGTCAGACATTATCAAAGAATGACTCCCCCAATATCACTGACCTTGCTACATGTTTTTCACATACTTCACCCTGCCCCACTCATCCTATACGTAGTTCAGTATGCAAAAGGACAAAGGTCGACAATGGCAAGGTAGTATGGGTGTTACACGCAACATTCACCTTCCAATGATGAACCTACAATTTCAATAATGTTTATTTCAAAACGATCACACTGATGAATAGGGTAATGCAATGATTTGTTTGTTAGGGTGACAAAGTGCATGTGATAAAAACAAGGACATGTTTTTAAGCGGCCTGGAACTACAGTACATATCTCTATGAATGGATAAAAGTATCTGGTAAATGTCAATTATTATTAATTATATTATATTAATTATACTATATTCTTGATATAGGCTATGTATCATGTTAAAAAAATGTATTTAAAAAAATAAACAATACTCACAGCCGTTCTACAACATCAGTTGGGTTAGTTTTTGACTGTTACACAACTGTGACACAATATAAAATGTCCATGGGGTAGTGTCTCATTTATTTACCCTGTGCACTAAGCTTCCAGAAAATGTGAAGTGACACTCAAGCTTCAGCATGAAACTTTTGATTATTTTCCTCCATCCTGTTTTGAACAGTCTCAGGTGTCCCCCTGCAAAAGGAATCATCTGTTTCTAATATTACACACTTGTCCCTTGGAAACCTCTGTAACTAATGCATTACGCAAGTCCATTTGCCAAAATGCTGAGAGCTTTACACAAGACCTACGCCAGATCACATTCTGCAGATAGTACTTATTTTTTAAGTAGATTTATCCTCTCTATCACTACCATATAAACAATCTTGGCGTTTCGCTTAATTGATGCCATTTGTTTTTATGTCTTAGAATACAGTACAGTATCATGTATCACAATCGAACCACTAGGAAAACACACATATTTTATTAAACTTTTTTCACTCTTTGCACAATGATATGAAGAATCTTGAATCAGAATTTGTCAAAAACATATTTGGATTGTATTTATTAATATTGCACTCTGAGACTAGAATGTTCATACATAACATTACATTCAGTATATTTTCAACTTCCAAGAGGCCTGTAGAGATTTAATTAGCCACTCTGTATGTGGCTGCAGATTTAGGTCAGATTTAGTTCTCAGACTTTGATTCAGTTCATATAAAATGGGGATTACTCTTCTTGTGTAGTTTTGCTGTGGGGTGATTTCGCTCCCAGGTTCTTCTGACCCATATCCTGTCCCTCCACCTTCATTGAAGAGCATACACTCCATCTGAGGTGTGTTACAGGAGCGCCATCTCTACTGAGGACAAAAACGTGAAAACAGTGGACAAGATTTAAAATATCTATCCATTGGCGATAGGCGATAGTATTGAGGCTACAGTATACATTTTGCACAGTACTGATTACATTTTGTGAGTTTTAATGCAGTAACACATCAATGCAAGCAAGACTTTCATGCTTTGACAAATACATTTCATCAACTCATTTGCTGTCGACACCTGTGATGTGAGAACAGAACGATTCACATTCCCACATGTTTATGCCTTTGAGAGTATTGTGACGGTTGAGCTGCTGTCCACTGTCATAACACACAGAACAGGGCTGGCTGGTTGTTTGGTTCACACTATCTGTCATCAGCATCCTCTGGGAGACGAGTGTGGCCTTGTCTGTTCCTAGTTATGACCCCACCCTCCACAGTTCCCCTCCACAGAGGAGCAGGCTCACACAGTCCCATTCTCTGAAGAAACAACCTTTAGCCAACATTACTTAACAGGGTACCCTAAGAACATAGGATTACATCCATAGACTGTCCTGTCCTTCAACTATTAACATTCTCAGAAAAAAGGTTGAACTATGCATGCAATTTTGACACAGCTTGCCCTTGTTCCTACAGCTTTTTAGGCCAACAGCAGTATATGTGATATACATATGGCAACCCATGCATTCAATGTTACCAGCAGGTATTTCATATGTAAGTACACCATGTTACAATGCAAAATGAAAAGACATCCCAAAAAGCAAAAACTCTTCGCAGTATCCCACATTGCCCTCATGTCCTTGTCATACTGTACTGTATCTAAAGAAGGGTGGTGATGATTACTAGATGGCCCGGCTCCAAAGCCTCACAAAACATTCTCATCACACATGCTGAAACGTAGATCACTCTGTAGCTTTACAACCGTAGCATAGAGGGAGATGGTTCAATGATTAAACCCTATAACATTTTATTGGTATATCTCGCCCTATGTGAGATGATTTATTACTCTGCTGTCAAATAAAAAGCTTTTTTTTTTCCACACTTGATGAGCATTAGTTTTTCTGGATGACCAATTGAAAATGACACATCGAAATCAGAATATTTTTGCCCCAAGAAATGTGATGAATGAATCATGGTCTTACATCATGATACCACTGAACAAACATGCCCTGTAGCTTAGCTTACACTAGTAGTTTCCAAATGCCATAGGAAGATAACATATCAGTTAATTGGTTGTTAAGGTAAAAGGAATTCTTAACTGCAAACTTTGCACAGGCATCATAATGATTGCATATCTTTACTACTGTACTGTATGTGCCATGTGTGTTGTTGGCATAAACATCAGTATATTACAAAACAGAATTTAGTTTGTTTTATACATAAGAAATTGAGCTATGGTGATCCATTATGAATCAAAATAATGATTGAGAAAAGAGAAAGGTAATAACAATTTCAAAACAGGTACATTAAACCTCATGTCCTTTGAGCTAATGAACCACACTCCAATGTGTCCTGCTTTTGCCTTGGAATGGGGCTCAATCAGAATGTTGGCATGTTTTTCTTTGTCCATTATCTCAATGGATATAGAAGTGTGGGATATAGTGTGACTCTGGGCTCTGAACTGAGGTGGGACAACTCTAACAGTCTGTCTGGCCCTCACTCACAGTCTGGAGTTGGAGAGTTGAGATTAAGTCTTATCTCCACTGGGACTTTGTCTGTCTCTGTGCTGGACCCAACATATAGTTGTCTGAGCCCCCTGTTGCCACCTCATCTTAGTTCATGGAAAACATTCTTAGATGTCATCTGCAGAGCATTCCAAACCAGAGTATATATCCATGTAGAGTATGCTACAGAATTAATGACCAAAAACAATGTTTTAAGTAAGTTATGGCTTGTCAATAGCCGCAAAAGACCGGAAATTCAAAATGACCACCACCACCCATAACTTCACCTATATGCTCTAACAAGGTTTTCCAGCACACAGCTTTGCTGTATGTTGTTTTGCTGTATGTTGATTTCTATCCAAGTAAAATATTTATTTTGGGCAAAGTTATAGTCATTTGAAATGCTAATGTTGTGCTAATGTTGCATGTACACAACACTGGGCATTAAGTACTGTAATCACACATTCATGCTTTGTATAGGTTATCATGTAAAACAATAATAATAAAAATTTGTCAGCTCATAAAACTCAATGAAAAAGTACATTCAGAGTCTGGGGATCTCTTTATTACACATACACTCATGAACACTTTATTAGGAACACCTGTATACCGTCTTATGGTAGAGGTGGTGTAATGGTGGGGGGAATGTTTTCTTGGCACAATTTGGGCCTGTTAATACCAATCAATCATCGCTTGAATGCCACAGCCTATTTGAGTATTGTTGCTGACCATGTGCATCCCTTCATGGCCACAATTTACCCACCTTCTAATGGCTACTTCTAGCATGATAATGCACCATGTCACAAAACAAAAGTCGTTTCAAACTGGTTTCATGAACATGACAATGAGTTCAGTTTTCTTCTGTGGCCTTCCCAGTCACCGGATCTGAATCCAATAGAACACCTTTGGGATGTGGTAGAACGGGAGATTCACACCTTGAAAGCGCACCTGAAAAACCTGCAGGAATTGCGTGATGCAATCATGTCATCATGGACCAGAATCTCAAAGGAATATTTCCAACATCTTGTGGAATCAATGCCAGGAAGAATTGAGGCTGTTTTGAGAGCAAAGGGAGGCCCTACCAAGTATTAGTATAGTGTTCCTAATAAAGTGTTCGGTGAGTGTATATGAGAGTGTTAACTGCCTATATTTGTAAAAAAAAAAAAAAAAAAAAAAAACATTAAAAGAGACAGAGACATGCATATACAGTAGGCAGCCACGAAGCCACGGTGGTAAACTCCAAACATGACACTCCATGCTTGAAGTTTACCACCGTGGCTTCGGGTAATGACGGATATAAAGTACATTTTATATGGAGATTAGGCAGCCTTATGGATATTTCTTGGGGCTAGAGAAAAATCCCAAATGATGGAGAGTATGTGGATGTTCTCAAAACTGCGATAAGTGATGCCGAAGCATGCTTGAATTAATAAAGCTTCGGTAAGCCAATACCACAACACTATGGGACAATTTGCAATGCAGCACATACCGCAGGCGCATAGATTTATAATTTGATATGTATTAAAACATGTTAAATATAAATATTATTGCTTAAGGTCAATACTGTAGCCTACCCTAAAATTGTTCACAGGTTGGCTCCATGATCCGCATAACGGTAACAGTGCACAGACCTATCCAGTTCTGATCACGTCATCCATCTATTCACGTCTTCAAACTACTATGGCAGGCTAGCACATTCAACAGCTGTCAGCCAGCAGTGTTGTTTGTTGCAGCATCTTGCAGCACCTTAGAACGTTCACGTTAGACTAGCATTCATCAAAACAGTTAGCATTTTGGTCTTCACCATACATAAATGGGCACGTGAATGCGAGATTTTATCAATTTAATAAAGACTGTATGACCTACGAAATTAAAGGAGCAGGTTGTAAGTTTGATGGAAACCTGCCACCTCTGGCCACCGTGGGGAAATTCATTTAGAAGTTCCAAACAACAACATCCTCCCTAATAATATAAGCCCCGAAATGGACTTGCAGTCGAACATTAGCTATTGTGTTTCTGCATGTGCGCACCATTCAAAGAGGCAGCCACCAGAGACAGAAAGGCGAAAATCGGTGAGTCCACTCCCCTAGAACACCCCTGGCAGTAACAACATGTTTGTATGCAAACTGAGTGTTGCGTAGGACACTCCATTTTCGAGCGTTCGTAAAATAAATATTTATTCAAGGAATCTCATTCCCTGATCGCTACCAATTAAACATAGTCATTACAATCATGACGACGATTTTAGATAGCTTGAATGTTACATACTGGACCTTTATCTCGGCCTCAATAAATCGATTTTGTAGAAATTGCTGTAGGTCTGACTAAGAAAACTTCTGAATTGTAATCGAGATTTTTTTAGGGCCTACCTGGTAAATGGCTGAACTAATTGTTTAAATATTCAAGGCATGTGTAGACATTGACACGTTGAGGAGACATACGAAATTGCTTCGCAATTGGTAGCTGGTTTCAGAATAATGAGAATAATTAATCATTAATTTAGAATAATTACCAGGCAGTATCTCAATTCTCAAAATGGCTGATCGTCTTAACTGTTGGGTATGTCTGTATCTACATACATATTGATGTTTGTTTTCGTATTTTTATGAATTTAAGAAACAAACATTTATTTTAGTATGACACTGAGAGGCGGACTGAACAGATAAAGCATAAACCGCTAGAGGCAGACTGTTATTATGTGGTTTGAAATAATAAATACTTACTGAGAGGAAACTCAAAATTCATAATTAAAACACACAACTGTGGATCATTCATGAATTGTAGTGTTTGTCTACATATCTCTCTTGTCTACTCATGTCTCTCTCTATACAATTTATGATATTTGTGATTTTATGACAGTGGATCAGTGGATGGATAGAAGAGAACATAATAACAATGTAGCTAACTAATGCCCTTTAAGAGAGGCATTACCTAATTTTATGATTGACTGTAAGTGCTTTCTCTTTCAGTCAGTCTCACCATTTCAGTCATTGATGAGCCTTTGGTTTCAGTCTTTGATAGTACACATATGGAATGAATTTATAAAGCACAACATTGGATTGCCCAGAGAGCAGACAGCCAATAGAAATGTGTTTCCCATCAGCAACATTACAGGGTCTGAACAAAGATAGACTCTGCTCACAACAGGTAGTTAAGCTGCCAGTGTGCTGGCCATTATTGTCCCTTCACTAAGCACAACTGGCATGCCCTGTGAGTCGCCCTTCCATCATTTTCGATTCAAATGCTTTTATGACTGTAATACTTCCTGCTGAGATGGAAAATGCGCTTAAACAAGTGTTTAAAAAGAGGTGCATTTTTCAAATGCAATTTTCTACTCTGTAGTCTTTGCAGAGAACAGAATGAACACACACACACACACACACACACAGACACACACACACACACACACACACACACACACTATGGAATCCCATAGTAATTGTCAACATGAGTGTAAGAGCTTTAAAGGCACTATATAAAGGAATTTGCCGTCATTTAACTGCAAGGGGGAATTGCAATGACAATTGTCTCCTGTTCTCTGCCTCCCCTCACTCAATGTATACTCCTTCTAAATGAATCAATGAATCTGTCGATAATTGTCTAGTTTTTATCCAGCAAATGATTTATATCTTTATTTTACACAACGCCTATATTAGCTGATTGACAAAATCGGTAGCCTATGCCAATTTTATTATTTTGTATTTATCCTTTATTTAACCAGAGAAGTCACATTGAGATGTTCACCTCTTTTTCAAGTGAGCCCTGGAGTTAAGTTAATAGGCCTATTGTATTGGTTGTGTAGAAATCACTGGTATTCGGTATTGGATCCGCCAATCATGCGGGCAGAAGATTGGCCCCAAAAACGAGATTGGTTGGTTATTTAATAATATTTCAGTTATAGCATGGCTATTTTACGATATTTTCAAGCGGGAAAAGCTACATATTGCCCCTTTAATGCTGTGCACATACCAACCAGAATACTTCTGAACATGTTTTCTTGCCTATTCCCTCCTCTAGGATTTTGAGTTGTGCTTCAGGGGGAAATAGAAATGTCACTTACTATACGATCTTTGTCACATTTGCTCTGTACTTCTCAGCCATCAAAAATGGGGGTGTTATGACTCTAAAGTCCCAGTGCCATGTCATGAAGTCGATCGTGATCACTGCACTATGTTGTTTATATCTCACATACTATGATGTGTCAGACATAGCAAGCCAGGTAACATAGTAGCTTTCTATGTAATCAGAGACACTTACATGGTTTGACACACTCACATAGTCCCACAAAACCATGTAGATACTGTACTTGGGTTATAAAATGAATGCTATAAAGAGTGGTATTTTCTGATGTTTCTCATAATTTTTTAAAACTAGAGGGCCAAGTGAATGCAGCTTCAGTCTCGAATAATTAATGTAGATGGATATAAGTACATTTTCACAGGGTTGTTGATTTGCTTCAGTTGTGTGAATCATCTTATAAACAGTTTATGGATGCTTCATTAGGATATGTAGACCTACTCAGATTAATGTGTGACCCAAAGGAAAAAAACACCGCATACGCCTTCCCAAAATTCGTTTCTTCGTTTAAACCACACTATAAACGCGTAAAAGTAGAATGATGCGTGATCATGGCCATTAATGATGCCATTATGCGCGGATCTTATAGTAGTTACGGTAGAGAATTCCTCCCCTTTTTTCCAAGGAAGTCTCGGTCAATTAGTTTAGACAGTAAGGACAGCTTGTATTCAGTCAGTCTGTAGGCTACTCCTCCAATGACAAGCTGAAACACCCACCTCTCCTACTTCGATCTGTGGGAATCCCGGCATAACTTTGGATTTACTTAAAACATGGGATTTGAGTTGGATCGGTTTAAAGGGGCTGTGGACCCAGATTTTAAATGCAACTTGTGTAATAAAGTTCTTGAAGACCCGCTCACTACTCCGTGTGGTCACGTCTTCTGCGCTGACTGTGTGCTGCCTTGGGTTGTCCAGCAAAGCAGCTGCCCCGTCAAATGTCAGAGGATCTCAACGAAAGAGCTGAACCACGTTCTCCCTCTGAAAAACCTGATTTTGAAGCTGGACATAAAGTGTGACAATCATGACAGAGGCTGTGAAAAAGTGGTAAAGCTGCAACATCTGGCAGAGCACACCGAGATGTGCGATTACTCGCCGGCCAAATGCAGGAATAAAGGATGCAACGAGGTGCTGAATCTGAAGGACATGGATGCCCATATGCGCGAGACTTGTGATTACAGACCGGTCGGAATTTGTGAAAATGGATGTGGATTGATGCTCACCCATAGAGAGCAAAAACTAGACAACCATTGCTGTTTGAAAGCTCTGAAAGCACATAATAGTGCACTGCACGGGAAAGTGGTCAGCTTAGACAAAGAGTTCAAGAAGCAATCGTTGAAATCGAGCAAAAGAGAAAAGTCACTTCTTGCTCAACTGTCCGCTGTGCACAACGAACTACAGATGACAGCTTTGAAGTATCAGAAGAAATTCACAGAATACAGCGCAAGGATCGACTCGCTGACCAAGACCCTTGCTCCCCCGTGCAAGGTAAGAAGTTTCAAATCATAAGAGTTGCGGCACTATTGTGATATTTGTATCTAACTGCCGCTCGGTGTGTGTTACTTTGTATGTTGAGCGGATTGAGTTACTGTCATTCTATGTTATTTCTGCCAGCAGCAGGGTTAGTTACTTTGTCGGTCCGTTATTATCAGAGGTTTGTCTGGAAAACTTAAGTGGTCCGATTTCTGCCAGGGGTTCCAGGCTCTTGACCAGACTCTGAGTCTCCTGTGGTCAAACATGTTGCATTAGACTAGTATTTAATGGGCTTTAATGTAATTTCCAACGACGAGGAACTTGGAGGGGCCAAGTACTGGCCAGAAGTTTGTTTCTTCTTCTCCGCCTGCCATGAGATATGTCTGTCAGCTGCACTTAGGGGCCAGCTGGCAGTTAGGGGGGAGGGGCAATTATTTACTGCTGTTCTGTACACATACAGACCCAGTTCACAATTACCACCTCCCAACCTTCTCCTCAGTTGTTTCTGTCTGCAGATGTTGTGTAATAACAACTTGATCAAATGTATGATAATTATATTGATACCTGTAGTTACATTGTAATAACGATTATGATAATTAGAAAGAGGTGATAATAACACACAAATAGTAATAATAGGCTTATATCTAACTGCGATAGATTATTTTTTCTTCACTTCGAACCTTCTGGGTATTAAAATTGTTCTTACTTTAATATGTTTTAAGTAACCAAGCCATACCCAGTTTGACCACATATGGCAGATGTTCTAAAGCGTAGCCTACATTTTAACACATAATTCATAAATGGACAGAGGCCTCTCTCTGTCAGTTAGGGAGTGGTTCAAACACAGCTTACATGTTGGTATTAGAGGAAGAACAGGCATGGTAAGGTAGCATACTAGTCTTCAGGCATTAGCCTGATTTTAGGTGTTTGCTTGTTTGCTCACGACCCAGGAATTGTGCTTGAGTTTTTATTTTTCTCATTAAAGAGTGTCTGGTGTCTCTCATGACCAAATGTTTATATGACGTACATTTTTGTCAACCTTATATCAGAAAGAGAAAACACTTTTAGCACAGTTTCTGGTTTCTTGTTCGACTATGCTATTCTACAGTGAGTGTATGCTCTTTGGGATGGCTGTACTGTACAAACTTAGTTTAAAGGGGATGAAAAAGAAAGTTGATCTCCCCCTGAGCTATAATCCCTGGAAAACATCTCCAAAGGAATTAATTCTCAAATTATCCATGAATGAAAAAAAGAGGAAGCCAGAAAAAAATCATTATGTGGATGATGTGGTTAGTTTAAAGGATTTTTCTTCAGATTCAGTCAAGCAGTATGAACAGGATTGCTTGGCGGGGAACTTCAGTGCACATGTGGCAGTATCAAACGGAAAGACACAAGTGGAATTAGCTGTGGGAGGCGGGCGACTTGTAGACTGCCACTGCACTACAAGTCTCTGAGAGCCAGAGCCTGTGTTTCTGCTTGTGCTGGTCACGTGTTATAAGATCCTCTGCAGTTTATAACTTATTTCAGATTCAGTGTGACATATCTGTTCCCCAAGCCACTGCCAAAACAAAAGCAATATAACGCTGTACAAGTTGTGACAGGTAACCTACTTTGACCGTTGTGTTTTGGGGGCAGAATCTTAGCCTAGACGCTCTCTGTGAGGGCGAGAGTTGGCAGCTCTACTGATGTTCAGAATCAGTATACAGGCTGAGAATAACTGGCCTGGATGTATGGGAATTAGGCCTGTGCCAGTATGAGGATTCTCAAACCGGTATACCTTCTCAGCAAAATACCTGCTACAACGCTAATACCTTTAAAAGGAAAAAGGAAAGTGTAACCTTTGTGCCACCCAGTGTAGTGGCACACATGGCATCGCCAAACGAGTGCACCAACAAGATTCTGTGATTCCGTCTACCAAATTTACAGTGCCTTGCGTAACTAATGTGACAGTGAAGCATTTTTTCTTCTTTTAGCTGTACACTCCAAAAGTTTGAAATCAAACAATTACTATGGGGTTAAAGTAGAGATTCTCAGCTTTTATTTGATGGTATTCATCTACATATTGGTTTCACCATTCCGAAATTACAACACTTTTTATGCATCACCCTTTTCAGGGTACCCAAAAGTGATGGGACAATTGGCTTGACAGGTGTTTCTGGTATGTCAGGTGTGTTCCGTAACATCATTTGTGCAGTCATAAGAGAGCTCTCAATGTCTAGTATTGATTCTAGGCTTTGCGTTTGCCTTTGGAGTCTGTTATTGGTGTCTGTCAACATGAGGACCAAAGAGACAGTCAGACGTCAATGAAAGTCAGGGAAGCCATTATGAGGCTGAATTGAAAAAATCAATCGGAAACATAGTGAAAACATACCAAAATGAACAGTTTGAAACATCATTCAAAAGAAACAGATCAGGAACACTCTCCAGGAGGTAGGGGTGAATGTGTCAGAGACTACCATCAGCAGAATATGTCACCAGCCGAACTACAGAGGCTTCACTTCAAGGTGCAAACCACTACTTATCCTCAAAAAGGATGCTCAGGTTACAGTTTGCTAAAAAGGACCTACAAGCCTGCAGATTGTCTTGTAGACAGATAAGATGAATATTATCATGTACCAGGTAACACTTTGAGTGATTGCAAGTCGAATGTTTCGAGAAAAAAGGATCTGCTGAGGATTTACAGCATACCACCTAATATGTGAAACATGGTGGAGTTGGTTTGGGCATGTATAGCTGGCACTTGATACATGTATAGATGCTGCTTTATCATACAGTAAGGCAATGACCCAAACATACTGCCATAGCAACTAGAGAGTTTTTCAGGGCCAACAATTAGAATTTTATAAATTTAATAAACATCCCCTTTTGCACGGGTGTAATGGCAAAATAACAGTATGTACGGTGTGGTGGGCATTATATAGGTGTAAGCTTGTAAACCGTATGCTACCGGTAATATCTTCCACCGGCCCAACCATAACGGAAATGTGGTCTTTCTACTTGGTCCTATTTCATTGTTCAACAGGAAGGTGACTTAGAATCAGGATAAAACTGGTGATTGTCATCTGTCATCTGTGGGATTGTACTTGTCTAGTTAACATGAAATGCTCACCCTACTGGTTTCAGGAATCAGACAAATTCATCCACACAAGCTCATTTAATAATGGGTCTGACTTCCATAGCCTTTTTTTGTTTTTAAATTATAAGCAAAAAATCATTAATATTGAATTAGTTCATAATCCAAAATGATCCGCAATTGGCCCCCACAGGGGGAACCAGGCATTGGGCCTGGTTGTCGTTAGCTCTCATGGAAACATGGAGATATGCCTCTATGACTCAGTCCAGCAGTGCACATTCCTCCATGGCGGACATGTACTGTGGACCCTTAGCCTATATGGTAGGCAGTACACTGTACATGCCATTAATATCTGCTTTATATTTAGTCCCTGTATGCAATGGCATACTGGAATGGCAGCTGAAATGATGTTCCCAGTACAACCCCCTGTCCCCTTAAAAAACTGATTAAGAGCTGACTGCACTACTTTCTCAGCGTTCCACTTGTCATACCGCCACTGACAGAGAGGTCTACTTGTGTATTAATACAAATAGCAAACGTTTTCTAGAGTGAGAAAGGACTCTCATTTGAACTGGTCACTTGACGAGTCGTCACTGAAACCTGGTTAAGCCACAGAGAATCCTGTCTATTCACACAGTGAAGTAACAGAGAGGTCTACTTGTGTATTAATAATAAACAGGTGATGGCTTGGTCATGGCTATATGCCTTTATGTCTTTCTGTACTGTAAATACAGTTAGCTTGTGCTTCTGTCCCTTTTACCGGCTATTTCTATCATACCCAAAATACTCCTTAATGAAATAAATTAATTTGTAGGTCATTGTTCTTGATTGGTTTTAAGTGAATAATATCTTGCCCTCTGTCTTCAATCTGTTCACAGGGAGGGGAGACCAAAAACATCACAGCAGTCCTCCATCGGGAGGGAGGATCTCTTGGCTTTAACATCGTAGGAGGAAGACCATGTGCGGTAGGTTGGAAGTTCAGATCTTTAAGGTTTTCATCTAGTTGATGGTCAGCCAAGTGTCATTTGGCAAACCAGGAATGGGAGCACATACTTGAACTACGATGAACTGTATTTTGTCTTTTTTTCTTTATTTTCTCGACATAGCTTAGAATGAATTATTCTATCTTCAGTCTATATGGATGGATGGACCGCATCAATCACATTTTTATTGTGTTAGTATATTGGTTGGGTTTAGCGGATTTGGTTTTTCAGATAAAAACTATAATTACTTTATATGAGGGTTAAATCAGGGATTATAACTTTGCCCACAGTTGTTTCCCCTTTAATTGAGGGGATTGTGATGACATGGTAAACATAGAGGGGTGAAATGGTTCTTTTACTCTCTGCTGATAACCCTTCATGGCCTCTGTGTTTGCTGTCTCACTGTCTGAAGAGAAAATCATGAATGATTACAGATAAAGAGCTAGAGAGGCAGTGTTAAGAATCACTGCTCCACTTCGAAAGAGCTCAATCAGAACTGCGTGTTTTATACATGGAGCGTCTCTCTACAGAGTAAGCAGGTCCCATTAAAATGGTGTTCATGATATCTGTTTCACTGGGAATGTGTGCCAAACTGTTCCAGGGCTGTTTTTCTGTGGTTCGTTTAAAATAGTTACAGTGACGCACTTTGCTGTAGCGACATAGATTATTACAGTAAAACCTTTTACAGCAGGAAACTATAAAAAGGAACTAAACATCCAAAGTTTTTTTTTTCTTGATTCCATGGTCTTGTAGATTTGTAACCTTTCCAGTTCTTCTGACAGAACCATGTATCAAGCTCAATGCTAAGAGAGTCCAGAGGATACATTGAACTTTTGCTTGCAGTGTTTAAGGCTCTGAATGGCTTCATAAAGAGGTCACCAAATTCTCCACAAGAAACTATTGATTCAAATGGAGCTGACAAAAAAGAGGCCCTGCAGCTTTTGAAACATGGCATTTTCATCCTTGACTGGGGCTGATGTGATGGCAATGCAAGGCTGGGCGCTAAGCTAACTGTAATTATGGGCTGGTCTTTATACATACTGGATGGGCTAAGTGCTGGAGTTTGTCTGAATTGTAGCCTCTGGACAGAGGGATGCATGGCAAATCATGAGTCCTCTCACACGGTCCCGTTGTGACATTCCCTTGGCACTCCAGGCAATTTTCGGGCAAAGCATTTTTCACAGCAAACACAGGCCTGGGATGAGCTTGAAAAAAAGAGGAAGCGGACCTGAAATAATTAATTACCGCGTTCACAGCTTGACTTCTGAGGTTTCTTTAAGTATTCCATTAAAATTTAGCACAGTGTCGCACGACTTGGCAGAGAGTAGGGAGGGTTTGATGTGGTTTTTCAGAGAGAGCTGAGAGGGATGTTGGCAGTGGCTTTGTTAAGCCAATCTTAACTTTTACGCTCTGGGGTCGTGGGTTCACTCATGGACGCAGAGTACCTCATATCCATGCAACACATCCATTCAACATTTAGCCCCACTAAAGGCTTGGGTCACTCTTCCAGGCCTGGGAAACATGTCAACTGGCAGGCCATCTTGGCACTGCGGCTGCTGGAGCACAACATTAAGCCTTGTGTAATGTGCACCTGCAACCACTTGCCAGTCACTGCAGGCTGTTGAGCCCCGTGGTTAATGGCTGGGTTAACCAGGCAGCATTGATGACTGCTGTTGAGTTCATATATGTAAAGACTCCAGGGTGTCGCTGACTCTGATCCGTGGGAATTGGGGAAATCATTTGAATTGTCTCTATAATATCCTCAGGACTTTTTAAAGTAGGTTAGCCCATAATGGAATATCATTACAATATTTTAGTATAAATACCATCGTATAGTATCATCTGAAGTTATTACCATGTATTTAAAATGTTATTGTTAGTTTAGTAGTAATAGATACATTTTATCCAATTATCCAACCAATCTGAGATTCTCAGATAATACACCATTAACATACAGTTTTTCTGCAGGACGACAATGATGGCACTTCGAACGAAGGGATCTTTGTATCTAAGATAGTTGAGAATGGACCAGCGGACAAGGAGGGAGGCCTTCAGATCCATGACAGAATAATGGAGGTATGTGACCTACTGTATTGTATGTGGCTCGTGGACTTAGCATATGTGTCAGTTTTCTCCTGGCTAATATATAGCAGAATAGTCAGGCTTATTGTAAAGGTGTTTCAGTGATAAGCATACAGTATACATACAGATTGGTTCAGAGAAAATGAAAAATGAAATACTTCAGCACAACATCTAACAAGGTTAGAGACATGGAAGTATTTATTTGAAAATGCAGTATGTGCGTGTTATAGGCAGAAAAAAATGTCTCAATGTGCTCTTCTGACAATCCATACTCAAGCATGGACATCACTACTGTATGTGTAGAATGATATACACCTGAGGCCAGACTGTCTCTCTTTGTTTAGTTTAGCCATGTCTAAGAAAGACCCTGGCTCAACTGCCTACAGTAGCTGACGAATCCCTTCTGACAGACCTGCTGTAGAGCAGCCATCTCTCGCCTTCAAACAGAATCTCACTGTGTAAAGGCCATGTGCTCCTGGAGGTCAATTTCAGGGGTTGCACAGAAAAACCAACATCACAAAGGTCGCTTTTATAGTTATAGTGTGAACCAGAGAGTTCCACAAAGGATGCATTGAACTCAGACGTTAAGTGTAGCACAAGCTGACAAATATACAGTCATTATTGCCAAAGCTCAGTTAAATCTTCTTAGAGCAATTTAGAGTAGATGTGTGTACATCCACTGGAATGTGTTTAAAAGAAAATAAGTTCTCAAGAAGAAGCAAGACTAGATTGATCATCACAGTTTTCAGTTCTGTATTTATGCAGCTCATTGTACCTCATTTCAAAATGTCTTGAGCCTGCTTGACACACCAACATTGTAAATGTTAGCACCAGACAACCAGGACCCGACACCCTAGCTCTCAACAGTAACCACCTCAAGCAGCAGCAACAAGTGGCTGAAATCCCCCTGTTCATTCAGATTTGTCATAAACTCCCTTGACAATAGACAGATTGAGCCACCAAAACCGACAGCAATTCACTTGGCGCCTAGTGACTTAAGACCGATGAGGCCTCCAAGTGGCCTATTGGCTGGGTTTGTGAGGAGAGATTAGCTCAAGTTCCACATGGATGTGTGTCAGTATGACTTACTGAGAGAACCGTGCGTGCGTGCGTGCGTGCGAGCGTGCATGCGTGCGTGCGTATGTTAATAAACCGGATGGATGAGCTAGTGTACTGGGTTATCTGAGATCTGAGAAAACACCCCTGTATAGGATTCTGTTATGCTCAGTTCATACAGCCATCCATCCTTTATCAACTTAACAGAAGATTTTGCTTAAGGACATTATTGGACCTACATTGCTGTATGTGTCTTCATATTGTTTTTGACCTACTATGAGATAAGTCACCAAATCTGTCCCTAAGAGGGAACAACATGAATATAAAGAGGACATGAAGAGCCTCAGGACGGAGCAGAGGACGCTATTAAGTGACCCTATCTGAAGAGATGAGGGATGACTAAACAAAACAGCTAAAAAGATCATCTATGTATTGAAATAGTGGTGTAAAGGCAGTGCATAGTGTCCCGGTGGTGTTTTTTCATTGGATACGAAAGCTGATATTATAGGTGGTTTGAGTTTCACAGTGTCCCTTTTTGTTACAGCTAAACAGAAGAAGATATCCTGTGGTATTTTATAAAACACAATAATAATTATTAAGTTCAGAAAGGTGTGTAATTGTGTCAGTTGCGTCTCCTACCCGGGGCGATGGATTGAGTGAACTCAGTGGGCCATAGTGATGAATAAAAGGAAGAATTAATACCAAGAACCCACCAGCAGTTCCGTGTAGTGTGTTTCTCAACCCCTGTGTATTTAAACCAACAGCCTGTAGCATCATCCTGCTGTGCTCCCTAACTGGGGCGCGGTACACAGCTGGAGTGTACATATTTAAACCTGTGCCACCGGTACCCTCCCGGTCCTGCCTATTCTCCCACAACTCTTCTGTCAACACTTTTCTTTTGTTTAGTGCTGCTCAAATAACTTCAGCATTTCTCTTCAGCTTGGGTAAACCATGAAGAAGCTTGAGCAGTTGTTTGTGGATGCTGCACATTTGATGAATTCTGGAGTTTGTTGATATGTGCAAGTTGAAGGTATTGTTACAGACAGGATGTTATTTTTGGTACACGTTTTTGGATTACTTCTAAATGGGCAACACTGACTCTACCATATTAACTAGTTTACTTCAATACAGCTTCAGTAGCCTGTGGTTCGAAAAGTACAATTACACAAATCAGGCGTGAGAGTCAACAAGTTCAGTGTCTAGTCATCACACCTCCACCCCGCTCCCATTTCTATTGCCGTGGGAAATTGAAGCCTTTTTCAATGAACACCATATGCAAGTAAGAGCAGATAAAGTGGATGGCCATTCATGTATCACAAAGTCACAGTGCCTTTCTGCAGGGATCAGCTGGCCTAAAACTGAGGAGTCATTTTCTATTCCAAAACTTGAGCGGTGTTTTCTATTCCAAAAGCTTGAGTGGTGTATTCTCTTCCAAAAGTGAAAGTGTTAGTTCCAGTAAGTCTACATGGATATAACATGTACATGATGATCCAGGCTTGGTCTTCCATAACAGGCTCTTAGTGGGGGAGTGTGATGGCAGATGTCCCTCCTCTGTAGCGCTGAAGCCTGGGATGAATCAGCCCATGAATGCCTCCTTGTTCAAGCATAGACATTTTCTCATAAAAACCTGGAGCTGTGTTTACTTTCGCTCGCCTTCCACAAGCTGAAAAATCTTCACACTCTGGTCTGGAGCGGCCGTGTTTGCCTGAGAAGATTTTATAAATATGTTTGATTCAATTAAACTCATGGGTTTGCAGAAGGCTAAAAGAGCTCTGTGTCCTGTCCCTTATCTTGAAAGGGGGCTTATTTCAGTCAATGTTTTCACATTTGTCTTGAAACTGGATAGCAGTTCTCAAGCAGATGTAAGAAATTGTTTTCAGACATATATAAACATGTATAAAGTTTTCATCTTTTTCAGATAAGTTAGCTGCAGTGTAGTTTTGGTTTGTAGTATTGATTGCATTGTTATTGTGATTCTGCTATCTGACTGCACTGTTCATATTGCATCAGTCTCTCAGGCTGTGCTTAGTTCTTTACAGAAACACACAACACATCGTTGTGTGACAGTCAGATTAAGCCATGACTCAAGCATTGTTAGCAATTAAAAAGGGAAAACTCGATTCCTTCGCTCTGTGTTTTCCTCCAAGAAATGGCTCTGGGTATTTATTCATGCCTCAAATGTTGTGCTGAATCTTAGCATTTTTGTTTGCATGACTAACCCAATGTCACAATCCTAAAATGACTGTACTTGATCTCCCAGGCAATAGGGATGTTGTTTTTGTGGGCATCCAAGTGCAAGAATTGGAAGATAATGAGGACACTGGGGCTGCAGTTGTAAATGTCACCTTGTAAATCCTCTGTAAACATGTTGAGGTCACAGAGGGCAGACAACCACAACACTTTTTAAAAAAACTGGCATTGAGGAGATGCCAGTTCTAGACATGGAGGGGGTACATTATTGCCAGCAGAAATGTGTCCTAGTTGAATTTTGATAGCAGTTAAGCTTAAGAGCTCCCACACTGGAGTACGGTTGATGCTAAAGCATACTGTATTTGAGGTTATACAGTTTTGTGGGTATTAAACAGTATGCATAGTCCAATTCAGTGTTGTCATTGTTTTCATTTGGTGACTTTTTTATCCTTGTTTCTTCTGTGTAGCTGCAAGCTCTGATGAATATGGTTTAACAGAGAAAAAACAACAATGTTGGAATTGCTGAATACTCATAAATGTCCATCCTGTGAGGGTGTCAACTGTATTTCATTTATTCCACTGTCATATGTAAGTCATTTTCATTCTTTCCAGAAATGGATGTGATTTTTTCCTGAAGCATAGTGTTCCCTCATTGTTACGAGACTGACATCACAGTTTGGCTTTGTTGGGCTTTGACTAGCCACCTTGAGTATAACAGAAACAGCATGCAATTTGTTTCTGCATAAACAGATACAGTGGGGGAAATAATTATTTGATCCCCTACTGATTTTGTTAGAGTCCCCAATTACAAAGAAATGAGCGGTCTATAATTTTTATGGTACTTTTATTTTAACAAATAGAGACAGAATATCAACAAAGAAATCCAGAAAAAACACATTATATAAAGTTATAAATTCATTTGCATTTGATCGAACGAAATAAGTATTTGATCCCCAAGCAAAACATGACTTAGTACTTGGTGGAGAAACCCTTGCTGGCAAGCACAGAAGTCAGACGTTTCTTATAGTTGGTCACCAGGTTTGCACACATCTCAGGAGGGATTTTGGTCCACTCCTCTTTACAGATCCTCTCCAAATCCTGAAGGTTTCAAGGCTTTTGCTTGGCAACTCGAAGCTTCAGCTCCCTCCACAAATTTTCGATAGGATTAAGGTCTGGAGACTAGCTAGGCCACTCCATGACCTTAGTGTGCTTCTTCTTGAGCCACTCCTTTGTTGCCTTGGCTGTATGTTTTGGGTCATTGTCATGCTGGAAGACCCATCCACGACCCATCCTCAGTGCTCTGGCTGAGGGAAGGAGGTTCTCGTCCAAGATCTTATGGTACATGGCCCCGTCCATTGGCCCCTCAATGCAGTGAAGTCGTCCTGTACCCTTAGCAGAGAAACAACCCCAAAGCATAATGTTTCCACCTCCGTGTTTGACTGTGGGGATGGTGTTCTTGGGATTGTAGCATTCAGCATTTCTCTCCCTCCAAACACGAAGAGTCGAATTTATGCCAAAGAGTTACATTTTGGTCTCATCTGACCACATCACCTTCTCCCAAGCCTTCTCTGAATCATTTAGGTGTTCATTGGCAAACTTCAGATGGGCCTGTACATGTGCCTTCTTGAGCAGGGGGACCTTGCGGGCACTGCAGGATTTCAATCCGTTACGGTGTAGTGTGTTACCAATGGTTTTCTTGGTGACTGTGGTCCCAGCTGCCTTGAGATCATTACCAAGCTCCTCCCGTGTAGTTCTGGGCTGATCCCTCACCCTTCTCATGATCATCCTTACCCCACGAGGCAAGATCTTGCATGGAGCTCCAGGCCGAGGGCGATTGATGGTTATTTTGTATTTCTTCCATTTTCTAATAATTGCACCGACAGTTGTCTCCTTCTCACCAAGCTTCTTGCTGATGGTCTTGTAGCCCATTCCAGCCTTGTGCAGGTCTACAACTCTTACCCTGATGTCCTTTGAATGTTCTTTGGTCTTGCCCATGGTGGTGGAGAGGTTGGAATGGAAGAGATTGATTCTATTGACAGGTGTCTTTTATACCCATAACAAGCAGAGATTAGGAGTACTTTTCCTAAAGTGACAGGACTAATCTGTGTGCCTCATGGGCATATAACCGGTCTGTATGAGCCAGAATTCTTGCTGGTTTGTAGGGGATCAAATGCAAATTAATTTATAACTTTATTATAATGTGTTTTTTCTGGACTTCTTTGTTGATATTCTGTCTCTATTTGTTCAACTAAAAGTACCATAAAAATTATAGACCGCTCATTTCTTTGTAATCGGGCAAACTTACAACAAGTTTGTAACAAATAACAAACTATGCCAACATAACATATGACATAATTTAAAATCAGGCAATTACTTCTATATGTCTAACCTGTGTGGAAGTGCATAATGTCTTTGACTGTAATGAGCTCCAGTAAGACAAGGAGAATTGTGGTGGAAAAATGTCACAGGTCACACACCAAGCTTGTTTCTTATGTGGAGTACTCAGAATAAAGACCAAGATTATTAGATTTAATGTTTGAACATCACCCTCAATTGGCTTGACTTTCCCTCACCCTGTTTGACTCAATCAACTTCAATGCATTTCACTTACCCATACCATTCCCCTTATTTTTTTTTATTACCTCTGAAATAGTTATCATATGACTGCTGATATACACTCACCAAGCACTTATTAAGAACACTATACTAATACTGGGTAGGGCTTCCCTTTGCTCTCAAAACAGCCTCAATTCTTTGTAGCATTGATTCCACAAGATGTTGGAAATATTCCTTTGAGATTCTGGTCCATGATGACATGATTGCATCACGCAATTCCTGCAGATTTTTCAGGTGCACTTTCAAGCTGTGAATCTCCCATTCTACCACATCCCAAAGGTGTTCTATTGGATTCAGATCCGACTGGTGACTGGGAAGGCCACTGAAGAACACTGAACTCATTGTCATGTTCATGAAACCAGTTTGAGACGACTTTTGTGTGTAAGTTTGTTAACTTCTCTTGCTAGCCATTGTTAACTCATTTTGCTTTGGTGAATGTAACTGTAACTGTTGACGGCCATTTTGTATAGAACATCAAATAACAGCAATGTCTGAAGGTGAAATAGAGAGTAGTTTTCTCTCATTGGTCTTCCTGGTCTGGTCGTAGCGGAGGTAACATCCTTGTCGAAGGTCTGGCATTCAGTGCTTCCTTATCTCGGAGCTGTGAGGTTACCGACGGTGCACCACTTAACACCCCATACCTCCCACAAGTTATTTTAGTGTCGACTCTCCAGCCAAAGTCGGTGCTCCATCGCAGCCGGCCGGGAGTTGTAAATAGTGCCTGATAGAAATGTGAAGTGAGCTTTGTGGAGAGAGGGCCCAAAGCGTGCATGTTGATGAGCCCTAATTCCTTTTGAAGTCAGGGTGTTAGCTTTCCTCCCCCTCCCAGACAAGCAGGGGGATGGAGATGTTTGGACAGTTTGAGGGAAAATGGGAGGGAAAATCAGCTTTGCTGCCTTGAGTCACTACTCTGCTGTGGAACACTCAGATCCTGAGGTTTATGCTCTGGATAATGGAAAAGCATGACTATAAGGATTATTAAATGTTTCATGGTTGATGTTGGGTTGTGTAAATACAGAAAGTAATTTTGTGGAAATTGAGAAGTGACACACGTTCTCTCTAAAATATTATGAGATCATATTAACTCTCAGACAGACAGAGTGTTTTGTTTGTTACTGTCGGCAAATTATATTAGTTTGCATTCTACACATTAGATGTTCATCACTAATATTATAGCCTGGCTGTTTTGTTTTTGATTTGGTATTAAACTTGATCTCATTGTGTAGAATAAATCTGTTCGTACTCTACTGTGTGATGTATTTAGAACTTCCAAATGTGGCTCTATCAACCTCCTCTCACAGGGACAGAATGTCAGGTCACTTGCTCCAGCATGGCGTAGGCGGTCTGTCCCCACTGTCACTAAGAATTTGTCACAGCACATGGCATCTTCAGCAGGACATGTGTCACAAGTTCCCAGGTGTTATTTCTGACCCGGAGGGCCATGGGGAACAGAAATGGCAGTTATTTCCCTAAGGGAGATCACATGTTGTTTGGCATCCCGAGGCAAGAAGCAGGCCTTTGTGAAGACCTTTATTGGATTTAGGCCCCCGCGCAGTCTGCATGTCTCCGCTAGACGAGCAGGCTGACTGTGCTCCATGCTCTCTCACACACACTCAGGCCCAGAATGCTGTACCTCTACAGGCTGAGCAGGTCAGGCTCAGCAGAGAGCCACATTCCTCTGCTCCCTGGTCCAGCTGAGGCAAGAACATTAAATCAAATCTTACTTTTAAGGAGGCCATAACCAGCTTCTGGTGGTGGCCGCTGTGCAGTGCTGTGCAGTGCTCACACAGGGACAGAATGTCAGGCTTTGTGGTTTTAAGAAGTGAGGGCCACCGACTGGAACAGGCACAAGCACATCTTTGTTTTCCACCTCTCCATATGGAAAAAAGAGAGCGAGAGAGAGAGAGGGTTTTTTAAGCTGCAGAGTGGTTACAACCGTGAGATGGTGTGAGATGAGCTTACACCTCGCTGGGGCCAGCAGGCTCCCTTTGTCTGTGCCATAGTACACCAAACACACAAATATAGCATTTTCCACACAGTTTAAACAGCATCCGTCCTAAAAGACCCGAACTTTGATGATTTTCATGGAGACATACTGTCTAGCCTACTGTAAATGTGTTTGCTCTGCTCCAATACTTTCTCTTTACAGGGATTGGACTTTATTCATAGAACCTATTCGGTTAATGTATGGCTCCTAAAAGGTTTTGGGGGCAGAAATAGACAGGTGTAATTAAGGCTAATTTTCCTGCCAATCAATCACTGGGCTTATGTAAACGGATCAGTAACAATGGGCTCAGGTTGCCCTGCCAGCTGCTCCCCCTGTCAATCCCTCTGACCCCCCCAAATGGACTGCCCACCGCCCCCCTAATTAACTACCCTCAATTAAACACTAATAGGCTGATTAACAGACCCTTGGTTGTGCTGTAATGGCCTGTCATTTCCTTCTGGTGCCCCTCTGAAATGCGTCCTGACTGCAGCGTGTTAATCACTGCCCACTCGGGAGTGCTCTCCTCTCAGCAGGGACTGGCTTTGGCAAACTGCACCCTCCACTGTCCCCCAGCTCATTCCACTGTGATTGATCTCCCTCAAAAGAAGCCCATGTCTGAACCACAGTTATTTCTATGATTTCATCTGTGTCTTATGTAAAGTAAAAGTGTCAGGGGGACTGGCGATTTAAGAAATGCTCCATGCAGTAAAATAAATTACAGGAGAGAAGCTGCTAAGCCACAGCTGGACACATTGGAATAAATCACACATAATGCTGACATGCATGCGGTTTGGGGTGAACAGTTTTGTAAAATAATCATCAATTTATGGGAAAAGAGTGTTAAACAGATGGACCAACAACAGAATCTTCTTCCTAATACGATACATGGGAAGGTATGATGACACAGTCTAGCTGGCATTATGGTGATACATGAAGGTACTTTCCTGCTTTAATGCTGGGATCCCATCTTTCCTCAAGTTGGCTGTAGACACTGTGTTCTTGTGGATGTTCCATTGAAATGGCTGTACCTTCATTAGAACAAAGTTTGTTCCACATTTCAACGATCACTTCGTGGTCCAACATTAGTCCCTTTACCAGACTGTATAGACTTCTAAATACACATGTCTCATTTCCTATCATAAATCAAAAAGCATAAGAGTCCATTCTGTATGTTCCCTTCAAATGTAAACTTAATAACAGAGCTCATGTCAGATGTGAGTGTTGAATCAATTTTTCACTCTTTACTAGTGCTTTAATCAGACACACGCAGTACATTATGTTGATAATATTTATGCCAAAATTCATTACAAGAAACTCCTCTTGTAGAGTGATATATCACCAACAATCCACAAAGGCTCTTTGTCTACCTGGATTGCAGCCCTCTTTTTAAACTTCTCGTTTTTCTCGCCAAACTCGCTTTGCTTTTTTTAATACAGTCAAAGCCCTTGCTGGTTGGCGCTGACAGATGTTATATTGTGTTTAGGAACAGTGTATCAGGATTTTATGTATGCCGAACGCACAAGGTTGACATCACCGTAGTTAATTCTCCCTCCTCTGACTGGCAGATGTTCAGTGATATCTCAGATAATTGGAATACATCCCCACGCAGATGTTTCTTTAGAGAAATTAACTACTTTACAATTAATGCAGAAAACATCCTCACATACTGTAATATATACAAAGAGATGTGCACCTGCTGTATCAGCTTGAACATCTCAAATCTTCTCTCTCTGGCCAGTGAATGGATCATGTGTCATTGGAGGCTGACACAGTATCCCAGGATGCTTTGTGGTGGCACAAAGGGCACACGGTTGGACTGGCAGTGATGGTTCAGGGGCTTCACAGTGGCAGCCAGGCCTCCATTGTAGAACGCTCTCTTTCCATTTGCTAATCCTGACAACATGGAGCGCTTTAGAATTGTGCTGCTCCCTTCCTCGCGAGCTCCTCCTCAAGAGGGTCTTAGATAGCCTCCCTTTCACACACCAACAAAGTGGAACCGGTTGCCGCTGTGCTCCTTTCTGATGCAAATGTGGGCAAATAGAAAACATTGTTCATCAGCTTTGGTTCATGGTCTGTGTTTCTCTGGGTTGGTCTTTCTACTGCTCCCCTGAGAGAGATGTTCCCTTTCAAGTGTAACCTTTCTGTCTCATTCAAGACTTCCTCTTCTCTTTTAGAGAAACAGCAGAGAGAAATGACCAACGAGAGAGAGAGAGAGAGAGGGGGGGGGGGGGGGGGGGGGACAGGCAGAACAGGCAGCTCTCCCAAATACCTCTACTCATGTCACTTCTCTATGAGGATGAGGATGAGTAGGCCTGAGGCAGGAAGCTCCCCCTTCACTCTCAATGTACAGTTAATTCAGCTGCTCTCTCTCTCTCTCTCTCTCTCTCTCTCTCTGCTAGAGTAGTCTTCTTAAAAGAGCCTTACAAATCCTTGATGTGTTTGGTGATCCTACCTGTCATGTATCATTGCTTAATCAAGAACCATACAGTATCTGTTCCTCATTACGGGATGTTTGAGAACATACAGTAAGTGAGGCACAACCATTGTCACTGTAAGTTAAACGACACTAAATATGGTATGTGTGTTTAAATGCTCCATGATATGTGAGCAGTACTCCACCAACTGCTATTAGTAAATGCTTCAAGGGCACAGCATAACACTCTCTCATGAAGGGCCCTGCATTGATTCAAATCTATAGCACAAAGTTCTTACTTTATCAAATCTTACTTTAATTATTGTATACTAAATACTAAATTTGTCCAAAGAAACAGTGTTGACTATCAATTCTTTCATTATGAATGTTAAATTAGGTTATCCCTCTGATTCTTTATCTAATTTTCTTTCAATACCCATCTTTTTCACATTCATAGACCCTCACCATCCAGCCCTAGCTTTATGACTTTGTGTACTTCAATCTGCAGTTGAAAAGCTTGTGTTAACAAATTCCTTTAGATTATGACACATGATAGCGCTAAGACAGAGAAAATAACTGGAGACCACCGGGTTAGAATGGGGAGAAGCATGGTGCCAAGGTCAATGTCAGGGTGTCAATAAAGATGCCTTTACCCCCGCCAACTGTGGAGCTTTCATTAAATCTCATATCAGGATACATAGGACTAATCAAAGAAGTACGCAAACATACCCAGACTGTGGTAATTTTATTCATATCAGAATCTGAGATACAGATTTATTTTCCCCCAGTATTGCTGCAGTGTAGCACCAGGCCAGATATGTGATTCATATGTGCAGGTGGTTAAGGATATCCCCATGAGGAAGAGCTCCCACCGAACTTGAAAGAGATTATTTTCCCCCTTTGCCATTTTATGAAAACAGTAGTCTAGAGGAGAGAGGCAGGATAGTTCAGGAAATGAAAAAAGACTGTAATTCAAGCACATTGTTTAAAGCTATGACTGTCCTTGCTGGACGATGAGCCATTGTAGATTTAAACTGTAAAGTTTAATGAGTAGAATGAAGAGATGTAGATTGGGCATAGGGTCAGAATAGAAAATAGATTTTTAAAATATAGAATATAACGGACATAAATAGTATAAAGCATATCCTTTTGAGGAAAGGTGTGGCGTCACAGATTGCATGGGGCTTGGTGTATGTCGGAGTGCTCTCTGAGCCCTCCTGTCTGGCTAACGACAAGGCCTTCTAATACAGCAAGGCCCCATGCCATGCTGGAGAAGCAGGAAGCTGGGAGCTGCTGTCTGCCTGTGATCAGCAGCAGGGACACAGGCTCAGGGATGAAATTGAACTCAGGGATGGTCGTTTATCACTAGGGGAGAGCAGAGGGTAGAGTGGGCACAGGGCAGGGGGCCAAAGGGGGCCAGATTTAGGGAGTTTCTCTTTGGACAAGATGCTGTTAAATAAACCTCTCCACATCTGCAGAAGGCCTCCGGTTTCTGACAGCGCTGCTGGCAGCCTGACAACGGCTCCTTTCTGGCCTGATGAAGACTGTGTGTGCATGTGTATGTCTCTCTGTCTCTGTCTCTTTCTCTCTCTCTCTCTCTCTCTCTCTCTCTCTCTCTCTCTCTCTCTCTCTGTCTCTCTCTCTCTCTCTCTCTTTCTCTCTCTCTCTCTCTCTCTCTCTCTCTCTCTCTCTCTCTTTCTCTCTCTCTCCCTCTATGACTTGCATAGCTGAGCACAAGGTCACAGTCTCTCCAACGTCACCTAGATTTATGCCAGATATCTTGTTTTCTTTGTTTTCATATCTGATGCCATCATCCAGCCTTATTCTGTCAGGACACGTATTCGCAGGGATAAGATTATAAGAGAGAAAAACAACAAGGAAAATATGAGGTGGGGGGGGGGGGTGTCAGTTAAGCAGTCTTATGGCCTGTGGTAGAAGCTGTCCCGAAACCTGCTGGTCTGGGTCTGAATACTCCAGTACCGTTTGCCAGACGGTAACCGAGAGAACAGGGAGTGGCTGGGGTGGCTGATGATCTTCCTCTTGTAGCCCCAGTCCTGTACAGGGCCATTTTCACCACCCTCTGCAGAGCCTTACGGTCGAGGGTGGTACAGCTGCCGTACCAGACAGTGATACAATCGGACAGGGTATTCTGTATGGTGATCACTGTATGGGTGTGGTGTGACCATGTTAAGTCCTCAGTGATGTGGACACCGAGGAACTTCAAGCTGCTGACTCTCTCCACTGCAACCCCACCGATGTGGATGGGGACATGGCCCCTCCCTGCTTCTTCCTGAAGTCCATGGTCAGCTTGTTAGTTTTGCTGATGTTGAGGGAGAGATTATTGTCCTGCCACCAGTCCGCCATGACTTACCTCTTCCCTGTAGGCTGTCTCATCATTGTTAGTGATCAGGCCAACCACAGTCAACCACAACATCAACCACAAGGATGTTGATTCACTGTCTAATGCCAACCATGAAGAGTCAATGGAAGATAACTCTGAGACAATGTTGAAACCAAAACATTGCACAGACATGAAGTAGGATGTGTCTCATGTCTCATACAAGTTATTTTGAATCATAGTAAGGCAGTCAGAAGGTGTCATTGAGGCAACGTCTCATTCCAAATGTCAACCAGACTTCTAAACATAAACTTTGCAAGATATTATAATGTTAACTGTATGTTAAAAAACAAAATACATTTAAAACATGTTTAAGCACTTTATCCATACATTCGTTCCCTCAGTCATATCATACGTAAACATTATGTTGCAAAGGGAAGAAGTGGCTATTCTGTCTCCTCCTCAGGCCTGAGAGGAACATGGTATTGGCAGTTGCGTGTGGCTGAGAGAGAGGCTTGAGAAATAAGGCTGATTTTAACTGTCTGCCCTCTCTGCTCTCCAGCCATGCTATATCAGGCCAGCAGCTGCTGTCTCTCTGCTAAGGCATGCTGGCTGCCTGGGCTTGACTTCCCCGCTCACCGGATCTTACACAAGGCCCTTTATTTTTGGGCTTACGGCCGTCCTGCAATAACAAACAGACCTTGCTCACTTTTTATTAGCAGGGAAAATGAAAACATTTATTTGTGTCTGTCATGAGAGGCCTTGGGTGTCTAAATGGATGTGTTTGTGATCGGCGACCGCTGTAACGCAGTAGTTCTAGGTTTAAGGTGTCTCAGGTGAAGGCTACAGAAGGCTACAGGCAGGCGTACGTTGTGCTTTTCTCTCAAATTCCTTGACACAGAGCCAAAGAAATGTAAGCCTTCTCCCAGCTGTCCCTTGGCACATCCAGGCATGGCCTTTATCTGATTTGGGGGAGTTTGAGAGTGTGCAGTGTGAATAGTACGTCTGTGGCCTGCAGCCTATTCACCCACTGCAGCCCAGAGATCGCTCCTCAAACAACAGGCTAACACAGTGTAGAGGCCTAACGACTGCAGCCAGGCCAACTTCCCCTGCATCGCAATCAAGTTTCAAGTCACGAACCACAAGGAATCCTAGCTTCTCTGTCAACATATCCCTGTCTCTTTTCGACTTTTTTGTAATGTTTTCTAGCTTAAATTTTTGCTTGATTTTCAAAGCCGGAGTCAATGGATGCAATAATATTTTAAAACATTATCACCCAGTGTTGAGTTAGCTATGGAAATAAGAACCACATGTCTGGCCACATTCTGTACATAAAGGTAGGTATATAGGGAACAAATAGCTCTGCTATTTCTCCTCAACCTCCTACCAGTCCCTTACCTCCTGCCAGCAGATGCACTGCTACGAGCCAACCACAACCTCAGGACAGACCTTCCCTGGTGTTCAACAATGTATTTTATCTTGAATAAGGAACATTTCCGCCCAGAACCCACATAATTCAAACAATAAATTCATACCACCCCTATTTCAGCCATTATGAAATTCAGAGTTATTTTCACATGTATTTTGTGGGAGCGAAGTGGTTCCAGACTGTTAATGTCTATCACAGGAGAGAAGGAGCACCATGATTATTTTGATATAAAGGTCCAAATAAACCCTGTGTAGGTTGTGACCCCACTGATCTGAACCAAATGTGCCACACTTTCCGAACTTTGTTTAAAGCATTACACTGCCTAGTGACTGAGGTACTGCACAAAAATATGTTTTCACATTTACCCTCTTCCTAAGCTCTTTCTCTCCAAATGTTGCTATAAAACATTCCTTCAGTAAGAACATTGCTGCACACAGGCCTGGCTTTATCCCCACTACGGTTTATTTACACAACATCATTTGTCAGGTAGTCAGCAGGCAGGTTTAAGACAAATATACAAATCCTTACTTGAGCCAAGCTTTTGAAAACTCCTTCAAAATGTGTTTAAATTGATATATTTTTCATAGCTCATAAATTCATCAGTTGCTTCACCTCATAAGCCTCATCTAGTTTGTTGCACTTAAACTACAGAGAACACGACTGTTTGCGACAGATCAGTAGAAGTGGACAAACATGTTCTTTATGGAGAAATCTCTTTTGAAGATCTGGTGATTCATCAAGTGGCAATTGTCAACACTTTCAAACACGTTCAAAGACCTGGGAGTCCATCTAACATGTTTCGACTATCACTCTCCTTTTTCTCCCGCAGAACAATTTACACGGTTCCCAAAAGCTGGTCAATATTTATGTAAGCGTGTACATTAGGGCAGGCTGACAGGCCCTGATCAAACATCCCTTTCATGTGGGATGACCTTCCCTTGACTCTGCTCTCAGAAGCCCCTAACCAAGCTGGGGGTAATCAGATGTCAGACTGGGTGTTCGCCAGGGAATCTAGCAGCGCCTCATACACACGGGACACAGGCTGCACGTCCCACATGAGCTGCTGTTTGACTACCCTTTACCTTTATGTTCACCAACGCACGTCTCAGCAGTGGCATGCAGCAACTTTCATGTTCATGAACAGAGGTTATGAGCAGAACAAACCACATGGTTAGTGTTGGCTCACTTTCTTGGGCTTTCATGCACTTTTTTCAATATCATATTGAATGCCTCAAAGTATATCCATATTAAGCCATGACTCTGCAGGATTAAATGACGAGTTTGCAAATTATTGTGTCCAGAAGACCATACCATTTGTATGAGGTCTATGCCTCTTAAACAGTCACCACTTAACCATTGTGGTGAAGCCTTGCATAGACCATACTGCAAGTGGTTGTCTAAAGTCATAATCCACAAGGCCATGTATTTACATAGTAAACACAGAGAGCAGGACCGTTCAAGACCTTAGAGGTGTTTGGCAACTTTTCGATTAGAATTACTGGAAATGTTTTCTCTGAGGTTTTTCAAGTCATTTGTCAGGCATGGTAAGTAACTATCAGTGTCATCTAGATATGGGGGAGTCTTGGTTCTATGTCTGGCGGTTCTGTTTTGCTACTCCTGAGCCAACTGTCAGACTGCTCAGTAGGTGGACACTAGCTGTGTTTCGTGGCTCATGAATAAAATTACATGATGCAGAAACTCTAGGGGGGCAGACTCCAGGCTCCAGTCTCTACAGCGGTGAGCGGCAGTGAAATAATTCTTAGTTTCCTTTTCAAGAGGCTTTTGTGCTATCATGCTAGTAGCAGCTTTCGACTTTGAGAGTGCCATACTTTCTGTTGAAAGTCTTTCGCTCTCGCTTTCTCTCAATTCCTTTTCTTTCCAGCACTTACTCATTCTCTCCTCTACCTCTGACTAATGAGGCATGACTCTCAGAGGAAAAAAAAAATGCAACTCTGTGCTGCTCTAGTGCTTCATTCCTGGTCGGTGTGTCCAAAAAGTGAATGTTTGAGCTAAATATTAAGTCTGGAGTCGAAGAACTGACGACAATCCCATGACAGGTACCATCTGTAGATAAATTGTCCTCCACATTGTAATCCCCTCATTTAAATCATACCTAAAAATGGTATGAAAATGAATAAGCCCTATACCATGATCTCCAAGCAAATCAAATTTGTTTTGTATATCATAGGCAAGTTCCTCAAGAGGCAAGTGGGCACATATGGAGGGAACAGACTTTGCTGTAGGTCAGCTCTGTTAGCTCTGTGTGGACAGAGACCATTCTCAGATTAGCCTTGCCTCACCAAACTGTAGCATTGCTCTGAGCCCGTTATTGTCGCGGTGCCTGTGAAAACCAGGTTACAGTGGCTTTCACAGCTGACTGAATAACGCCCCCCTCACCCCCTTTCTTCCCCATCAACCTTACCTCCCTCTCTCCCTCTTTTCCTCCACTCTGTTCCCCTCATAATAAGAACAAAACTCACTCAGCTGGAACTGAGGAGAAACGTTCGCCTGCAAACACATGATTCACTTACTCAATTAGTCTGTCCATTCAACGTTTCTTTTTATACCTCCTCCAACATGCCTTGATTTTGTGCCATTCATTCCACCGACTTATCAGTAATTAGTAAGAGGGAAGAGAGAGAGAGAGAGAGAGAGAGAGTGAGTTTGTGTAGACAAGACAGCTCCATCTCAAACTCTGGAGCTGTGATTCACCCGCAACTGTATCACAACTACTGTAACTCTTGTTAGTGAGGTCATGAATAATACACACACACAATGGTGAAAAGTAAGAAATCTACTCTGTCCTCTAAATATGTTGTGTGATTGCTGAGTACATCAAACCTAATCATAAATTTTTCTGGATGTTCCCTTAGGCAATTCATTACGGCAATCATGTGTAGGGAAATGTGATGTAGAGAGAGAGAGAGAGAGAGAGAGAGACATTTGAACCTAGCTAGTCCAATAGGATTTGTGAGCTGCGAGAGGACTGTGTGCACACAATGTTGGGATTAAGATATGTATTACTGAAGAGCTGCTGGCAGTAGGAGACATGATCTCTGTCCAATGCCCTCTCTCTCCAAATAATGTCAGTGACCTACTTCTACTCCTACATCTTCTGTACAGTGGGCCTTATGTTTAAAGAAGACTGCATTTGTTGAAGTTATTTGCAACGTTTGAATTGATATAGCCTTTGAGACAGCAGAGATTGAAGTGTGTGGCACATTTTTTTATGTGCTTTACTGCTTTTGCTTGAATACAAATTGGCTTGCCTGGGACCTTAGGCGTTTGGCTGAGGTTCTCCCAGTCAACAGTTTGACGTGCAGCTTTTTCCAGTGAGCAACCCTGCTGTATGGGCAGGTGCCATGCTGATTCCTCACGTCTTCGCTTGAGAGAGCCTGAGAGAGAGAGGTTGATTAGCAAGTGTGAGATCACCAGCTTGTCAAGTCTATACAACGGTCGTGTTGCCTGTCCTGAAAAGAGCATTGTGCTATAAGATAAAAAAGAGAAACACTGCAAATAAAATAGGAGCAGCACTATGTACATGCAGACTGCAATGTATGTATTATGGCCATGGTACAATACTTTGGAGAAAGTTTGTTACCAAATGTTTCCTTCACTAGAATCTCTATTCATGGGCACACAAGAACAGAGCTATACAGCGCACTGGTGATGGATGCCTACGTTTGGTCAAAGGGAACATTCAGGAGAGAGAGCGAGATGATGATGGGCACATTTACTGTACTTTTTGTGCTGGTTGGTTTGGTTACAAAAAAGAGACCTAGTCACTTTGACTATAGGTTTGGTCCCTTATGTTCACCTACCGTATGCTGAGTCTGCTGTGTTGTTCTTGAGGGCAGGTCTCCCTGCCCGGTTCTGCTTATCTAAGCACATCCAGTCTGGTCCAGTTTTGAGCCACTGCTCACTTTCAGCTCAGTGTTACCCCATCGAGCTGGATGTGTGGTCCATTGTGAGTGTGGTGACAGGCCAACAGCCTACGGACCACCAAGGTGAAGGAACAGCAACAGTACTGGGTCCAGCAACAGCAGGGGGAAGGGAGACAGGCCGCTGAGCCACTCAGGGCCACTCAAAAACAAAAACGCCAAGGAACTTCACCATTTTCTACTGTAAAGAACACAGAGGTGCATTTAATAGTTTTAAAGGCCAATGATAATGATGATATCATTTTGTTCCCAACATGTTGTTTTTATCTTTGTGTGAGGAACTACCGTATGTCTTGAACTACTACTGGATAAACAATGTGGGGACCTCACTGTTGGACTGATACTCTACACAACACTACTACTACTACTGTGTTATTGCTAGGTACTGTTAATTAGAGATCTGAGTTACCGCTGTACTGGTGTATCTGATATCTGTTTGTCACTTTGAATAATGAGCCTAAAAGGAATGGATATAGTTAGGGAAAACTATTCCACCTTGCCTATTTGAACAGTGGTTTTCCATATAAATTAGTATGCTGGAATGCTATCTATATGGAAGTGGGTGTTTTGATGTTATAGTAATACACCTGAAATTGGGTTTTTAATTACGAGTTTGGAAAACAGAGACTTTGGCATTAAGTGAAAAGCATTTTGTTTCAATAGGAATGTTAGAGGTTTGTTGTGGAGATCTGCTGTTAAAAGTGTGTCCCACTTCTCACCATCATTTCATTTACCAGTCTGCCTCTGCCACATTTTTTTTTCTTTTGGCACAGTTTTATAATCATAATCACAATAATTTGCCTGCATAAACAGCTGTAACAAAAAAATCTAAATTGTGCAGTGATTGCAGTAGAGATTTATGCCAGGCTTGATTCTTTTTGATGTTGTGTTGGCGTTAGAACTGATCCCCCGTTACATAGTACATGATCTCTCTGCCCTTCCTATATCACCAGCCCTCTCACAGCTCAGATGACACAAGGCTGTATGACATGCTGATGTCCATGCTCTGATATGGTCCAACAGAACAAGAGAGTGTCATTCCTCACATTCTTCCCCGGAGCCTCTGTTCTCTCAGGATGACCTTCAAGTTATCTCTCCATCAATGCATGTCTGAGAGGGAGTGAAGGAGGGTGAGTGAAGGAATGGAGGGGAGGGGGATCCGTAGATTGGGGCTGCTTGCTGCTTGTAGAGCTGGTCTGACCTGTTGGGAGGAATGAGAGCGTCCACAGCAGCAGCAGAAGCAGCAGCAGCAGCAGCAGCAGCAGCAGCAGCAGCAGCAGCAGCAGCAGCAGAAGCAGCCATGTACTGGCAGTCTGGCAGGCGCCTGGGGTGTGTAACTCTATGTCGTGAATGAGGAGTCAGACCCCAGGCTAACACTGCTGTGTGTGTGTGTGTGAACCCTTCCTATGGGCCCTTTGGGCACAGTGTATTCCAGACATGTCGGAAAGGAAGTAGACCCAGGGCAAAGAGACGGCCCACGAGGCGAGGTCACAGAGGTTGTCTCCATGGACACGTCAGTGCCCAGTCAGATCCCAATGGGAGACAGCAGACTCGTTTGATGTGTTGCCATAACACAGGTTCTCATGGCCTCACACTCATGCACACATACAGCTGGGTAGGAAACAGGGCTTGCAGTTCCTCTCCAAGCTCTCCAAGCTCAAAAGTAAAGCTTCCACCTTCACACTCAAAATGTCAGCTCCACTTTATTAAGTCATTTTAGGCCCACTGCATCCAAATAGAGCACTAAATCTGTCAGTCTTTGGAGCGCAAGCCAGAAAAGTATTGGGCCCTCCTGCTAGGATATTGCCTCATGTCACGATAATGCAGTCGTGCTGTGGAAGTGAATTAAGGTACAGAGACTGAGTGCACACTGGAGCTCTGTGAGATGCGATGTGACTCACTGCACAGATATGATTGCTGTTTCTCTGCTGGCTACAGAGATCGACCTGGATCTGAAGTTTCCCGATCTGGATGACACTGAACTGTATCTGGTCACAAGACCACAGAGGAATCTGTTAACCCTAACCCTAACAGGCTAGATTGTGTGTAGCCTCTAGCCGTAACCATATACATTTTTCACACTGGCCTGTACACGTTCCTTATGGTGTAAATCCTGATAGCCAAACAGTCCAGGCCTAATTGGTGGATGTGTGGATGTGCGCTCAGGCACAGCTGAGGTCGAAGGGTGTCATACCCTGCCTAATCAACATCAACTGCTTGTAAATTACCAACACATGCTGCCTAGTTAGAGCCTAGTTGGACCTGACCAGCCACGGCCCTCTGGGTTCATAGAGAATGACATGCATCCCAATGGCAAAAAATACAAGAGTCGGTTTCCAGGGTGGGAGCGTTTTGGCCTGGAATGAAACGACCGCTTACGTAGTTATTTCTGTGTCATGACTCATGCCTTGTAAAAATACAACATGCTCATTTGAAAGCCAGTCTGATGTTACCGTAACATTGTAACATATTTTTTTCTTTTAAAGTGTTCCAATTGTTTACACCTGTTTGAACATCTCCCCAAAAATGTAATATAATCCCTAATTATTTTCTCGAACTTACTTACTATAGCAAAAGTTGTTTTCAAAGGCTAATGTCTCCTTGATTTTTGGGGAGATCTACCGCAGTCCACATCAATCTATTGCAAGTTTCTCCGATAGAAAATACAGAGCTGAAGTAGGCACAGCGCCACCCATTATTATGCTGCAGACTTATGGCTGCTGTGTTCCAGAGCACATTAAACACACTCCAAAACCACAAGCTACTTCTGAACTTCACTTCATATCGGCTCTAAGGCTAAGTTCTAAATGGCGCTCTGCCTGTTGAACACTGCCCAGATGACTGCTCCAAGTCGCCCCCAGTTATTCTCCCCGTGAGGTGACTGTGACATTAGTCGCCCCAACGGAGGTCCACGGGCACGATGTGACACTTTATAATAAAATAACTCTGCCGCTGTGAAACCCATGTCCCCCTCCTTTCCTAACTTTCCCCTCAATGTCTGTTTTTAACAAAAGCGTTGTTACATTTTCAAAATCATACATGGAAAAAAATCTGGGCCGATGTATTTTCCTCCACACGCAGGGAGATGGACAAATTCACCCAGATAACAGACATTTGGAATGCTTTTGTGTGTAACTCAATTGCTTTTTATAAGACAGGAGATAACATCACTGTTGATGAGCAATTCTTTCAAACAAAAGCTTGGTGCCCCTTTACGCAGTTCATGGCTAACAAGCCCAACAAGTTTGAATGTGGAATGAGCTGGTGGAACGAGCTTTCCACTGCTGTCATGACTGCAGAGTCACTACCCATCTTCCGCTGTAGATTGAAGACCCATCTCTTCAGGCTACATCTTAACTGTCCTTCATAAAGACCTCTTCATCTCCACTACCGCCCTGTGCAATTTTCTCTCCTGAAAATAAAATTACAAAAAATAAATAATAATCTTCCTTTCTTCTAGCACTGTGACTGCCAATAGCCCCTGGTCCTAGCATAGATTACTTTTTCTTATGATGACTGATGGATAGATGATTTACTCACTTAGGCAAATGTATTTGCTGTAAGTCGCTTTGGATAAAGGCATCTGCTAAATGCCATAAATGTAAATGAATGTGGTTTACATGGTGGAGCAGAAGAGCTGATGGATTTGTCTGTGGGCTTTACTGATGCATTTGCGTAAAAGCCTATAGCCACTGAAAGAAGAAGTGGTTTTGTTTCAATCAGATTTGTTTTCTTTTTACATGTTATCAAGCATTGGCTGCAGTTTTCTTTACAGTATGTACAGTTACACCAATTACGTCCATCTAAAAATAAATATGTTAAAGTATACGTAAGCTCTTTCAAATACAAAATGTGGTATATCTTAAGTACGGACTAAACACAACCAGTGCATTATTTTTTGCATGGTATTGATCTAATTCACTCTGGGTACTTTGGTTAGTAATGAGGGCCTGGGACTTCTAGTGTTAAGGCTCTTCAGTACCGCTCAAGACTCAGGAGGGGTCTACTGTATGCTTACTGTAGCTACCATGTTTGGTCTTAAGAGCGAGAGTATATACTGTGGCACGGAGCTCCTGGCCATTGAGAAAACCACACACTCCCCCATGCCTGCTGCTCCTCTGGTCTCCTAATTAGCTCCTTATAGTTCCAGCCATTATTTAGGTCTGGACAAAAATCCCCCTATTCCCCACTGGAGACCATAAATCTGCTTAAGTCTGCCCAGCCAGAGCATGAAGGCCCGAGCATGTAGTATACCCGTGTTCACGTGCGCACAGATGACCCATTCTAATTTCATTAGCAGACTAGCTATGCAGTTTCTATCGCCCGGCTCCACCGCTAGCTGGAAACATAACACGCAAATGAAATATTATATTTTCTCAGAGTGGCTGATTTACAGAGCTGGTGATTTAGGCCGTCTTGCAGCCAGGCTAAGCTATGCTGGGTCTGTGCCTATGCAGCGGGACTGAGTTACAGCTTGTCTTGCTCTGTGTCCAGCTGGAGTTGACTTCATCTTACTGGACTGACAGACTCAGACCTAATGGAAGAAGCAGATGATTTTGGGGGGAGTTTTGGAGAGGTACATTAACAAACAATGTCACATTGTTGCAGTGAGACATCAGAACCCATATCATATCATATCAGCGATGCAACCCTTTAAAGAGTACTTTACTCTTAACTCTTAAATCTCCATGATTTAGCACCCCTGAACTGATGTGATCTCAGGTCACCTCAGGTCATGGGCTTGCTGCTTTTGGAGGTTATCAGAGACATCGCCTCATACCTCTTGGTTGACATATCTGTCTCTTATCCTATCAGCTGACCTAGATTGAATAGTCTCAAGGCTTCTCCTTTGTCTCAGTGACATTGACCATAGATGTAGATGTTTTTTAGGTAAGACCTTAGCTTGCGTTATCTGCCATCTACACTATTGTATAGTCTCTATTTGCCACCCTCCTTACCTCTAACGTTCATCCGTATTTCACACTGCAGTGTCTCAGCCCTGGTTGGCATGTTGTCTGCATGCTGCGAAATAACACATCTGTTGCTGTACCCGATAGCGGCTTTATTCTGCCGTGTGTGTGCTTGGGTGACAACAGCCCCTCCACTAACAGGTGTCACCAGTATTCTCACTATGTACTCTCCCATCTTGACAGGCCTTACATATTTTGGCGAAAACACACATTCCATCTCTTGGTGCCTTGTCGTCATCCTCCCTTACGAGTAGAAGTGCTCTTTGGCTCTCGAAAATCACAATTCTGCGGCTTGCACGCTCTTCGGCTCGCATCAACATATCCAGGTCTAAAGAAGAGTAATATATCAGTCTGTAATTTGGCATGGGAAACTGATCTGTGTTACCACCATGTCTGGATGGCTTGATGTGTAATAGCAACCGGCAGTGCTGGAAAGTAATAGCATTGAAGAGGACACACTGGCATGTAATGCAATCTCTAGCGAGCGCATCAATATACAGGGGTGCTGAGTACATAAAAATCACGCATACATCCAAGAACCAGGATGACTGCTCATAAACAGATTTTATTAATAGCCATCCTCTGGTGTTGGTATTCCATTTGCCTGTGAACCAGCCAGGAGGTCTCTGGATGGCTGGCCTGCCAAAACACTGCCATGCTGTGATGGCCATATCCCAGACATATAAACCTGGATCACTACAGCCCTGCCCTATGTATAGCCTGGGTGAGATCATTGTATCCTTACACCTTTGAGTTATGTTTGTACAGTACCAAGTACAGACAGAGAGCAAAGTGATTTGTTTTATTCTAGGTTCTCATTCAGTGAATGACAGGGTGTGTGGTTGCTTCCCCCCAGCTTGCTTCAGAGTTTGGTTGTCTTGTTTGTTTACAGCGTACGTTCTTCATGAGTGGTGTGCTGCTAGAGTCTAAACATCCTGCATGTGGCATGGGGTTTTAATTATGCAAGACTGTATGCTGTGTGTGTGTGTGTGTGTGTGTGTGTGTGTGTGTGTGTGTGTGTGTGTATGTGTGCGCACGTGGGTGTGTGCGTGTGTTTGCATATGGTATAAGCACTCTTAAAGGTCCACATTCATCCAGCGGGGCCTAGCAGTACCCAGCAGCTCTCAGACCTTGCAACAGAGCGTCTGTTGTGCAGCCCTGAGTGGAACTGCGTCAGCTCCTCTGGGAAAAATGTGAGAAATGCCTTCGAGAAACTGCTAAGTCCATTTCTGTAAAGGACATTATTTTCGGAGAAAGCCTGGATTCTGGTGGTATAAAATCAATCAGGGGGAATATGAATGGCAGGCAGATTAGAGGGCAGATATGATCTTTATTCCGGTCAAGTGCCTCAATTTCTCAGAACTGGATCACACTTCTTTAAAGCACCGAAGCACAGTATCTTTCCTCTGTCTGTCTCTCATTGAGGACTCCCCCTGGCTGACCAGACACAATTACCCATGGTTCCCAGGGGCGGAGACTGCCACCTTATCTTCACCAGCCCAGGGCAGGTCTTCAGAGATCTACATGTGTTAAAGCCTGTTCTGATGAGAAACCTCCTCTCCTCTAACATCATATTACTGTACCAGACACCTACCACCCCCTCAGAGGAGATGTCCCTTCACTTCCTCACTGTCAAATCAGAACAGAGCATAGACAGCCTCAAAACTTAGTCAACCCAGGCTTCCATCATTGTCACAGTTTTATGATCCCCGTAGACGGATATATGATTAGTATTATTCTCACAAATCCTCGACTGGGAACAATGGCATAACTCATCATGATGACTGGATTTAGGTTAAAGCTGCCATCAGAATGTGATACTTTGCTAATGTGTTGGGCAGGCTTGACTTAGCTGAGGAGAGAGAGAGAGAGAGAGAGAGAGAAAGAGAAAGAACAGTACCATACTGGTCCAGGTTGGGGAGGTAGTGAATGCAGAGTTGAAGGCGGTGCACAGCTGCATCCACAGCTGTGTGTTGGGTCACAGCAGACCCCTCTCTTTATCAGCCTGATTGGTTACATCTGGCATCATTACTTCCACCTTTGAGTCATCCAGCGTTGAGGGGGCTAGTAGAGGCTGCAGGCTCTGAGAGTCAGACCTGGATGTGAGGGTTTAGCTAAAAGCAACATGGCCTTGTTTTTGTTCTCAGGCCAGGCCAGCCTGTCCTTTGTGTCCTGGTGGTGTTCCAACGTAAGGTCAACATACCTCACAAACAGAATATCTGGAGCATAGCACTGCTCCTTTAATCAGAGCTAGTTCTCCAGGTATCCAGTTTCTTGACTTCCCTTTCGCTACAGCAGGAATTGGCAATGTGTCAACTGATAGCTGCCAATAATTAGCCATCAGGTTGCTGTCATTTACAGCCCCACTGTAGTAAAACCAAGCTAATGACAAATAAGATTTTAACTACTTTATATACTGATACTACTGTGTGGTATGAGGCAAGGATGCAAGTTTTAAGCCTCAAAACAGCCTAGGCAGCACTAATCCCCAACAGTGAGTAATATCCCTCTGGCTTTCTGGTGGAGTAGAGTTGTGATCCAGATGCAGATATTGGCCTGAACTGAGCTGACCTTGAGATGGCAGAAAGGGGTCTGCATGGTGACTCAAGCCCAAGTTTGCGATCACTGTCAAACTAGCCTTGGTTATGGAGGCATCTGGTCGGAAAATGTGCCACAGAGCATTTGGCCATTCCTTGAGTGCCGTTATGTGCCCATTTTGTGAGTGAGGTGAGGGGTAACATGTTGGGATGGGATCTTATTGGATCTCTCTCTTTCTCTCTCTCTCTCTCTCTCTCTCTCTCTCTGCATGGCTGTGGACCCCCGCCCCTCCTCCAGAGGAGCCCGTTTCCTGTCATGGGTCTGTGCTGAAATCAGATCCCAGCCTCGCTCAGGCCTTGTTTTTCTTGGCCGCACACAGACACTCACAGAGAACTTGGAGGCTCCCGCCGCTTTCTCCCCCCCCTCTTTCTCCCCCCCCTCTTTCTCCACCCCTCTTTCTTCCACACTTTTTCTCCTCTTTCCAACTCCTCTCTCCTCACTTGATTTTTCGCATTAGTTTGTTCAAAAAAGTCCTTGTCTTCTCACTCCTGAAAAACAGTTCTCACACTGTGAGTAAATGGCGACTGATAAAGATGTAGAGGAGTTGAAGCCCAGTGATGAGGGGAAGCACAAGGCATCCATGGTTCTCTGGCCATTTTTGGCTGCAATTTGAGCCCCGCCAGTTCAACCAGCACATATTTTAATGACATTTAAACATCTCCAGATGCAATTTTAAAAAAAACGTCCAAACAAAAATGGCTCTGCTTAAGGCTTTTTGGATGACTTTTTTGCCGGTAAATCATTAAGGACGTTTCAGATAATGAGGTCGAGTTGCTTTTTCTCTATTCACTCTCACTCAAATGTCGACAAACGTTACAAATTTACTTGAATCACATGAGAATTTCCAGAAGATGTCCTTTTGGAGAACAACTTAGCATTCCTCCGAGTTCATGTGTTTATTCTGCTGTAGTGCTCTGCTATCCCCCTGGATGTACTGAGCTGAGGTTGACTGAATGTGAGTGATGCAAGCGTAGCATATTGTTTTCCAGTACAGCTCTGTGGCTTGTGGGAACAGGGTTGTAAAGAGGTTTGAATGACAGAAGCGTGCACTCTGGTCAGTCTCCTCATTGTAGTCTTGTGTTTACATGCTTTTGGCCCTCACACCATTGCTATGGCCCAGGGCAGTTTAACTGCAAGTTTGAGTTAGTGCTGTAGAAAAGGTGCTCTGTCTCAAGGGCGAGCAGCGACCATGAGCCCTGAGTGTGTGTGCTTTTCATGGATGAGCACACAACCCTTGCATTCCCCCTGTGTGTGTGTGTGTGTGTGTCAGAGTGAGGGGGGCTGTGGGGTGAAACAGACTGAGCTCATCAGCGACTCTAAACAGTCCCACATTTCAGAGAGAAAGAAAACAGGACTGTTGCTCAGCATTTTAGTTATTAAGAGTGTATGCGGGCAACAGACTGTTGAGCGTTTAAAGAAAGTACCTTTCCCTACACCGCAAAGACATTCAATCTGAGGTCTAAGTCATAATTTAGAGTTTGGTTATCTGAAGCTATTTACTCTCAACTTCCTTTTCCCCTACTCCTACCTACAGCAGAGCTAAAATGAAACCCATATGACTATCTACCAGGCTTTGTGAGTTACTGAATCGAAAAATGACCCTACGCTTGGCTTTCCATCTCCTACACATGCAATGTTTTCCATTGAAGTTGCAGGCTGCAGTCCAGAGGAGGGGAAAAGGTAGGGAGGGAGGGTAACAAAGGGGTTGAGGCCACTGTTGCGTCATACTGTCGACATAACCCCCTGATTGAGTTATCACACAATTACGGCTGTTTAAATAAATAGACAGGCCCCGGAAAACACCCACAACCACAGATACCGCTAGAACCATCATATGGGCGTGCCATCGCTCATCACGCTAGGCCACGACTGTTACTTACATTTAAACATTCTGTACTACTGTAATCCATTCTCCATTACATGATTTGATTATTTTTGTTGTCATTCAAAACTAGATGACTTGTTGTTTTTGTAACTGTTGTTGTTGCCGTTTCCCCAGCATCCCCAGGGCTAGTAATTAGAGGCTGTGATGTGCGGGGTGAGGGGTGGGGGCAGGGCATAATAATTTACTTTTTGGTCTACCGGCCAAGCTGTCTGGTGGATGAGAAAATTCAACAGCCACTCAGATTTTTTACCAACCATATTTTTTGGAAACCAATATTAAGACAACGATCAGAAAAAACATTAGCATGACTCTGACGCATTGAGAATTACTCCCTGCACAGAACGAACCTCCTGTAGGCTTTAATTTTCGTGCCTATCCCTGTCAAAATAAAGAATTAAAACAGCAAAATATTTTCCCCTGCATGTTTTCGATCTCACGCGGTCTCTTGTAAGTTGCTAACCCGTGCTGTCGTGTGTAGTTGAATTTTACTGTTGTGCTTTATTTTAGGTTGTAACCAGATACATTGTTGTAACTAAGAAAGCTCAAAGACTCTGGGGTTTGTTTGAAAGTCAGGAGAAGCATGAGCAGCAGTTATAGTCAGCTAGAGGAGGTAGGAGCAGCAAGAGTGTTGTCACAAATGTTGAATCAACGGTGGCCATAATTGCGAATCACACCAGTTTTGTTTATAAATTAAAGCATAGTATTCGTGAACCTTTGTTGGCCAAACTTGCTCGTATGATTTACAGATTTACCCGCCAATGCCAAAATCTGCGGGTGCATTTGGCGGGTGGCGGGTGTTCATTTTTTGCACTGTGTGGGGTGGGGGGGGGGGGGGGGGGTTTGGATGAGGCCAGAGCTGCCCTTCTTCTTCCCCCAGCCAAGGACCCAGTGCGTGTCTCTGTAGCCATGTCTAAATTAAAAGCCTCTGCCTCTGCATTCACATTCAATTAAAAGCTCCCCTCTGTGGCCACAGAGAAACAGCTGCATCGACTCCACACAGTCTGTTTGTTGTGCCTTCACCCCTCTCCACTCAGGTTTTATACCCCTCTCTCTGATACACACACACACACACACACACACACACACACACACACACACACACACACACACTGAGAAACAGCAAGGCTAGATAAGAGCCAAATCACATACAAATGTTTACATGAGAGGCGGCGTCCCTAGTTCACTCGTTCTTATCTTGGCTGTATAATAATGCACAATTATAGAATAGATAACACAATGTGGACAACAGGCAAGCAAGTAAGGAAATGAGTAAGTAAACAGATACTTTGGCCCATATTCTTTGATGAAAGAAACAGAGTATCTCAAAGACTCAAATCCGTTCGGAAATTATATGTTATGTGTTGATTATGGAGGCTGGTCAGAATTTCCACAACATTGGAAACCTTGATAAGGTTATCTCACAATATGGTTGCCTCTGCTTGTACCTGTATTTGTTTACAGACTGTGCAGTCAAATGGATTATAAACTATGGATAGCGATATGTTCAGTTCAGCCTTTTTGATTTTACTGCATTTGTATAATATGGCCAGGGTGGACACATATTAGCTACCGTGTCTAAATCAGAAGGAAAAACGAGCAACACTTTACAAAGCATCAACTCACTAAACTCAACTGTCCCGAGTGTAATTTCTCCAGCAGCGTCTCCCATGGTGAGAGGTTAGGAATGATAATGTATTCCTTAATGGCAGCTCTGACTGACTGACTGTGATAGGATGACTGGGGAGTCTGATCCAGTCTAAATTTAAACCTGTGGACAGATGAGTCTCGCCAGCGGCCAGCCTCATTCCAGCCACTGATCACCCATGGCAATGAAGGACGGCCCAGGCCTTTGGTCTGTCCGGTCATGTCTAATATAATATAATATATGCCATTTAGCTGACACTTTTATCCAAAGCAACTTACATTGCAGTGAGTGCATACATTTTTCAGAATATATGCTCCCTCCCTCTTTCCGTCCCTCCCTCCCTCCCTCCCTCCCTCCCTCCCTGCCTCTCCGTCTTCAAATGTAGACCTGCGAACACGCAGGCTTCTCTAGAGCAAATCAGAGGTTTGTGGGGTAGAATCAGGCTGCTGCAAGCTGCTACAACTCCTACAACATAGTTTAATCTTGTCTACGGTAATCTCATTCTGAACATGGCAGTCTCCCTGAACCCGATGCACTGTGCTATCCTTATCTGTGCTCTACTCAGTACTCACCTTATGTAATGTAGGTGTAGTTCTGGACTATTTTCACACTGTGTCATTACAAGTCTGGACAGAGCTCAGCTCACACAGATATCAGTGTCCTGTCATTAAAGAGTCTAGGCTATATGTCTACCTTGAGGGCTGTCTACCTGTGAGTACCCATATTCATTCTCCCATTGTATTTGACTATGAAAAGATAATACTATTTGTGTATATATACTGCACAAATACTGTGGTGTGAGCTGAGGCCTTAGTTATGTTCACAGCCTCCAAGGCATCAGCTGAAGGAGAGCGTGTCACTCAGTCTCAACCCAGACAGTTAGGAGTGGAAAAGATGTTTCCATTCTGGTTTCCTCCAACTTCCTTCCTTCTCCCTCCCTCTCTCCATCACTCTTTCTCACTTCATTCCATTCTTCCCTGTAATCAGTGGCCTTTGAAGTGGGCCGCGGAGTGGGGATTAGTCCAGGACCTGTTGTGGCTCTGACCCTGGGGTGAGCCAGGGAGGAGTAATTAGACAGGGAATTAGGAGGAAGCATCACCTTTTTAGCCCAATGAGGCCAGTCACACACACACACACACACACACACACACACACACACACACACACACACACACACACACACACACACAGACACACACACACACACACTCCCATCACACACAGACACACAGACATACACACACACACACACACTCCCATCTGCAGACATGATGACTTAACCTCCATGGTTGCTGATCCAAGACAAAGATTGTTCCAGATCTTCTCTCCACAGTTTGCTTTTATAGTCGTTCGTACTGGTAGGATCTCTGGGGTCAGTTATCTCCTACATTAGTTGCAGAACTTATTGTAACTAGTTTGAGTCCTCAATGTGAGAACGGATGGGGCATAATTGACGTAAAGATGCTGAAGAGAAACATAGGGTCTGAAATACACTTACAGAACAGCTAAAATGATATATATAATTGCGTACATTCCAGTCCTGGAGAATTGTATATGTTGGCATTTGTAAGAATGTAGGACTGTGTGTGGGATGAGCAGGCAGTAGATAAGAGAATTAACTCCGTCAGTCTGCCCAGTTGAGACCAGGCAGGCACTGTGTTATTAAACAGAAACGCTCAGGAGCGCCCACAACACCAAATAAGGGCAACAGCATCTCACCCACCCTCCTCACCCACCTCCAAAAGAATGAACCCAAACCCACAGCCTGCCTGACACGCATGCATTTCTTAGTGTAAAACAATGTGCAAACGTACTAACAAATCCCTCTCTCTCTCTCTCTCTCTCTCTCTCTGTGTCTCTCTTTCTCCCGCAGGTAAGAAAGACTACCCTCTCTTAAAGCCTTTGTGATCTGCCATGTAAGTAGAATGTCACAGTGCGGATTCCCCTTTCTCCCTCCTCCCCAGTATGAGTGTGATACCCTCTGGATACTTGTTGTTTTGACAGCCCCTTGAGTCGGCTGTCTCTAGAAGACAGTGTGTGAATTGTTTAGTGGGGAGCTCCCATTCCCCATCCTCTATCATGTAGTAATCCTGGGTGTCAGTCAAACCACGCCGCTGATTACCGGCACAAGCCGATGCTATCTTCTCTCTATTATACAGCCGTGACAAAAGGAGCCATTTATTGCCTGCAATTTAGTGCTCGTGGTATTGGCTTAGTGATAATAGAGATTGAACCTGGATTGACTTACTCATTTGCATAATCCTTGCTAATGAGTAACTTCCAGAGTGTCTGTGATTATATTCAAGGGCAATAACACATGGGTAAACAGGCTAGGGAGAGAGGGAGAGCTTTAATCCTGCTGTGGGATGGGGGGGGGTGTGCACTGGGCTTCAGGGTGGAGAGGGCGAAAAAAAACGAAAACTCTGTCTCCCTCAGTGGTGATGACTTCAAAAAAGAGAAGTAAGGTTAGGCCCTGGCATTGTTTGGGATGGGAGCAGTAGCCATGTCGATCAGAGGGGCCCAGGGCCAGTGGGTCACAGAGGGATTTGGACAGACTACTTCATACCACAGACAACACCCCTCCACTCTAACACACACACACACCCACCCACCCACCCCACATCCATCCCCTCTAACCTCTGCTTACATAACCCACCCCCCAGTCCCAGAGCACTCCTACTGTTACAGCACCGGGGAGAAAGAAAACAGGGTAACTCGTGGAGATGAGGGTCCATAAGGGTTCTTGAACTGAGGACTGTAAAGTCACATCGTGTCCTGAGAAGAAACAGCTGTATCACTGAGAAACCATGGTTGAAGGTATATTTAGGCCTGCATATAAAACAATCCATCTGATCTGTCTTATTTATACACCCAGGCATCCAACACTTCTTGGGAACAGCACATATTCTGAAGCCTCACTTTCAACTCTGTTTCAGTTCCAAACCTTCCTCCACTTCACCCAGACCACACATCCTTCAGTACTAATATTTCTGTAGTTGATTTAGCTTATATTCTCTCTTTCTACACGCAACCGAATGAGGGATCATATTCAAAATCACAGGGCTGCTAACTGCATTAAATTCCATAGATTTACAATCTAGCAGCTGAGATTCTTCCAGTATTTATAAACAACTCTCGTAAACATCCCTGTCAAGCAAACAGAATTTGCCGAACGTCTCCTGACCTAATTATGTTTATGCAGAGTTGACTAAGCTGCCCAGTGAAGGGGCTGCTGGGTCGGAGGAGAGCGTCAGGCTACAGAGCCTCTTGGCTGCTTGGTCAACAAAAGACCTGTCTGGGCTTGTTTGTTCTGGGGGAGATGGGAGATGGGCACGGTCATATTAAGGCCAATCAAAGAGAGTAGAGCCTCCCTCTGTGTTGTTTATGCCCATACTATTGTCTGGTCCTGGTATTGAGGCTTTGCTACAGTTGTAGAAAGAAATACATCTGTCTCCACAAGGCAGCTCCCTCCACTTGAGTCGCTGTGGCCATTTGGAATAATGAGTAGCCCTACAGGAAATATCAATATGCTGCAAGAGAAAAGCTAGATAAACTCTGGGGAGAAGATATAAACATCTACACACTAAAACTCTCAGGACATGAAAAACAAAATAGAAAAACCTTCTCACCACTGTGGCAGATTCCTAATTGATTAGAAATAGAGGTTGCTTTGACTTTCTATTTGGACTCAGTGATGGTATCTGTGATGAGGGAGAAGAGGCTCCATGCTGCTCCCAGTGCCAGTCTAGCAAAGAGGCCTGTGTGGAGGAACAGGGGTCTGCTATTAGCCAAGGAGAAGAGGAGGAGGAGGAGGAGAAGGAGGAGGTGGAGGAGGAGGAGGAGAAGGAGGATGTGCCAAGTGATGCAGATAGTGGAGATAATGAGCCCCCCCTTCATGCCCCCCCCCCCTACCCCCTCCTCCCACAGAGCCACTGCCATCTGCTGCCCTGATGGCAGAGTTTATCTAGATTCTAGAGCAAACCTTTCTCTCTATCTCTCTCCCTCACTCCCTCCCTCCCTCAATCAACCCTGTGTGCTGGACAGAAGGCGAGCGATGGTCAGATGATGAGCGGTCAGGGCCACCCAGATTACAGCTGAGACTGATGATGAGTTAGGTCCCATCGATCCAGGGAACGGAGGGTGCTGAACCCTAGCTGTCGTAGCACAAGATATTATGATGTGATAGGACATGACGGAGAAGGAGTGTCTGCACACTGTCTGACAATCAGATCATGATTATTCACATTTGGCTGTCTATGTCAAAATGTCCTGGTGAACTATAGCCATAGCCTTTCATTTGTATTGAAGAGGAGCATTTGATATGAATGGATGTCAATCTAAGACGGGTTATAAGAAGTGATGGCAATAAAATATGCTGAAACTCAGTGTGCAGTTCGTGATAAACAAGGCTAACCCAGTGGTTTACTGTTCCATGATTAAATTCACTGTACTGTCTGCCACACAGCTGGAGTGAGCTGGGAGGGAATCAACCCTCTCTAGAACATTCTCTAACCCCCCAGAGTGGTTGTGACTCACACACCCGGGAGCCTTTCTTTAACAGAATAACTCTTTGCCCTCACTGTAACAACGCAATCGCTCCTTGAATCAGGTGGGAGTTGCATATAATATACATTGAATTCAGTGAGTGGTATTTACATTGTGTGTGTGTGTGTCTGTGTGTGTCTGTGTCTGTGTGTGTGCCGTCACGCCACAGCCTGCTTGTTAGTATAATGTCACACATGTCCGTCAGTGACAGTCCATGCTGCTCCGAAGACAAGCCTCAAACCCCGCTCTGAGGACACATATACCTCACCTCTGTCTCTGAATACCTCTCTCTTGCTGCTAGCTTAGCCCTCTCTGTACTCTGCCTTAGGATTCTTTTCAATTATGTTTGAGTTTTATCAGTTCAGATGTGTCCCTCACCCCATGTCCTTAGCTGGTTCTTTCAGCAGCTCACTAGTAAAACCGGATTTTCTCTGGGCTTTGTGGTGTCGACACAGTTTCATTTAAATCCTTCTTTAATGTCTTTGAGTGTTGTAGAAAGAACTTTTCCTGACCTTCTCTCCATGCCAGGTTGGCCCTCTCAGTGAAAGTGGAGCTCTGCACTCCCCTGTCTCTGTATAATGCACTCTCACACCCAGCCCATCCCCTCCCCTCCCCTCCCCTCCCCTCTTCCCCTCTTCCCCCTGAATGCACCTCCACTTTCCCCAGCACCCGACCTGACCTTATTAAACCACTGGACCTCTTCCAGCGGAGAGAGCTCCATTAGCTTAGGGTCACCACTGGCACTGTCCTCCCCACCTCAGCCCTGTCAGGGAGGCTGTAACTCTGCCTTGATGAATCAAATTCAATTAAAAGGTGTGAGAGACACAGAGAGAATAGGGTCGGTGAATGGGTGAGTGATGGCTGCAGGACGGTCTAATCCCTGCCTCTCCTTATCTGCTCTGGGCTCTGTTGTGGGAGTCTGACTCCAGGTCCTCTGGGGGGCTCCTCCTGGGGAATGCCTTTTATTCACCCTGACTGATCTGACTTCAAAGGCGGTGGAGGGAGCGGCGGGTATCCTTTCTTTCATTACCAACAGCTTTGTGCTAATCTGCGGGGGCACACCTGACGTCCCCCTCCGCTCGGGGAGTAAGTGCTGTGTAATCTGTGCATAAAGGAGGCTTAATCCCTTGCGCTGGGGTCGCATACTATTGCACTGCTACCTGATCCTGGATCAGTTCCCAAGCTTGTTAATTTGTTAATCAGAGCCGGGTTGGAGTGAGGGCCAGGAGGGGATCAGAGGACGACCAGAGCCATGACTTGAATCCTCACACGCTCTCTCATTCTCTTTCTCACACACACACAAACACACATACACACACACACACACACACACACACACACACAATCAGGTATGTTTATTCACTGTGAAGTTCATATGACCTACAAATTGATCCAAGCTTCATCAGGAATCCCCCCAGAGATGAGTCATCCCCCAACCTGAAATAGAAGACCACTGCATTTTTTTATCTAGAACACATTATTTTATTTCACCATGTCTGGGTTCTGTAGGAGCAAACAGCTCTTTTGACCTGTAGCCAATTACAGTTTTGTATAGAAGTCGAATGACTAATGTTGCTTCTTCTCCTTCTCCCAACGTTATGTCAGTTATGTGGAAGTGCAGCCTTCCAGTATTGTACATTGGTTGTTGTTTGAAAAACATGTGGGCGAAATGTTGAAACATCAGAGCTTTCTCTTTATGTCAAAGGAGTTGTTATTCAGAGTTGAAGAATAACTCTTAATGGACACCAGAATGAGCCCTTTGAAGGATTCGGTGTCTTCAGTCTTGCTGGTATAGAGCTTGGATAAAGGTACAGTATGTGCGCTGTGAAAGCAAAACCAGTTTTATAGCTAATTGGCTAGCATTGTCTGATCCTTTTATTTTTTTTATTTTTTTTATTTTTTTATAAAGGGTTTCACTAGCGTAAAAAAGGAGATACATAAGCAGAAAAGCACACAAGTACAAAAACAGACATGCTTTACAGTTCTGGCATGCAGGTCTATACAGCCATTTTTATTCTCTTTTCCTTGAAAGTTTGTTTCCAATTTAGTTTGGAGATACTTTAATTTTGTGGTGAGTTGAAGATGTTTTTCGCTGAAGCCACATGGAACACTGTCTTGAAGGCATATGAGGACATTTTCTGAGCAAAGGAGAAGACAAAGGTTGGAAACTAAAAACAAATGTAATTCTGCTTAAAAGGTCCAACAGTGTAACATATTTCTGGAAACTCTTAGGAGTATCTGAGATGATTTGCCATCTAATGTTCTAAAACATTGGCTTCAGAGGAAGAGTGTAGAGGAGTGTGAACTCCACCCGTCAGCCCCTCCCAGCCCCTTTGGTCTTCCAGCAAACTTCCATTTCTTCCTGGGAATCTGTAGCAGATAAAGATCGATGCCTCCGTCGGAGGCTTTTCCTCCCCTCCTCCTCCTCCTCCTCCTTCTCTTGGTCTTATTCATCTTCTCATGACCACCAGTATAATTACAGCAGCTCCTCAGCCTTCCCCCAGAATGAGCTGTTTACTTTGGGCCGCTTGCCTCTGGCTGCTGTGGCCGGCCTCTCATCCCCATAGTGCTCAGCGGGGGCAGCCACACAGTCACCAAAAGCAACCGAGCGCCCGCCAGCCCAGCTCATCCAGGCTCCCACCCAGCCCCAGCCTAGCCGCTCCTCCCCAAGCACAACACTCACAACCTCATCAGTCATGTTGTTGGCCTAGCCTCGCCTTCTCTTTCTCTCTCTCTTCTTAGCGGTAACTAGTACAGTGGGAAATCAGTTCCAGCTGAGGAAAAGGCAGAGGGAAGAGCATTTCATTTGGTAGAGCGATGTGTTTGAATGTATGAAGACAGAAGCATCCCTTAACACTGATGGCTGTACCACATGCCATGCTCCCCCCCCGAGTTCTCTGTGCCTGAAGCCTGAGATGGATTGAAAGAGGCTTCTCCCCCATGCCACTGCTCAGTGCAGGGGAGGGGAAGTATGTTTGTTTACACACAGCCAAGCAGGCAGGCTGGCGCTTGGGCCACAGAGCCTATATAGATCCCCTCCATTTGGGCTGATGATGTGTTGCTTTGAGTGTATCATAGCAGGGCCCCTGTTTGCCTGTTTGCCTGTTTGCCTGTTTGCCTGCCTGCCTGCCTGCCTGCCTGCCTGCCTGCCTGCCTGCCTGCCTGCCTGCCTGCCTGCCTGCCACTCTCAGACCCCTGGGCCCAGGTGCTTCCTGTGTGATGTTTGGAAAAGCATGAGTGAGCCCATGATGGGCCAACTCAACCATGAGCATTACGCCGTCCCCGCGTCCGCTTCTGCCCCGATGGGAACAGCAATAAGGCTTTAAATATCCCAACTCTATTTTCTCTCTCTCCCTCCCTCCCTCTCTTTCTTTCTCTCATTCTCCCTCTTTTTTCCCCTCTTGTAATCAGTGATGGTAGATGCTTCTGTCACTAACATCTGGGGAGAGAGTTGGCTGTAACGTTAAGAGAAGAGCCTCCTAGCCCTCTTTTGTTTGTTTGCTTTTCCCTACCGCTGAGGTGTGGCCTGTAATGCCGGTAAGACAAACCGATTTTACAACGGATCCTTCGGCTGTGCTGTGTTGTGTTGTTCTGTTGTCTCGTGTGTGTTTGCTCTCTGTTCATGTTCTGGAAAGGAACTATCAAGTTCTTTCACGCGTACGCACACTCATAGTGTACATACTGTACTGTGCAAGTCATGGCCAGAAAGCAAGTTCGAGGTGAAGGCTTAGAATATTCGAACAAATATTTTCACGAGTGAGAGGGGATTTACACGCTTTTGTGCCAGCTGTGGCAGTACCATAAAATATTTATATGCTCCCTGAAAAATTCATTTTATGTGTAACTGAAGCTGTCGTCTGTTAAAAAGAGCCTGGGTCTACCTGTTAGAGCTGTGTGTTTTTCAGAGGCAGGGTTTTGTCCGAGTGGAGACTCTCAGCCCTGTGAGGATCATTCTTGACTTGAGTCCAGCTGGTCTGGGCTGGAAAAACAGCAGAGGAGGAGTGGAGAGCCTCCTAGTGGTCACAGTCTACACTCAGCTTCAAACTATATTATTTTCCATTACTTGTGTCTACTCTGAAAAAGTACGTATTAATTATAGCTAAGCAAGTCTCTTAATGGTTGTTGTTCTTGTTTCATGGATTTTACCCTTGACAATTCTCATTTTAGTGCTGCCTTGAATTTATTAGCTGACTCACTTTCCCCACAGTTAATCTCACACGCTTATATTTTACCTCTTGACACACAAGCACTAAACATAACAAGGAATGATTTATTGCGAGTGTGAAAGGTATAATTTGGGTCTTCTAGTAGAAGCTTGAAAAATAAGTGAGCCACTCTGCTGTCAAATCATGTCGAGGAACAACATGAGACATTTTCAGTTCGGATGATCCTTCCTGTCCTAAGGAACCATTCACCTTGCCTGGTGTGAGGAGGGGGACAGAACATACTGTATTAACACTCCTCCTCCTCCTCCCCCCTCAGATGACTCAGCCTCTAACAGGCGGCAGGCCTTGTTTGTTTCCTTGGCTGGTGTCAGGAGGCAAGTTGCCTGAGAGGACTAGCTTGCAGTAATAACAGTGAGGTTTAGACAGACGCGGGAGTACATTAGCTGCTCATAAAAAAGCTGATGGCGCTCATTCGCAGTCTGTCCCCAGCATCTGGCTTTTCATTGGTCCTGACGGGTATCTCCATGACGATGAGGGCAGTTAAGGTGGTGTTTACTTCAGTGTGCATACCCAGGTGGTCTGCCTAGCCCGACGCCAGAACACTGTCTGGCCTGATAAGAAGGTTGACTGTTGAACTGCTGAGGGTTAGGGCCTGTCTTGGAAAATACTTGTTTTTTCCTTCAGAGAAAGGTTGCTTTAATGGGCCATTGTTATAAGAGTCACCACTCTTACAGGCCACTGTGTACACAATACACAATTTACACTATAAGATACAATGTATCTTATAGTGTAAATCACCTCTAAGCTTGTCCATCTACAGTATCTTTCTCTCTGGGAGAACTGGAGATGCAGGGTCAGAGGAAGGACCTTGCTTGACTGCACTCTTCCAGTTAGTAGAGTTGTTCTGCTTAACGTCCTGTTCTGTGTGCTCAGTGAACAATACCGTAGCTGACCAAAGTCAAACACAGTTCATGTGATGTCCCTGTCCTCTGGGGTGACTTTAAACGATTGTCACCACTCCAGACTGCCTAACCCTCTGACCTTAACAACATAGACAGGCTCAAAGGGTTCATGAAAGCTTCAGTTCAGTATCTGTTAAATGGTGTTGTTTTTCTATCAGCATTTGGTAGAAGAATATGGTTGCATCAGACATCATGGCCAATTCAACCTACTCCCAAGGCCAGCTTGTTTATCCAAGTCATATTTATGAATAAAGTTTTCACCTCTAAAAGTTTGGAGTCAGTGCTCAGTCCAGATCTCTAGATAGCCGGTAAGACAGGCCAAGGAACAGCTGTGGAAACAGCGGCAAGTGGGCGAGTGAGCGAGGGGGATTTGGTGTGCTGGATCCATGCAGCTCCGTGGAGATGGAAGTTTTCATTTCCTCAGGATAGCGCTGGCTGTTTGAACAGGTGGTGGATCCCCCTGGGGCCGTAAACGCACCAGCTCCACTCATGTCGTCCAGTTTGCACTCTGCCGGGCGTCGCATTCCCCAGCACTGCAGAGCTGAGCAGTACTGCTCCTGTATGGAGCAGCACACAGGGGCCCACTCTCCCTCATAGCGGTGCAAGTCCTCTCATGAAGACAACTATCCCAGCCCAGACCAGCCTGGCTCAGCCTAGCCTAGCCCATACCTCACAGCAGGCTTCAGAGGAAAGCCCAAACAGACCCTCTGCTAATGCGTTTACTGCGCCCCCCCCCCCCCCCCCCCCTTGTCATTGCTGTTATTACTGCTCTGTGCAGCTGGGATAGGGGACCTGGGAGCGCCTGTTCGGGGGGAAAGTGAGCATCTGAATGCTCTAATTACAGGAGGCGGGGGATATGTGGGACTGTGTGTTTTGGTGTGTGTTTTGTATTTTTACCCCGGGGGGCAGGGATGCGCACTGCCTGAGTCATACTAGACTGGAGCCATTGGGCTCCCTCCCTCCGTTCCCTTCCCTCCACTGCCTACACAACCACCTGGCCTCCCGAGACACACAGAAATACAGACACACACAGACAGAAGTAGTGATTGGGAGTGATGGGAGAGAGGAGTGATGAAATGCAGTGGGGAGAAGGAGAGAGGTGGCGGGGAGGGGGGGAGTGTGCAAGGCCCCAGGCAGATTTATGGGCTGCTGTAGAATCTAGCAAGTAAATACCAGTGAGTCCCTCCTCCCCCGGAGGACACAGCTCTGGGATTAGGCCACTTGTTGAAACTGTTTGCACAGATTCTCGGTTTGGTACAAAATCCTGCAGGGCAGGACCTCTCTCTGCATCACTCTCACTCACACTCTCACTTCTTGTCAGTCTGTCTGTTTATTTGTCAGTCTGTAGGCTTCTCTCTTATTCATATAATTTGAAATGTCTGTGGATCTATTTTGCCTTAAAAAAAATACATTTTCTAAAGCATGACCTTGCATTGGGCACTGTTATTGTTTCATGTTGAATACCATGCCTTTGAATACTTGAGCACACTGACAAACGTGACCACTAGGGGGCTCTATGACCCCATACAATCTGTTGAGGCCTGTCTCCATAGACAGAATCTTTTCACCTTGCCCTCAGTTGATCCGACTCCCCACAGCGAAATAGTATCTCGTTAGTGGTGTGCACATTTTAAAAACACCTCTGGGTGCTTTAGAAATTTGCCAGACAATTATTTTTTCTGCTCTCTGTAATGAAATGCATGAATATGTATCTGGCAGTAGAATTCAAGCATTCCCTGTGCTCTGGAAAATATGTGTAGCAGACGTCTGTGGCATAATAAGTATGTGAGCATAATAGACTGTCTGAGCTCAGGGTGTCTGTTGGTCTTTGGGAAGGCTCTGGCTGACATATAATTAATTATATGATAATAAAATCATATAATTATCCTTATCCTTATCCTAACTTGGGGTCATGATTTGCACTGACCACAGTGACAATGTTTCCAGTGTAAGACTAAGAAAAAACCACCAATTTGATAAAGTTGACCTGACTAAGCAATGACATAGCAATGCTGTAGTAATAATAATACAAGTATAATCCTGCAGATTTCAATGTGAATTGTCGATTGATTTTAAGAACAGCATTCCATCCACTCCTTATAGAATGTTGCCAGTCATAGGTCACTTCTGACCCCAAAATAATCCTCTTAGTGTGGATTGTAAAGCATTGACTGTCTCCTGTTTCTCAACAAGACATCTCTCTTTCTCTGACCTGGTGGGTTGAAGCCTGGAGAGCCAGTCTTCTATCCCCCTTACATTACATGGCCTCTCATAACAGAGTGGATAATGTCAACACTAGAGAACAGCTTGGAGCAAATGGAGTCCTCTGAGTATTGACTCTGGGCTTTTCACTGTGCAAAGATGGATGAACTCTCAGTGGCCTCTCTGTGTGAAGGTTTGTAAATACGGAATGTTTGTTTGAAGGTTTGTGTCTGTCTGTGTGTTTGTTAGTGCACGTGGGAAGGTGGATGCAAGTGTGTGTGTGTGTGTGTGTGTGTGTGTGTGTGCGTGTGCGTGTGTGTGTGTGTGTACATGCATGCCTGCGTGCCTGCGTGCCTGCGTGCGTGCGTGTGTGCGTGCATGCACTGGCATGAGAGAGCAGCTCACCATGCAGATTTGTGAAGTAATCATGCAATCAATTAATCTGTGCCCTGATGCTTTCTGAGCGGCTCCATGCCACAGCCTACTTCCCTGTACGAGTTGACCCAGAGCTAGAGCTCCTATCCCTTAGCCCTCAACCCCATTTGAACTGATAATCTCATTAGCGGAGTGAGTGCACCGAGAGAACACAAGCTCTACTTCACCTGAACCCTCACACTCATTACATATCAAGAGCAGCATCAGACCCCACTGGATGGAGTAATCGCGTTCTGGGCCCTGCGCCATTGCATAACGGAGCAGAGCAGCTGTGCTGGTTTAGCAGGCAGGCACCACTGTTGGAACTGTGGGCTCTACACTGGGGTGAACACGCTGGTCAGGGGTCATTCTCTCCATTTGGGATTTAGACAAGACAGAAAACAGTTTATGATTCAACTGCTCTCATCCATGGAAATCAGGCACTGATTCAGGCACATCAGTTGATCAGAGTTATGGAACAGTTTATAACTGTATCCTAATTGGTTGGAGCATTTCTTCAAAACATATTTTCTTTACCACTCATGCAACCCACATTGTGCATTTTTTTTCAACAGAGAGGCTTATGTAAGGTTATTAAGAGCAATTAAAAGGTGGAGAATGGTGAAATTTTGCATGCTTACATTCGATAGTGTGCTTAAGAGTGTTTTGATGGAATATCATGACCTTGTTTATGATGTGTACACTCTCTAAATATGAAAGACACAAAAAATAGCGTATCGTAACCTTAAGAGAAAAATCTTCAAAGCATCTCATAAGAGCCCCAAATACTTTCGGGATGGAGGTTGTCATGGTGATGGACAATATCAGTGCATGTTTCCTTGGCAACTGTTTTGGGGTCTTGCTTGTAGTGTGCATTAGCATCATTGTTAGCCCCTATTAGACATCCTCTGTCCCTCCACTCACAAGTGTACACACACACACACACACACACACACACACACACATACACAAACAGACACGCACAAACACTCACAAGCACACAGACACACTCAGGGGCAAGTCTGTGAGGAAAGCTCTTCACTTGAGTGAGAGAGCAGGAGAGGTCTGTGTTATTGTACAGCATTTGAGCACCTCATACTAACTAGTCCTTTCCAGCCTTCATTGTTATAGTGCCACTGTCTCAATCCAGTTTATTCTTCAGCAGAAACATTCACTGTGTCACTTTCTACCTCTGTGTTGAGTTATGGCAAGGTTTGTTAATGGTTCTCGATGCTCACCTGTTTGCCTCATTAGAACCCAGTGTCTGGTGAAGCATGAAGGCTGCAGCATCAAAGCAAAGAGGACTGGGAGTAATGAGAGGCCATGTCATCCTGGGGTACTCAATTACTCCAGATTGGGGCAGAGCCCCCCCCCCAGAACTGCTAATGACCCCCCCACTGTGACCAGGGACCCATGCAGGTCTGAGTGAGAGGGGGGGAAGAGTGGTACAGGGAGGACAGGTAGTGTATCCAACACAGCAGGGTTTCTTCTGGACTTTCCTCTGAAGCATGCATAGTACACTAGGTTTTGAGCAGCATAACACCTCTAACAGTAGTTGAGCTTTGAAAAAAAAAAGTATTGATAGGTGACAGAATGCGATCGGACCATCATTTAGTTGGCCTTCAAATAACTCTTACAGAATTCTCACATGGACGGGGATACTGGAAATGTAATCAAAACCTTTTAAACCTTTTACTGTATATTCTTAACTAAGACAAATCATTTATAGTTATATGGATATTATGACTTTTTATACCATAATATACAGTAGGTACAGCTCTTATTGTGTGGGACACTTTCAAATGTGCCTTCAGAGGTCATTCAGTTCAATACTCAATAATCATTCAAACAAAAACAATTCTGGTTAAAAGAGATTAGGCTAACAACAGAAATAGAGAAACTAACAGGACAAGTGGATGCAGATGAAAATATAAAAAATCTTTTTTTATTACAATTTTCCTTTTAGGAGAGGGTTGGGGCAAGGAGAAAAAAAAGGGAATAGAAATGAGGCAAATGAGCAATGCTTGAATAGAACTATATATATATTTTTTTTTTTTCAAAGCTGGTCATTCCCCCCTCCCTTGAGTACTTGAGCTTGACCACTGACCTCAAAATCTCTCCAATAGTCAGTGACTGTGTGCAGGCCCTATTGGTCTACTACTCCATACACATAATCTGGTGATCCCAGGGTTTAAACCGTGCCCCTTCATTAATTTTATCTTGCCCTCAAATGGTCATACTGAGTCAGGCTTTGTGGCCTCTTTGACCCTGCTGTCCACAGCCATTCATTCAGCTGGCAGCACACTGAGCTGTGATTGGCACACAATGCCTGTTCACATTCATCACAAAAAATTGATCTTTTTCAGCAGCAGGGAGAGTCCATTGGCTTTGAATCAGTCTGAATTGCCTTGCTGTAGCTGAAAGAGGGAAATAACCTACTCTGAGTGTTGGGCTGATGGAGAGGATTCAGTAGTGTGCTACTTCTGCTTTGAGGGAGACAGATGGGTATGGAAAAGCTGCTGCGCCTATACATGACCCTTAGCAGATTGCCAAGCTAAGCTTCTCTACATTTTACATTTACATCTATGTGTATGTTGTTTGGTCAACCTTTGACATTGGGAAATAGCAGATTGTGTAGTTTGCCTCCTGCTTAAATTAATACGTTTATCTGCGTGTGCATGGAAGAGTTTAATTTAGCTTATAGTTGCTGTTTTATCCAGTTCATTATTCAGTTTAGTGTTGTTTAATACTGGTTGTATTCAGACATCCTTTGTGGCTAAACTGTCGATTCCAGTATCTATATAGTTGTATGAGCATCTTTTAGCATCTCAATCAGTGTTTGGGACTCCATGATGCATGTCCAGCCATACATCACAGTTTTGTCCAAGGGAGCCAGCTGTTGAGGTTCCCTCATTGTTCTGTGGTTGTGTGAGGCAGGGACTGAGGCAGGTTCTGAGTAGCCTGCTCATATAGACATGCCGATGGTTTGGGACTCCTCACCTCGCCCTGTTCATGGGACACCACACAAGCCCACGGCACCTAAAGTATCCATTCTCTGGCCCGGGGACCCAGAGAGAGGCGCAGACCCGGGGACCCAGAGTGAGGCGCAGACTCACCCCTGTCACTCACCCGTCTTGGGACAATGAGTAGGGTGGTCACCCTGCCTCTTTGTGTCCTTATTGAATTACAGCACAGGTTGTCTTTGTGTGCTCAGAGAGTAATTGAAAACATGTGGCAATAAGGAGGGTGGAAAATGGAGGATATGCTCCAGTGATCATGATCTCTACCGTGAGTGGCAGTCAAAAAGCAGTCCAAATGAAAGTTAATATCGGGGCATGGCTCGCACTCCTAAACACTGGTCTCAAGTGCTCCTTTTGTAAGTGTTAAGTCTGAAACGTGCAGTGATTGAAGGTATTGGGCTGTTCTCTGAAGTGAAGTCATGTTCAACCACTTTGCTTTAGGCGGAACTTGGACGATAAAGCCATAAGTGTTCTCTGTTGGGATCGAGGAGAGCTCTTATTTCCCCACCACTCACTGCGTGGGTGTGGACAGAAGTAGTGATCACGTATATGTGATGAAAGCTTTCAGTGTCCTTACAAAAACACACACCTCTCTAAGGTAAAGTATGTTTCATCTCTCTCAGGGAATCCCAGTTAACCCCTTGAGAACATTCAGGCTTAATTGAATGCCAGTATGCTCCATAGCCATCTTGGGAATCTCTTTTTCTAGATACCATTGACTTTGTCTATATGCAGGGGATAACAATGGATGCATATCTCTATCTAAAGCATCAACAAGTAAGCATCAACAAGTAACCCTAGACACGTTTAGCCTATAATTGCCTTTTATCTCAAATATCTTATCTGAATGTTCTGTCTCAGATATCTCATTCTATCCATACTATATGGTGAAACTCTATCCCAAACAAAACCTATTGAAAAGCATTTGTCTTGCAAACCGGAATGAAGGGCAGATATCCCGTGGGATGACGGTCCGCAGGCAGTATTCCACACTATTCCATATCTGTCAGGATTGGCCCACTTTTGTCATGGTGACTCTGTAACACATGAGGTGTGTGTGGAGAATGAACGACAAAGCTCCACCGAAAGATGACCTACTGCCACAGGGAACAGGACAAGGTGTCTACAACACGGACGGACACACATGCACGTACACAAATGTGTGTGTGAGCGTGTACACACACACACACACACACACACACACACACACACACACACACACACACACAGGGGAAATATTGAGGTGCATAATTGCTGCTCTCTGGGAGAACACGGGCACATGGATGTGTGCCCTTTTCTCATTACTCCCTTGATTACCTTAATCCTCTCTCTGAACTCAGACCTGTCATATGCACCAAGGGATCTGAGGGTCAGAGGCCACACCATCCCCCTGGTCGCTCACTCACTTTCCTCCAAAAACACTGTCTTCTTATTCCACAACAGGATTCTCTCTCTCTTCCCCTTTTCTTCTATCTCTAACCCCTCTTTCTCTGTACTCCGCCTCTGCCCCCGTTCCCTGTACCTCTTTCTCCTTTTCTGTCTCTCTCCTCCTCCATCTCTCCTCCTCTTTTCAAGGAAGAGATGGGCCAGACCCTTCCCTCATCTTTCTCCTAATGGACCCAGGTCCTTTTAGCTGTACCATAGCATTGTGCTCTATAATGACAGCATTTGCAGAGCACTTCAGTGCAAATTAAGTTGGAATTGGATGAAAATTACAGGCCCATGCTCTTTCAAAGCAGACATCTATTTTTCCTCTATCCATTTGGAGGGGAAGGAGGAAAGAAGAAGAGGATACATTTGTCGTTCTCTCTATTTTCAATCAAACATACTCTTCTCTGAGGGTCTGTGGTGGAAACAGTACTCAGTGAATTACTGAGTAGCATACTGGACTTCAATGGGGAAACCTGCACTTTATGGCCATTTTCCCATTCCCAATGTGATGTGATGTGATGTGAATTTAAATGGCTTTAATCAGCATCTCTTATTGATTCAAACCTCACCTTCCCTCGCTCCTTCCGGGTTAGTTTGTCTCGAGAATTTTACCAGTTAACGGTCACTCATTATTTGAAAGAAAGCAGAATTATTTCAATCATTCAAGCAAAAACGTAGTTGTTTTGTAAACGCATTAGATTTAAAATGTGTCCTTGGAAAAATAAACAGGAGAATGACAACCATTCAGTTAGACCCACTTAGCACTTGTTCTTCGCATTTCTTATAGATGTACAACCCTCCACACACACTTAGCACACATTAACACGCTTGTTGAGTCACGCATTGACAAACTAAGTGCATTAAACTGTAAAGTGAAAATAGTTTTTAATGCATTCAGTAATGATGTCTGTCGCAAATGAATCCCAAATTTCCAATTAAAGGATTAGCGGTCCTCACTAAAAGCAGCAACCTTTTGGTTATCTGTGGATCAGGAGGAGATGGGGAAGAGGAATCAGGATATATTGGACTTTGATGCTCTGGGAGTTGATTATTGAATTCACTTATGGCAAAATGAGGTTTGTATTGTCTTGAGCAGATGTGTCAGGGTCGGGGTGAGAGAGACAGGGACAGGGGGGAGAGGAGTCACTGGGCTGAGTTGAAGTCTACAGCACAATGGACTCACTAAATCCAACTCTTATATTCCTAGGGGCGGTTTCCTAGACAGAGTATAATTTAAGTCAGGACTAGGCCTAATGCTACAAACTTAATGAAAAGAAAACGATCAAAATTGCTAGTGAATTTGAAATAAACCAGTAATTGCAGCTAACTGTGTAAAACCTAAACTACAGTTTGCATTAATTCAACACAAATGTAAGAGCAGATTAAGCCTTTTAATCCTGGACTAGATTCCATGTCTAAAATTGTTATCCTCGGTGGTGTTCATGGGTCATTTCCCAACATTGCCATTGACCAACTGCACTAACCTGAAGTTAAACCTGTCTTTGGCGAGGTCTAATTTAAGACTTCACATAGATCTAGATAAACTCTAATCTTCCTTCTAGAAATCAAACCTTTTAAATCTAGACGAGTGAAAATCTGAGACTATTTTAAACCATCAACTAGTCCAGTTTAAAAGTGCAGTTTAGTCTAGGATGATGCTTAATCTGCGTCCGGGAAACCCCACCCCCCCTATTGTACAGGGCTATTACAGGGTATTGATAGTTTTTTGTAACTTATAAATATTGTGATATTCCTGCATGGTGTAATTGCTTAGCAAAATAATCATTGTAGATCTATGACTGAGTGTCAGTAATAGTAAGTGCTATGGTATGCAGTAGGAAGTTATTGTGCAGTTAGTCTAATCCAATATATGAGTAATCAGTTCCATCATGAAACCGGATTGTGATGGGTTCATCTGCTGAGAGCTGGGCCCAGTGGATATACAACTCTGATGATTCCCACATCCCTGGGGAGCAATTACGAAGAGTAAAATGATTACTCTCTATATGTAGGACTGCTCTGAAGATTACAAGATTCAGGATTTTTCCCTGGGTGACTTCAAATGTTTAATTTGATATTATCAGCTATTTTCTGTTTCCCCCTGTCTATCGTAAACAAGTCTACAAAGCTCCACTCTAGAGAGTGAAGGTTGTCCATCATTGTGATGCAGACGAAGCGGAAACAGTTTATGAGTGCATGTCTAGTTTTTCTGCAGTGATGCTCCAGTTTAAAGTTAAAATCTCTCAGTCATGATGTTCAAATGTGTCTCAGCTGGAGACCAGTCAGGCCTGACACATTTAAAGAGAGGGGGACGCCTCACTTCGAAACTGCTCAGTGACTGTAAAAACAACATGGTCCCCCCCCCCAGTGCCCACTAGGCCAGAGAGGTCACTGTCTGCTTTGTGACTAATGGGGACAGGGGTCGTTAATGTCGATATTTACTGACTGTCTGAGACTTTCAGTAAGCATGGTTAGCATGTTTAGATATCATTTACATCCATTTGTGTGAGGCAGGACAGATGGGAAGGCCTTCACATAGAACAATATTGTTTCTGCTCTCCATCGTCAGCAGTCCTCATTTATCATGGTTGACTTTGGGCAGTTAGCTCTATCTGTCCTGGTACAAAAGCATTGTCACTCACTCACCTGTCAATGATGTCACCCTACAGTCACCCCCTTTCATTTGGGAGAGCACTGTAATTTAATGAGATGTACTCCTGAACATGGAGTCATGCCTATAACTCTCCCGTCAGCCCATCCCATCTCCACTCAGCCCCCCTGAGACTCTGTCTCACTCCACACTGAAGAGATGGAGTTTCATACGCAACCTTGGCTGTTAACACACCACAGCAGCCTGGAGTGCTGCTGGCTAACTGGGTATTTGAATTAGCTAGTGACAGCAGGACCAAGTACCCAAGCCAGAGCTTAGAGAGGCCTGTAGCACTGCAAGGGGGCCCCACCACAGAGCAGCAGCACCAGGCCCTGCTGCTCTCAGTACAGAGTAAGGCGACGGGATGAAATATGAACTCCTTTAATATCCCGCTTAATAACTGTGTTGACAAGCGGCATGAGTTACCTTCGGAAGGAATGTCCTGGCATTTGGATAATTAGCTGTAAATAGTGTTTTATTATACCTTGCCGGTGGACAATTGATGCCCAGGTTTTTTATAGTAGCAAAGGTTAGGTCGTGATTTTAGTGGCCCTATTATGCCCGTTAATTCCGCTCGGACAAGAGGTCTTGGCGTTGGCGGGTTGGAGCGCTGCCAGGGCTGAAGACATATTGGATCCGTTAGCCCGACCCAGGCCAGGGGAATCCACTTACCTCAGACACAGTCACTCTCTGTCATCACCAGACACAATTTATTTACATTCAAATCCATGTTTATCCCCTGTGTGAAAGCCCAGCAGCTCCCTCTGACAGCAGCTCTCACCGACACTCTCAACTAGAAACCAAGATTGTAGTCTCTTGTATTCTCCTGTGTGAATATTTATTTTTGCCTCAAATAGCCTAAAACGTCAATGAATAAAGTGTTGGATCTCTTGTCTTGTCGCTGTCTGGTATTGAATTTGATATTGGCTTATTAGATATGGCACGTGTGTGTATGTGTGCTTTTGTAGAGTGATTTGTTGGGTTTTTCCACATCCCACAAGATGACTGTAGAGAGGGGGAGAGGAAGAGGTAGCCTCAGCTGAATACATGCTGTAACACAAGCTGTGATGCGGTTAGATGTGGAGGGAGCTGAGATTTGACTGCACAATCTGATGTTTGGAGGGAAAAAAACTCCTCTGGGGGAGGGAAAGGTATCAGCAAAAATGTCTTGTTTGCTTTTTCCCATTACGGTGGTGGAGATAACTAAAACTAAGATGTATCTTTTTTCTCAATGCAAAATCCTTCCTGCAGGACTATCATCTGCCATACTGTTTTGTATGGAGTACATGATGTCTATATGACATGATCATCCTCACCACTGTTTATGGCATCCAGTTGTCATGGTACTGTGCCCTGGTGCTCTACTACTATGTACTACTCATAGTCAAACACAGAAGTCCCATTACTTTTCCTGTCACAGTGCCCCAGTCCTATGACAGAGATGGCATTATTAGCTCATCTGGCCTCCAATTAAAGTGCTGTGGTGACTGTGAAGTCCCTGGCTGGGGTCCCTGTTGGCGGAGGATCTGTGTATCTGAGTCAACAGGAGTGTGTAGCTGACAGCTGTCTGATGAATTATGCACAGGCTAGTGTTCCAGAAGTGGACACGCACACCACACACGGGTCCCAACAGCAGGGCTTAGGGGAGGGGGACTCATTAAACCACCCCTGCTCTGTGTCTATTACTCTTCTTTTACATTCCCCATCTCTCTCTCTCTCTCTCTCTCTCTCTCTCTCTCTCTCTCTCTCTCTCTCTCTCCATCTCCCATCCTCTCTTTCCCATAAGATGAATTCCATATCTCATTTATCATATCCATCCCTCTCTTATATCCCTCTCTCTCTCAGTGCCTCACCTGGTGTCTCTATTATAGAACCAGATTGTATGTGTCCTCCTTTCCTCATATCCTGTGCAGATTAAGGGGATGATGGGTAGAGCCTGAACCCCAGGGCCAAAGTCAACTCAGAGGAGACGGCACTAATCTCTCTCTGTCATGGACCACACTGCTGGAGCCTATGGGATTACCCCCTCTCACTCCTACTGGTAGACCATGCAGTGTCTACACAGATGAGAGAGGTGACACTGAATACATCAGGCAAGCTTACACCAGGAACGTCTCTACTTTGGTATTGCCTTGACGTATTCCTTCCCCTCCATCTCCTGTTGTCTGGACAGTGCATCGTCTGGAGTGTGAGAAGAACCGGACGTCATACGTTCCTCAGTGTTATCACTATCTGCCATCAGTCTCCGGTTTCCTTGCATGTTGCCACATCATCACCTCCTCAGACACAGTCTCAACAGTGTTAAGCCCCTGTTCTCTCTGATCGTAAAAAAAAATGCACTCAGGTTGGAAGACGTCCCACAACTTTTCGCCACCCCAACCAGCTGATGGAGAGACTGATAGCTTGACATTTTCCAGCGTGGCGTGCTGAAATGTTGAGGTCAGGTTCCACTAACTCTGTGTTGCAGCGAAGACCCTGGTAGATTTACTGTGATGTTGCCTTGCAGTTGGGCGGTAAAGCCGGCAGTAAAGACCTGCACCACAGGTCAGCACTGAGACTGTAAGGTCAGGTATACATTGTTAACCCTGGTACACTGACAGTAAATCCTCAATTAGTCTGACCTGAACGGATGTCAGCCATCAGCTTGTAAATACATGCCACCTAAGGAGAATCATTTTCAAACATTGTCAAACTTTGGTTACTAACCCTTTTGCAAAGTTGCACCCGTACCTGTGTAGTAAGACTGTAATTACTCCAGAAGCAACATTGTACAAACTTGTTGTTACAAAGTCCTTACGGAATACATGGTCGTGAGAGAGAAAGAGACTTACACCCAAATTGGGAGAGATTGTATGTGTGGTAGAGACAGTAAAATAGTGTGAGCTAGAGAGAGATAGTAAATGTCACAGCAGTGCCCATCTGATCCCTCTGTTGCTATAGTTAAAAACACAACTGTTAAACTGGGCCCGGTGGGACCCCAGCAAAGCGTTACAGAGCAGTTATGAATATGAATGATCCAGCAGACCGTGGAGCCAACACAGGGGACCCACACTTTTAAAGGAACCCGCCATAGTTAATTAGTGGGAGACATGGTCACCCCTGACCCCCTCCCCTGTCTTTCTAGCACCCCCAAAACCCCCTGATGTTTACTATGACAAGCCACATGACATTATTACCTTTTGGTCTGACTTGTTTCTGGGTCCTGTGTGGAGTCTGTATGTGTATGTCTCTACCACTAATGAAAGAGAGTTGCTGTGCATCTCCTTCTCTCCAGAGTCCGCAGATCAAACTACTGTTTGAAGGCTGTTTACCCCAAAACGGCAGGTTTCAGCATCACAGTGTGGGGGTGGGGGGTTGGTAGATGTACTGTTGTCAGGGTAACAAGAAATTAAATCAGCAACAAGGAATTAAATTGATGACTGCAGTGACAGTGCTGTGACATGTGGCTGTTGTTTCTGTTTTCATAATTCCTCAGTTGATTTACATGATTGTCATCCGCAAACACCACTTGTCCCTTTGTCCCTTCTAGGGTTGGGCGGTATAAATTTGTTCACATCTTTATACCGTCCTCAAATTTTATGTATACTTACCTATAGGCTGTCATTTGTCTATAAAATATTGATTTAGTTACCGTTATGAGACTATGCTCTAGGAGTCCTAATTCCGCTAGCTTCTTTTTGAGCTCTCTTTCGGGGCCAGCTGTGAGAGAAGGCGGTGGTAATGGCATGGCAGACTCTAACCTAGCTGGAAGAGGTCACGTGCAACAACTCAAAAGTTACACTCCTCAAGGTGAAATATTGTAGTTCTCCACGCTGGCAGCGGCTGTTACACATTGTGAATTGACAAACAGCACTTTTTATGACGGTATTGAAAAGCACACCATGGGCATTTTCAAATCCCGCGGGATACCATATTACCGTTATACCGCCCAACCCTAGTCCCTTCCATAGTTTGCCTGACTTTATGGTTGATTCATATTGTGAATAGGCTAGCTCTTTGGCTCTAGTAGGTATTCATACTAGTTTTGTGTAGTTCTGTGTGGTCATTGTAATGGAGTAATCTCAGTGTGAAAGATACAGTAGATGAGTAGAGAGAGTCTTCTCTCTAAATCTCCACTCATCCCAGCCCCAGGCAGACCATGTTGTGGCTAATACTAGCACTGTTTTTCACACATAGCATTGATTGTAATTACTGTTCCTGCAAAGAGAGCTATCCCTATCCACCTTGCATATTGCAGGTTTTTCTTATTATCAGACCTCAACTCTGTGATATTATCATATAATCTCTGTTGTTAGGGCGTGAGGAGTGTTTTTGAATCCAAAGGCGTGAGAAAAGAGATGATTATCCCTCGCCTGTCTCCCAACGGTTGAAGGGCTGTAGATAATGAAACAGGCAGGATCATATAGATGGAGAACAGGAGGGGCTTACAGTGAAGGAGGATCCCATTGGAGCCGTGCCATGGTGGAGCTGAGAGGCAGTGGTGAGGAAGCTGCGCTCACTGTCAGATAGGGATCAGGGGAAACATCTGGCCAGAGGAAACACACTGCTCCGTGCTCATGTACCAGTATCAACACCAGCCAGGCCCCCCTGGGATACGACCCATCCCACCGTGTAATCTATCCAGGTATGGGATCTTATAGCACTGGAACTGTGTCTAACCAAGCATTCTCTATGAATGAGACCGGAGCGGAGCTGATATGAGCTTGGGACCCTGTGGACCAGTGTCTGAAATAATATTTCCTTTAGTGATAACCTTAGTCAAGCATGGTCAAAATGCACATCCTTTAGTAGGGTGCAGGGCCCCACCATGTACCTTTATTAAACAATTTATTAAACGTTTCGATCATGTACCTTTATTAAACAATTTATGAAACGTTTCGATCTGACATGGATCTTCATCAGGTCATGTTGTGATAACCTTCACATCAGAAAGGCAGAGGAATGATGATGGCCTTGCAGGAGCATGATAGGCAAATAATGTGTGAGAATATGACAGAACATGTGAAAGTAGCTGTTTCTCCGTGACGTTGCGGTACACTGTCATGTCATCCACAGTATCATGTCACGTTACGTCACATGCTTCAATGTGTTATAAGCCTTCGCAAGTGGGTTCTGGCACCAGCTTAGCCGTGCCCTTTTCCCAGCACCCTCAACGCAAGCATGGACGCCTGTTGACTGCCAAGTGACATCAGGCTGTGCTGGGCGATGTGTCACTAATTGCGTGAGCGGAGAGGGGGGAGGAGGTGGTACAGTAGCGCTGCTCAGACAGGAGCAGTCTGTTTTTGGGGGAGACCGGCCGCCCCTTTGCCGTAATAAGTAGGGCCACCCGGCGCCCCACTCGCTGGCGCTAATTGGTATTAAGGTTTGGTTGGCTGCGTGGCACCAGAGTGGACGGCAGGGCTGACGCCAGGTCTGCGACATCGGAGCCGTCCCCTTTGTCAGCTCGGGCGCTGGAAAGGGCAGCCTCTGACCAGGCAGTAGACCCAGCGAGGACGTAGAGAATGGCATGTCACTTAGCATCAGACGCTCCATTGGCTGAAGCCTCCCTCTACGTTGGATGAGGCAAGCGTAAACATTTAGCCTGTTTATTTGTTTGTCTGGCTGTTAGCCTAGCCATTAGGAGACATACAAACGTAATGGTCCGCGTTGCTTTTGCTGAGAATGCATATGACGAAGGTCATGGCAATAAAGCTTTTGATTCAACTCGGGACAATTCTCTCTATGCCTCCTTTGTATTATACCAACCTCCCCTTTTATGGAAGGAAGCCACAGAGCATTTCTTTGGACCTTTACATTATAACAAAAAGACAAAAAGATGTCTTATCCGACATCGGAGATGCTTTTATGTGGCTCTGTGCAAACGGGATTGGGTTTATTGTCCCATCACTGAATGATTCATATGAAATGTCTGGAGCTGTTAAGACTGACAGGCTTGCCGGGCCCCTTGAGAGAAGTCATGTTTGTTTGCAGTGACAACAAAAAGCCTCCATGTCACTCACTTTGTCCCTGCATAATAGACGTAATGATTGTTAATTAATGAAACTTCATCTGGCATAGTCTGCAGTTATTTGCCCCCCCCCTCCCTTTTTAACTCACCCCATCCTTGTTAGGCAGGCCCCTCATGAATATTCAATGAGCGGGTGCTTAATAGTCATGAGGGGGAGTATATAGGCTGAGCAGTTGCGCTGGCCTCGGCAGGCTGAGCACAGAGCAGAAGCGACTCAAGAGCGTGAGGGAGTGTGTGAGTGAGGGAGTTAGTGAGAGAAAGACGGACTGAGAGCAGAACAGGCACGCTCCCACAGACACACACACACACACACACACACACACACACACCCGCACAGACACACACCACACACACCCAGGACTACGCAGCTTTCATGTAAATCCTGTCAGCTAAAGCCATTGCTTTGACCAGTGTGAGAGTGGGAGACAGAGCAGACCTAGCTCCATGTGAGCCTGTCCAGAGAGAGAGAGAACCAGCAGATATCCTCCTCTCTCTTCCTGCCTGCCTGGCCGGAGGGGAAGACTGGATGTTGAGATCTCTCCACCATGGGATGCAGCCTTTGTACCCTGCAGAAGCCTGAGGAGCAATACAAACTACTCTATGAAGTCTGCCAGGTACTGTATCTAAACCACTTCTGCCTTCTCCGCAAGCGCTGCCTGTCTGTCAGGGATGCTAAATCACAAAGTAAACTTGCTGAAAGTGCTGAAGCTCTGTATGAGGGATAGGTCAATAGTTCAGGCAATATAAAAATATATATTTGTTACCTACTGTGTAGTGTAAAGCACGAATACCTTACATATTTTATGGATGTAAAGATTCAAAACATTGTGCATATATTTTTCATAAGTACTGGTTTATTTTTGGTCTCTGGTCACATTTTCAGTTTCAAGTGGTTGTAGTGTTTCTCCTCTGTTTGCAGACATTGTAGTTGAGTGTTTTCTTAGCGGCTTCCCTGCTGCTAGTGTCCGTCTCTAGCTGGAACATATTGATTGGCAGGGTAGGAGTTGAGTTGAGTTGTTGCTGGCTGGCTCGCCTCTGGACCAGCAGCAGTGTGAACTCTGGGTGCATGGGTCAGAGAGGGCTGGAGAGCTTTAGTTAAAGGAGGGGTGATGGAGAGGTGACAGGTCTTTGAATGTGTCTCTTAGTGTGTGCTGATCACAACCCACCTCCTCATTGTCAACTGAATGCTGACACAGGCCTTCCTGCCTTTAACCCCTGTTTGACTTTTGCTTAAGTTTATGTTTAACATCCCAGCACTTATTCTGCACATTATCTCACGAAGAAAATGGAAAGGGCATGTTATAGATAGTCTGTTAATGGAAAAGAGGTATGTTATAGATAGTCTGTTAATGGAAGAGAGGTATGTTATCATTCTAGAGCTCTTTTTAGCCCTTTAAATTCCTATACAAAGTTTATTTAGATTATCAATAAATAATGAAATGTTATTGCTCCTAAAATGTATTTATTGCACCCTTAGTTATGTGTTTAATATTTAATATGGCACCCTTGATTTGTATGTAGTTTTTTTATGTAGAGTTTTTGTCTAAAAATCAGTTTCATTATTAGGGCCAATGTTGCAAGAGGTTGGATGGAAATTTTTACAGACCTGGATTTGTGCTTTGGCCACCAGAAACAAAAATAACAGGAAAATGCAAAGTGAGGAACCATATGGCTCTTAAAAGTCATCTGCCACCTTGCAGTCCATGCAGCATATTCCATTTGTCCTCAGATGAACTTATTATGAACAAGCTCTCTCTTCTACAGTATGCTATAGTCATCTAGTTATCCCTGTAGGGATGAGAAAATATATTGCATCGCCTGTAGACTGGACTACATTTTAATGACTTAGGGGAGAGAATGGAGATGTCCAATGTTGAGCACGATGTACATATTAGTTTGTGTTGTGGCCAGCAGGGGGTGCTTTATATCAAACTCATTTAGCCATTCTGTATGCTCTTCAGACTCTTCTCGCTGTCACGCACAGTAGCTATGTAAGCCTCCCCAGTTATAGTTTATTCATCTTAAAGCATTTATGCACCAGCTCTGGGTGGGTTAATGAGAATAACACTGAGCGTTGACAGCAGACAAAGCTTAGCTCAAAGTGCATGGCTCTGACAGACTTTGTTATAGTTTGGTGAAAAGGATCCCAGTCCCAGTTTTCTAGCTCTAGTTTTTCCCTCACTTTTCATCTATGATGGAGTGTTGTCCCTTTATCACAAAATTGCATCCCCATTTACTGAACAAGGTGGTCTGTGGCTGGTGTCTGGTATAAATGAACCTAATAAGCAGGCTCTGTGTGTATCTCCATCATTATTCCCCAAAAAGCTGTACCCCCATATGCTGCGTGGACCCATTAGTGCGAGATGACAGAGGATCCTCAGTATTGTGTCTGTAAATAGACCTGCTTTGATCATGCTTGGTCTGCTTGAAAATGACTAAAAGGTTTAGTCCTGTCTCTGGTCTCTGGTGAGAGGGAATGTTTTTGTGATGCGAAATGGATTCTGAGTTTAGTAAATTAAATAGCAGAAAAAGACCAGAAAGCAGCCCCGCAACCCCCTCTTCTTCTCTATTTCATTTTCTCCACATCACCACATCCCTCCCCTCACACCCCACCACCCAAAAATGACAGCAAGAGGATGGTTATGGAGGAGGGCAGTGAGAGCCTTTGTTCTGCTTATTCTTCAGCCATAGTGAGTTTGTCATTCTGCCTGTCAATTATGGTTGATTGGCAGGCTGTTAGCTGGTGGAGTCCTACTGCTTGTCTTATGGTACCCTCTGCGTTGCCAATTATCCCAACTACAGCAGCCACCTGACCAGGCTGAGGCACAGCAGACAAAGCCAGTCCACCTTCTTCAACATCTAACCTTATTCATCACTCAGCCAGCCTCGGACAAGCCATTCAGCTACCTAACCTGATCACACAGATAATGCTCACATGTGATTCACAATGATACAGTACATCTATTTGTATTGATGCATCTTGAATGATAAAAACAAGAACGATGTTGTTCTCCTTGGTTTTGTTCCTGAGGGCACTCTGTTGGATCAAAGATTAAGCATTATCTTAATGTGACATTGCCAAAACAAACATTAGCAATGTAATTAACCTTGCACAATAAAACAGTTCTCCTTCTTTGGGCAACTGAAGCTGGGCGCCACTCCAGTTTGGGTTACTCTATTTTTAGCCAATGGTGAGAGAGCTGTGCTCGATAAGAGTGAGAACCTGCCGTTACATGGACTCTATTTGAGAGGATAATTAAGTATTTGTGACGTGGGGCTTTTTGCAACTATGGCTGTAAAACGATAGCTCATGCGTAAACTTGAGGTTTTATTTTGGTCTCACTGTCGTGAGAGTTTACCTTTGGCCAGTGGAGAGGTCACATCCAAGTCCTGGCTTGTACCACCAAAGGATGTCCCCAGTACCGTGGTTCTAATGAATAGGACAAACAACACCTCTCCAGTCTGAAAGACATCTATCTTCACAACCCCCCAGTCACTATCATACCCACACATGAATCAGACCTCTGTGCCCTCTATGTGCATGGAAGCAGGCTGCATCTGTCCGTATCTACATGTGCCAAAGTTCGCACAGGCGTGTGCCAGTGGCTGCCTTATGTGAGAGTTCAAAAGGGTGTGTGTTTGCCTGTCTGAGTGTAATGAATCCTCTGCTGCTGGTGCTGTGGTAGTAGACAGCGATAACGGAGGTCTATGTCAGCAAGTCCATAGATGGGATACACTGGGGATCACGCAGCAGTCCTGCTTCATCCACTGGTAATATACACAGATCCTCTTGATTGGAGCGCCTGGCATTGTGCCTGCTGCTCTACCCTCTCATTCAATGATCCAGTATACTGCTGCTCTCTCACTCATTGTGTACACACACCTTGGAAAGTATGAAAAGCATTGCTCCCCACCCAGTTGCCACAGAAAGAGATGCTCTTTCATCATATAGTTATCATTACTAAGAATTGTTATACTGTATTTGGGTTTAACAATCTGAATCAGCAGTCGAATCTGAATCAGCAGTCGTTTTTGCCTATTGGCCATTCTTTGCCCCTGTCTCTTATGAAATCCAGCCGAATCAGCCAAATGCTTACAAAAAGGCTTAACATAATGTTTTGGGGATTTATTAAGGCCATCTGCTTCACTGAAATCCTTGAGTATATTCCAAAATAGCAAACTTCCGTAAGGGCATTGATTCACAATAAAGAAACCCTTTATAAGCCACTCTTTGGAACAGTGTATTAGTAAGAAGTCAAAGGCAGCTTGGACACAGTAGATGGCAGTTTTCTCCCTCAGTGAAGATCATTAGAGCCTTGAACAGGCTGGTGGTTGGACTACGGTCCCCCTCATGTAAACTTGACCCTTCAAACTGCAGTGAACCCCACGCTCCCTCTTCAAAGATGAAAAGGTAAGCGTCACGCAGAGATGCAAGCTCGGCTGCTTTTGTCAGACCAATGGAGGTAGGGAGCTCTAAACTCTGTCTGACAGTTAGAAGGCTGCTAATCTCTCCAGAAGTGCCCTGTAATGGCTGTGGCGCCTGTCTGTGTCTCGCGTAAGACCCAGAGCTTAATTAGAGCTTCAACACAAGCCGGCCATTGAAGTTCTGATCCAGGCTGGACTCCATGGCATTGTCCCTGTTGCTTGAATTTGCTGTCTTTTAAGTGCTCATTACAGAGTTCTGTCCTGGTTTATTCAGATACATACTGTAGGTATTCACATTTTGTTCCATCTTTGGCTAGATTTATCTCTTTAAAATATTCCGATATTTATCGGATAAATCTAATTAGTCCTGTACCAAAGACATTGAAGTATGACGTCTTTCTGGTCAAACAGAAGAATTGAGATGAATATATTTGTACAGCATGGCCCTGACCCCTACTGACAGCTCTCCTGTCATTAAAGCAGCCATGACAGGAGGACCTCCAGAAACAAGAGCCATCCGCCTCGTAATGAGGCTTGACAGAGGCAGGGTAGAGAAACAAAGCAGCTTGCGCGAGGGGAGGCCGGAGGAGGTTGGTGCTGTGTGTTCAATAACAGGCAGGTTCAACCTGGTGCGCATCCACATCTGTTAAACACTGGAGCAGGTGGCTAGCATCCACAGGGGAGCGCTCACAGGAGCTTGGTCTGCTCTGTCAAATTGCTCAGACGGAGGGAGCACAGTCAGGGCACAGACACATCAACATAGGTGCACAGACACAACAAACACACACTCTCAAATGAGCAATGCTATACACTAAACACACTCAGAGAAAATGACAAGACATCCAACACATAATTTATAAACATAAAGGCATTATGTAAACTTAACACATGAAAAACAAAACAGAAACCATTTTTGGCAGAGATAACAGATCCTTTAAATCAAAAAGAGGTTGAAAGGCTTAGGCAGAACCTCTGTATTTTGCACATGTATCTTGTCGGTCATGTTTATGTTCACTGAGAGGTTATTAAGGCATTACTCTCCATTCACCCTTGAATGACATGAGATGGTCTCTTGGCCCGCTCAAACCATCAGACAGGAATACTAGGTTATACAAGGTTATACCAATTAAATTATTACATTTGCCACAAGCCCTAGCCTTTTACTGAAATAGAACAACATCATGATTTGGACCCATATGAGGGTCACAGATGTGACTTTGAGTGAGGACGGGCAGTCACAGGTGGGACTGATCCATTTATAAGGACATATTTCCGGAGATGGGACTCTACCATGTGTGTGATCCTGTATGTGGACAGAAGCACCAAGAGAGATTTGGTGTACATTCTTTTGAGGATGGATTATATTTACCATAGATAACATAGAAGCCCACCTTTTTCAGTTATGGGATAGATAGTTGTATTGTCTACTTCAAGGTGATAGCCCAGTTTGGCTCATTTCATAGTTTTCATTATATTCAAATGGGTTTACATGTACATTTGGTTGTATTAATGTCTCAAAAAGTAACCAGTTTCCTGTTTAAGGCAACTGTATGTCTGGATGGAATACAGTATATTCACTTTTGTAAATTGATTTTTCTTTATTTGGGCTGTATGCCCAAAGGCAGAGTTCAGACTAATCCATTGGATAGTGATAGGACATGATTAAGAGTAATTTGTGTACACATGTGAATAAACCAATGCGAATAAACCAATGTGTCCCCTATGTCTGTACCCCATCATGAATAGCACATTTCCACAGAGGGATGTAAGCACATATTAAAGAGTACCAATAGCTGTAGCAGGGGCCATTATAATGAAGATGATAGAGAATCATTATTCCTCATTATCTTGTTGTCAAAAAGGAGCCCAGAGCAGCTATTCACCAAGAGACTCTCCCTGCATTCAGAGCCCAGCATTAAGTGTTGATATGGTGCCCTGGGTGTGTTTTACTGTGACCTATGCGTGCCACCTGGGACACAGAGCTATGATCACCCTGTGGAGCTGAGGCTGCCCAGGGTCGTTCCTGTATCCCTGCAAGTTGGCTTTGTGCTTTTTGTCAGTCATTTCTAAATACACAAAGTCCATTTTGATTGGGCCTGTTTGTCGTTGTGTGCATAATTGTGGGGGGCTTTCTAAAATTATTGAAAGTGTATTGATACAGCAGATGTTTCTCTGGGCCTAAAGTGTGTGTACCATCTCTTGGTCGTCCAGACTGACTGATGGTTGGGCTAACAGAGTTGAAGTAAAATATGATCTGCTGTCATGTCAGTCCTCACAGGGGGGCGTATGTGGAGAAATGATCCTGTGTCTGGAGCTGTGGATGCTAGTTGGACAGGGATTGGGTGACTCGGAGCAGTGGAGTGAGATAACAGCCCTAATGAAGGGTGACAGAGCCCAGGGTTTCAGCCCCACTGCTGGTGATTACTACCCCACTGGGCCCACCCTCTCCTATCCTACCTTCCCCCCCCTCCCCCCATTGTCTCCATCTCCTGCCCTCACTGTTGAGCAGCGGACTGAGAGGCAGCAGAGCTTGATGACTGCGGTATTGCCCCATAAACATAGTGTCTGCGCTCTGAAGGCAGTGTGCATGTGGATCAAACAGGTTCTGTCTCTCTTCTAGATCTGACATCCTGGCCAGTGTGAGACTGGGCTAGTTATTTTGGTCCTCTAACAAAATAAAGTAACATCTTGGTAAAACTGTTAAATTGGTATTTGAAATTGACTTGTTAATGTGGGAAACCAGAAAAGGCCTTCTCCTTGATTAGCACCTTGTTGAGCTCATTAGGACCGAGGAAGGCAGCAGAATGCCTAAAGGAAGTGATGGTGAGTGGTATTTTATTGATCTACTGTGGATAACAGAATGTCCCGTGCTTAAATCAGATTAGGAAAAAGTAAACAGTAGTGTCTTTTTCAGCCTGCCATGCTTATTAGTGGCATTAGTTTCTTGCTATTTGTTCTGTAATCCTCAGACAGCCAGCATGCTGCAGTAAATAAAGACTGCTGTGTTTTTCCCCACAGCCAGTCAAAAGAATAACACACACACACACACACACACACACACACACAGATAGGCTATTACCAAGCTTCCAGAGTCGTACTGCTTTTTGTGAGAACTGTTAAATGTGAAATAAAAGAAGGATTAACTGTGGTTTTGAACTTAATTGACCCACATTCAGAATGCTCCCACTGCCACTCAAGCACTATAGGCCGCATGAAAACTAAGCCTTCAAGACTCCATTCCCGCTATCACGTCAGCCCTTCTCTGTTCGTAAAACGCGAACTTTGAAGAATTTGCTTAAGAAGTGTATCGGACCAGAAAAATAGACTTTTGGAGGAGAATGAAGCTACCGACACACACAGCCCTCTGAATGGGTGTCCATAGACTGAGTTGGGTTTTCCGGCCCACAACTGAAAGGCAACTTTTCCACAGTTTCCACTCCATTCACTTCACTGCATTTTCCAAAGGCAAAGAAACATTCACTCTTTAATGATATGTGCTTTTCTTTAGGATGGGATTGTCAGACAACTACATGTGATGCAGACAATTACATGTGATGTTGTAAGACTTTGCCCAAATTCTAGATTCTGTAAAAAAATATATTTTTTAAATAAAAAAATAAAAATAAAAAAATAAAAATATATATATATATATATACATATATATATATATATATATATATACATATATATATATATATATATATACAGATATATATATATATATATATACAGATATATATTCCACTTATTTTTTCAGTCCACCTTAAGAAGCCCCCAGCTGCAGCATTGGTGAAAATGAAAGTAACTGATCTCGTAACCCGAAAGATAAGCCTCTTGGGCAGCAGGTCAGCAATCAGAGAGAGGCTGACACACACACACACACACCTACACACCTGCTGCCTTCACACCGAGGTCTCAATCTGGCCTGATTTGCAGGGGTGAGAACGAGTGTTGGAGTGTGTGGCAAGGCTATCCACTGCTGTTCCTAATTATCCCCAGGACATAGACACAGACATTTCCATCAAAGGCTCACTGATATGGCCAAATTATATGACCAGTGCTAAGATACAAAATTAGATCTGTAGTTTGAATCAAACCATCTTCCACCTCACCAAACAGTTATAAAGACATAGCATTTCATTTATTTTGCTTTAAGAGAGGGGAAAAAAATCTCTGATCCAGCGATCTGATGTCTTAATTAAAGAAAACGGGCTCTGAATAACAAAGGCATGGCTGAATAAATTCCCCAGTAGCTCAACCGTCACAAATACACCAAGCATATGATCCAGTCCTCATTATTATTCCTTTAAGACGGGGCTCACTGCCCTCCTGTCATTAAATAGGATTTACTAGGCCCTTCACTGAGGGTGTATGAAAGGTTTGCAAAGTCATTTCTACATGTCAATCATCCCTGCTTTGTGTCAACAGAACACCACATTCTATGTTTTGACATGTAATTATTATGCAAATCTCTGCTGCTGATTACCATTAAGAAGTATGATTTACACTATAATGCTGTTCATTGCTGTTTTAGAGTATTGTTAATTGAATGTTCAGCTATTCCATTTCAATAACTGCAAACACTTTGTATCTGTGAAGGTAATGTTAAAGGGGACATGGTTGGTAAGGACAGTGTTAGCAAGTGGGGCATATTTTGTTGGGGAGTGCTGCGTAGCTTTCTCAGTGCACTACGCTGGGCTGTGCCGTGTCAGAGGTGAGTGCGGTGAATGGGGGCCGTGGGACCCCCTTCCTGCCTGGGAGGGGACGCCCCCAATGAGGGTGCTGAGGCGGAATGCTCCAGGCTCTCCAGGAGGGGCCAGGCTTTGTCTCTGGATCGGTGCCTTCAAGGAGCACTGGGATTCCTGGGCAACCAGGCCTGTCTGAGAGCATGCATGGAGAGAGAGAGACACACACACACTTCTATTCCTCTCAGCTGATCTGAACCGTCACAGCTAACTCTGAGAAACGGAAAGAGTGTGAAAGAGAAAGAGAGAACAGAACTTTTTCTTGACTCTTTGGGTTTTGCACAGACGCTTTCAAAGCCTCATTTTCAACACTTGTCCTCATGTTACTTTTTAAGGTTCCCTTTCAATTTCCTAACAATTGTGCACAACCCTCTCATTCCATTTGCTCAATGTCCAATTATTCAATGCAAATTGTAAATGGTGGAAGCTATTACTTTTTTTGCCAAGTTTTGATGTTGGAAAAGTGGAAGTTGAACCCATTTGAGATGATCCAATTATCCTGCAGGCTCGGATTAGCATTAATCCTCTCTGGTTATTAGTGGGCACATAACCTCTTCAAAGTTGGAGTGCACAATGTTCCCCCTCCCTCCCTCCCTCCCTCCCTCGACACACACACACACATTGCTCACTGCTCTGTGTTGAGAATGGAACACATGTTTTGGCTAAATTGGCAAATTCTCACAAAAAACTTAGGGTAAGGTATAAATACAATCCAAACAGACTGGAACCCGAATTGAGGACACAAAGATTGCCCCAATTTACTCTTGGGAACATGGTCTACAGTGCTGTTACTCTATTGTATGGTATCCCTGTTAAGCCTGGGAACTGCTGTGAATTAAAATGAGGCAAATATGGCCAGAGGAAACAGTATCATCCAATTATATGCTTATCAGAAAATTAATCCTCACACGTGTCTGTGTATGTGTATGCACACTGCATGTGTGAGAGAGACAGAGAGTTAGGGAGGGTGCAAGAGATTCTTAACATGCCTAGAGAACTACAAAGGTATAAATCTGGAGATCTAGCCATATTGCATCACTTCAGTCCTATAGTAGATTGTAGTGTGTTTTATCATTCCTCCTGGAGCTCTCATGGCCTTTGTGTGTGTGTCTCTCTGTCTGTGTGTGTCTGTAACTGTGTGTGTGTGTGTGTGTGTGTGTGTGTGTGTGTGTGTGTGTGTGTGTGTGTGTGTGTGTGTGTGTGTGTGTGTGGTGTGGGTGTGGCAGGAGGAGGAGGGAGCGTGGTGAGCCTCTGAAATGAGAAGAGCCCCGGGCTCAGATCCTATCAAAGCTCTCACACGTCCAAGAATCACAAACCAACAAATTCCAAATGTTGTGCTGATTGAGAGCGGAACTGGTGGAGGCTCTGTGAAAACTGTGATAAGCCGAGAGGCAGTGTATTGACCCGGAGTGCAGCACGTTGGTAGCAGGAGTTATTATTTTGACTACTGCAGTATTCACATTTTATGATCGTGAATACAGAGCGTATTTAACTGTAAATCTCCCATAAGATCCAGGGACACATTATATTCATAATAGGGGTTGAGAGGGCATGTGCTCATCCCTCATCACTACAGAGAGAGGATTGGCTTTAGTGGCTCATCCAAAGTTAATTAGCTTCTTCTCTGTGACACACTGCAGCCCTCTGCTCAAATTAATCTTCCCAGGTTAACATACTGTGCACCCACACAATATCTGAGGGGAGGTCAGATTTTTCACTGCTGAGAAATTACTTAGCTAAATGAGGGTTCCCTGGTGCAGCTCTGTCTAACGACCTTGATTAATTAAAGAGGGGCTCATTCTAATTAAGGTCCTATTCTGCTTAGTCGGGCTGTGACCCTGTAAAACAGGCTAAAGCAGTAATAAATCTGATCGACGGGAATATTACCCCGTGTTTGTGTGGAAATCCACAGACACACTTATCAAATGGATATTTTATTATATGATGATATCAGGGGTTTATGTTATGAGGAAGGCTTTCTCTGAGATGCATCCCGTCTCACTAAACCCACAGCTTGTTAAAAAGAGTTATGTTTTCCCATTGTAGAGTGTTGGTATTTTGTTGATTAGAGATGAAGGCAACGAAAAGAACACTAGAAAGAGCGTTATTAAAGTCAGTCTCATCCCTCATAATGTCACTCTCCATTTCTAGTGAGTAACCTCTTTCTCATGAATAAACCAACCTTATACTACTGTGGATACCAGGCTCCACTCATCAGTGACCATAACCAATGTCTCTTTGTGTGTCTTTGTCTGTGCAGGTCAATGGGAAGGACCTGTCCAAGGCCACCCATGACCAGGCTGTGGAGGCCTTCCGCATGGCCAAGGAGCCGATCATGGTCCAGGTGCTGCGCCGCACCCCGCGTCCTAAACCCGTCAGCCCTGCCTCCGACACCCAGGTGGTGGACATCAGCACCCAGACGGATATCACCTTCCAGCACATCATGGCCCTCACCAAGTTGCCCGCCTCTGCCCCCACCGTGGCTGTGCTGGAGCAGTACCTGCTGCCTGAGGAGTGAGTAACACCTTTATGTTTGCTTGGTTAGAAAGGTTAGAGAGACAATTGCCTGAAAGAAAGGTTCTTGTCTTCTCTCCTCTCTCACACAGACTCTCATTTAAATGGACTTGGATTGGTGAAAGCAATTTTATCAGTGAAATCAAGCAAAGGAAGACATTTATTTGTATTTTGACAGAGCTCCTCATCCACCATTAAAAGGGTTAGGGTTAGGGTTAGGTGTATCATTCTCACACAAAGGAAACTTGTGTAACTTTGCCAGTTCATTAGCTTAGCACATTTCGTGTACTTTCACTCGATTGGTATTCATGCCATGGCGCTGAGGTTTGTGTAAATGTTACACTTGTCACTTAGGGAGATGGAAGTCCTGGGGCACATGGTCAAATGAAGATGGTCTTGTTAATTTGTGTTTGCATATTGAATCATGTACTGTCGTCTACTGTTTCTCTATGTGTGGCCGTGAGCTTAAGAGAGTCTGGCTTGTTTAACACATTATTGGCGGGGAGCGGTTGCCCTTTAATAGTCAATCAGGATTAATGTAATTGATTTCAGAGTAAAATGAAAAACATGGCATGCTCATTTCTGATTAACCCCGGGCCATGGACGCATCTTAACTTGATTTAAGATTGAACTTTTACAAAGGAACGTGATTACTTCTTTTCCCGTTGTCATGTAATTTTCAATTTTGTATTGAAATTAAACCAAAATATGCACATGCCTGCATCTTTGAATTCAGCACAAAATCTCTTGGTTATGTTTTACTCTAGGGACATATTAGGGAATATTTTCCCTTCACTTCGCCAAGTGAATACTAACATACTGTCATTGTGTTCCTGTCTAAAGATGGATTGAGACAAGGCCTTGTAAACCATGGGAACAGTCAGTGGGTTATTAGTTTCTTGAGGTTGCTTTACTTCCAATATAACTATCTTTGTTGTTGCTGCATTGCTTTCATAGGCACTCCCCTGAGCACGAGTACTTCGACCCCAATGATTTCCTGGAGGGCATACAGCATGAGATGGAGCGGGAGGAGCTGGAATATGAGGTAAAAGTCATACCCCCTCTTTCCCTCTCTCTCCCCTTCTCAATGAAGATATACATTCAGACAGCTGACGCAGTATCTTTCCGGCTGGCCCATCACTGGGCCTGACTTAGCCTTCATGGCTCCAGCCCAATGGCCCTGTTAGTCACCACAGGGCCCATTCTCCCAATATATCAGAGTTATTGATGAACTGAGCCCACTCTACCCTCGTAAAGACACTCCAACGTAAGACAGACAAGAATCGAGTAGCTTGTTTTCCCCGTACCCGGAGCAGATGCCAGACGGTGACATCATTACTTATTTGTGACAACGCCTAATACGTCTTATTGCGGGGGCGCTCATAAGGCTGAGTCTGGAGATCATGCACAGAGAGATAATTAGATGGCGCAGATAATGGGATCCAGAGTGATGGATCGGATGATGCATGCTAACAATGCCTAGATGGGGCCATGATGAGGATGTAGCCGGGAGATAGAGACTCCAAGGTCTCTGGGTGCTCTTCATCTGACCCCTGCCAACCTCCCAACCCTCCACCCCTCTCCAGTGCATTAATAACGTATAACCACCATTGAGGCTAAGAGCGGAGAGGTGAAGTTCAGGCTGGGCAAGGGCAGATGCACAGCAGACAGACTGCCTCTGACCCCCCTGTCCTAGACCCAGGGGCTGGTAAAGAGCCCTCCATCTCAGAGACGCAGATCAATTGTTTGTGTTGGACATTGACAAAGGATCCAGTGGCCTCCCTCTATGGATTTTTGTTCTGTTTTGGGGGCTTAAAGCTTGCCACCCATCCCACAGATGTTTTACCTTCCTGTTTACCACAATAGAACGACATTCTCTGAGTCGTAAATGCACTCGAATGTTGGTAACATATTGGCATAATGATCTTATGTAACCTTTAAACAGCTTATGATGTGGTTCTACAACAAATCCATGAATAACACTGGATATAAATTCAGATGAAAGGTCAGGGCCTTGTTAAGAAGGCCATTGTGAGTGAAAGTGAAAGCCATTGCCGTCAATTACAGATTACATTGTCTTGTGTGCAAATGAGATCACACAGTATGTACAGTACAGTACAGTACAGTACAGTCACTTCCTGAATGTTTTTCATATCCCTTAGAGCATATCCAACCTTGTCTGAACCCTCAGGGTATTATGTTGTAGATCAGATTAGGGGGGATTTCAGCAGTCAGCTGCTGGTGGTGTAAAACAGTTGAGGGGGGGCTAATGGGGGGGTAACCCTCTCCCCACCCCTGGCACCCCAGGCACAAGACGACTCGTATCTGTGTCTGTATCTCAGAGATTACAGGTGTTGACAAGTGACAAACGGGACTCAGCTCAGCTGCGAGCCTGTGCATCATCTTTCATCCTGTCACTGTTCCCTATAGGAGATGCGGGGGCCCTGCCTGCCCCCAATTGAAGGAGTCATTACAGTGATTGATCATTGTTTTTCTACGATCCCATACTGAACTCAGTGTGCGCCTAAGACTGTGTGCGCCTAAGAAACCAAACAGCAACCACCAAGTAACATTCTGATTTGAAACCGAAATACAAATATATGAAGTGCAACTCTGAGATTGTGTTTTTTGCCTTTGCAGGAGGTGGATTTGTACAGAACCAACATCCAGGACAAGCTCGGGTTGACTGTCTGTTACAGGACTGATGATGAGGACGAGACTGGGATCTACGTCAGTGAGGTAAGCAGCACACCTGCATGGGCTGGTAGGCCAGTAGGTAATCAGTTGGCTTTAGTACCATGTGGCGGCTGCTGCAGCTGCTGGAAAATACAGTCTGTTTAACTCAACAACTCTTTGGTCAGTGCTGAAGCTTAATATTAATATTATATTATTATGTTATTATTATATTTATTTTCTGAATTTAAAGACTGTCTATATGATTCATTCATACTTTGCATGTCTGGGCAAATTATTCATCCAAAGGGAGAGAAAAATATGCGCTAACATTTCAAAAATATATGAGTAGGTGGCTCGGCAAACTTTGTATCACTGGGCGGCTCGTGAGAGCTCCTCAAACCTTCCCGCACCAGTGGCAGTTTGTCTGTTATTAAACAGTTTTTCTCTCTTCTTTTTCTCTTACCACGAAAACACAAATGAGCAAATGTAATAACACAAAATGTGTCATTTAACTGATAAGCATAACCGGTTAAAGTATTAGTCAGCAGTTAACCGATTAATCATTAACATCCCTAGTGATTATAAATTAAGAGGTTAAGAGAGAAGCCCTGTCTCTCTTTGGCATATTGTTGTCATTGTCAAGGGGTAAAGGGAATAATGGATGCCCCTGTATAGAGATTCATTTATCATCTTGTGGTCACCATGGTTACAGACAGCATGCGTCTGAATTAAGAATATTAAAAGCAGATTCAAATTGCATTTCTGTCTTATGATACATGATAACGTTTTTTTGTAGGCTCCACCTGAATTGCACGTGATGACCCTCCTTATCCCCCCATGTTATTATTTACAATCAGGTTAAAATCCCTGCCTCCATTTGAAGCAATCGTCTCTATTCATCAGTAGAATCTCTGTGTTGCTGGGGAAATTCACCGGATGCACCACTTTTCATCAGCACTGTTCGATGAGTGTGCTATCAGACTATCCATTTCAATGGAGTCTGACTTAGTGAGACTAATGCTACATAACCACGTAATGTAAAATGCACTGCCTTTCTCCATTTCTTTAGATTGATCCGAACAGCATTGCTGCAAGGGATGGCAGAATCAGAGAGGGAGATAGAATCATCCAGGTAAGTTCCCTTATTTAGCACTACAGTACAACTCTCAAGAACACTCTCAATACTTGATGAACTTCATGACAATGTACATCACCATTTCCAAGCACAGCTCCTATATTGTCCCTTCTCCTCCCTCCAGATCAATGGCATTGAGATCCAGAATCGGGAGGATGCTGTGGCACTGTTGACCAGTGAGGAGAATCAGAATGTGTGTCTACTGGTGGCCAGGCCAGAGATTCAGGTAAGACATCGCAAGTCGTGTTATGATTACTTACTGGTTGAACAGTCACGGCAGAAATATTGTAGGTCTATTCGGACACCTTCAACCAACTCCCACTCACCCATCAAAGTCTCAATACTACCAGACATGAGTTTCACTGTAGCCTTAATTGTCTGAGGCTAATGACCTCATCCCTCTTCTGTGTGTCCCAGCTGGATGAGGGCTGGATGGACGATGACAGGAACGACTTTCTGGATGACCTCCACATGGACATGCTGGAGCAGCAGCACCACCAGGCCATGCAGTTCACCGCCAGCATGCTCCAGCAGGTACGCTAGCTACATTCATCATAGAGTCATTACTCTAACTACACACATAGGAACGAATACATACACATATACACACACACACAGACACACACTGACAGCAGGAGCCAGCATGCAACCACAATTAATCACACATATGTTCACCTGCATGTTACTGAAGTTAAGCCAAGTCCAAACAGGGGTAACATATGCTCAGATAGCATAGTGTTCTAGATACCAGACTGAAGTAAGGTAATGATGTTGTTACCAGAGTAATTAGTTAGTACACAGATATTGGGGAAAGTGTGAATTTTGATTGATTTAAGTATTTGTTCTAATATCGCCTTGTGTTACAGAAGAAGCATGAGGAGGACGGGGGAACGACGGACACCGCCACCTTGTTATCCAATCACCATGAGAAGGACAGCGGGGTGGGCCGCACCGACGAGAGCACGCGCAACGACGAGAGCTCGGAGCAGGAGAACCTTGGCGACGACCAGACCACAGCCTCCAACACGCTGGGCAGCCGCAGGAAGCTGACCTACAGCCAGGACACCCTGGGCAGTGCCGACCTGCCCTTCAGCTCCGAGTCCTTCATCTCTGCAGACTATGCCGATGCTGACTTCCTGGGCATCCCTGCTGACGAGTGTGAGCGCTTCCGCGAGCTCCTGGAGCTGAAGTGCCAGGTGAGGAGCGCCGGGGGGCCACAGGGCCTGTACTGCCAGGGAGCCGGCGGGCCAGAGCAGGAGGGGGTGGATAAGGAGCTGGAGCTGCTTAACGAAGAGCTGCGCAGCATCGAGCTGGAGTGCCTCAACATCGTCCGTGCTCACAAGATGCAGCAGCTGAGGGAGCAGTACCGCGAGTCCTGGATGCTGCACAACAGCGGCTTCCGCAACTACAACACCAGCATTGACGCACGCCGCCACGAACTCTCCGACATCACTGAGCTGCCCGAGAAGTCAGACAAGGACAGCTCCAGCGCCTACAACACCGGCGAGAGCTGCCGCAGTACCCCCCTCACCCTGGAGCTCTCTCCAGACAACTCCCTCCGCCGGGGGGGTGAGAACCAGGGCGAGGCTGGGGCCTCAGGCAGCATCGGGCCCAATAGCAGGATCCTCAAGCCCTTACTTTCTCCTGTCCAGGAGGCCAGTGGCCCCAGCAGAGGCAGGCCCTCCTCTTCCTCCAAGGAGTCAGAGAGCAGCCTTCAGGCAGAGGGGAAGGAGAGGAAGCCAGGAGAGCCCAGCAAGGCTGGGAAGAGCTCCCTCCCCCACTCCCCCTACAAACATGCACACATCCCCGCCCATGCGCAGCACTACCAGAGCTACATGCAGCTGATCCAGCAGAAGTCAGCCGTGGAGTACGCCCAGAGCCAGATGAGCCTGGTAAGCTTGTGTCGCGACCCCGCGACCCCCGGCGACCTGGAGCCCAAGATGGAGTGGAAGGTGAAGATCCGCAGCGACGGCACACGGTACATCACCAAGAGGCCCGTGAGAGACAAGCTGCTGAAGGAACGCGCCCTGCGCATCCGCGAGGAGCGCAGCGGCATGACCACGGACGACGACGCCATCAGCGAGCTAAAGATGGGGAAGTACTGGAGCAAGGAGGAGAGGAAGCAGCATGCGGTGCGTGCCAAGGAGCAGAGGCAGCGCCGCGAGTTCATGAAGCAGAGCCGTATGGACAGCCTGAAGGAGCAGGCCAGCCTGGAGGACAAGAAGGAGCCCAACATCATCGAACTGAGCCACAAAAAGATGAACAAAAAGAGGAACAAGAAAATCTTTGACAATTGGATGACCATCCAGGAACTGCTGACCCACGGCTCTAAGTCACCAGATGGCACGCGAACATACAACTCCCTCCTGTCTGTGACCACGGTGTAGGGCAGGCAGGCATATATAGGGCCTGGGCTGTAATGTACTGTAAATAAAACGCTACCAATTGGGGTAGAGATTCCTGCCTCGTTCAATGTGGCAACATTTTGTAAATATGAAAAAACATGAAAAGCCTTTTCTGAAGGAACTTTTGACCCCCTGTGGTTGAAAGATGCTCCACAGAGTGTTCCATTGATGGACCATTGAGGATGATTTGAAAATGTTTCCAAATGCTTTCAATAACCTTTTTATCTTTGTGCTTGCTATTTGAATAATATTGAATAAAACTGTCTCACAATATTTGGGTAGGTTTTGAAAGTGTGTAAAGACCGTGTGCTATAAGTAAACAGCATTTACATATTTTTTTCTTTTTTTTCTTTTTAATAAGTATCTTTTTCAGTATTTTACTGTTATGCATACCTTCATTGCTTATTGGAAGAAATACACAAATATTTAGCTTCAAGGTCAACGCATAACCCTTTTTGAGGGGACTTTTGTAAATTTGACGAAACATAATGTTGTTGTTTTTTTTAAACAAAACTTAACTTAAACAAACTTTTTAGTTTTAAAATGTCAAAGGGTGCTGTTTTTCGGAAAGTTATAACCAGCAATGTACCGTCTGTTACATAGACCACCATCATAAAGTGATATCATTGTGTATGTATGGATAGAGGAGGACAGTCCTCAGACATTTGTTGAAATTTAAATCTTTCTGTGTTATTGTTGAAGCACAGTAGTCGCCTTGCCTTTGTAGGACTCCATGTATCAAGCAAAATAACACAGCTTAACAAATCCTTAGTTAGATACACAATTTGATGTCTTGTAAAATGAGAGAAATAATAAATTATTGTTTTATATTTGATGAGCTTTCAAACACTGGTGTGGAATTTTTCATTTTTTCATTGAAAAAGGATTGTCACTATTCATGCAGGCAGAGTCCATCCAAATGTTATACTGCATTTTGTCAGAAGCTTTGGCAAAGCTGACTTTTCTCGTTAAAAATAGCAATAAACATCTTTCAACTTTCTATGTGATAATGCGTACACTTGGAGTCAATATAAAATAAATCAATGAAACTAAATATACGTCAACGAAATATACTAAAAATTCTGGAACTTGAACAAAATTAAAATTGGATGTGAGCTTTATGATTAGCCAAGCCTGACGATTCATGCCATTGTTCTGTTCAGCAACTGACTGTACAATCTTATCCCCAGTCCAAAAGAAACTTAACTCTCTCACACATGAAGATGGGTGCCATTAGTTTGAAAAGAGGAGGAAGGATACTATCTCAATACAGACAGTGATCAGTTTGCATGGTCCTCATCTTCACCCCAATACTCTCTCTTGGTGGAATGATGTTGTATATATGAATATGTGTGGTTATCACATATATAAATGCAGCTAAATAATAGCCTTTGGCGGTGCCCTTGTTCACAGAATGGAAATGAGCAGATTCAGAGGAACACAAGCTCTAAAGTCCAGCTCAGTGGAAGAGATGAGTTTTGCTATGCAGAAAGCCCTTGTGTAGACATGTATGACCTAACATATACCAGAGCAATCCGGTCAACCATCAACCAATCCATCCCCCAGGTCTGCCATGGTTGTTGGTGAGGTGGGGTCAAAGCTGGGACATCTCTTCCATAGGTTTAGATTGTCTTGATGTCATACTCAACCTGATGAAATGCTGTGTTCTCAGCGTATCCAACTAAACGCAATATTGGACAAAAATGCGCTTAGTATATTGTATAGTGGATTAAGGTGGATTAAGAGCTGGCCTAGAGCATGCTGTATCTCAGAGCTGAGGTAATGGTGAATGTCTTTGACAGCAGGGTCCCACCATCTGTTAGAAGCACCTTGGCATTGAGAAGCTTAATGGAGGATCATATGGGAGTGAGGGGCACTCCCATATGAAGCATATGAAGCACCAAGGCATTGAGAAGCTTAATGGAGGATCATATGGGAGTGAGGGGCACTCCCATATGATCCTCCATTAAGCTTCTCAATGCCTTGTTACAGAGGACACACTGACTGAGTTATTCTGCAGAATTTTACTTTTATGTCCACATTCTGCATTTCAGCAATTCTACATAAAGCTATCATCTAGTAGTAGAAAATAAATGGTAGACTGAGATGCAATAAATCGGTAGGGTTTTGTCAAAGCACTTTGTATGATGTATGAAGAACTTTTTGTTGATCAATCAACAATGGTCACATACAGCCATTTGACCCTTAGTGCTATCTAGTCATCTCTACTTGAAATGTCATTATCCATTATTGGCAGGAGGATTTGTCTATGTTGTTGAATCATTATTGTCTATGGGCCATAAAGTCAGAGGAATCTTGGCTGAGTGGCGTCCCCACTTGACTGACTACTCCACCCAGGGCCTACTGACCCACACTGGCCCCTGCCTCCACGTCTCCCCCTGCCTCCCTCTTCTCCCCCTGCCTCCCTCTTCTCCCCCTGCCTCCCTCTTCTCCATCTTCATTCCCTTGCCTCCCCTTGTCTTCCCGTCTTCTCAGAGGAGGAGCAAAACTCTTATTCAAATCAACACAACCATGTCATTTAGATAACACAGGACACAGCATTATAAGCGCACGGGTGACTTATGTATGTTAGATGGTTTTGGTCAGTATGATAGATACAGCACAGTTGTGTGATACTTGCTCAAAATCTTGAGGCCATGTTGTAGATACGAGGCCTGTGGCCACTCATCCTACTGTACTGTACTGTATGTGTTTGTCTCTATGTTGCCATGAGACTTATTGTCTCACTGCCTTGGATGTTTATGAATGCAACTCAGAGAGCCCCACAGTAGTGTCTGTGTTTTAGTCTGCATCACTTAAGGGGGATGAGTATGATAATAAGAGTAGCCAAGGGAGCCAGCTCAGGCACTTCCTCTATGTCTGCTGGAATATAATTGATTGCTCCTCCTTAAGCCTGAGCGAGCCCCAGCTCTATGGTATGATTTATGTCTGGGTACACGGCTTTGTACACACTCCTTTAATGGGAGATAACAATATGGCATGCAAAGCAAACAAAAGCTCTCACAATCAATTCTGGCCCTCTTCTCCCCTGATGCAGGGAGATTAGTTGATCACACACTTGGCTTTGTCGCCCCTCTGTATTTTTTATCTTCAGAATGAATGAAAGTGTTCCACTCCTCGTTCGCCTGGCTGTCCTCTTGTTTGGGCTGGAGAGCTGGTTTCATCCGTTTAAATGCCAGCCCGGGGAAAGGCTGACATTCCAGTGATATCATCCATTAACTGATAAGGCTGCCCTTCTGTAGCCTAGTGCTGCTAAGCCTGATGTTGTTTATATTCTGTACGGTGAGAAGACGTCTTACTGAACGCCAGGCTGGTCTAGAGGCAGACTAGTGTGTCTGGGGGCTTTTTCAGTCTGCCTGCATACAGGTGGATAAGGTTGTGCCTGTGGATAATGTCTGGCAATATAACATGCCATATGAAAATATAACTATTTTCTTAATTCCGTCATAGGTGAACATTAGAGTGAAATCATACAGTTGATGTGGTCTATATCGACATTTTAAAATCACAGAAGTTGGCTTTAGTTTTTTCAATGCTGTTTCAATTATTTGTTGTTTGGACTGTTTGTGCTCATTATATCAACATCTTAATCACATCTTTACCATGTCAACAGTAAAAATTTACAATTTTGAATGGTACATGTGGGGTTTTGATTGAGTGAGCTTCTTGGGAAATATTCAAATGTAAAACCCTAATCAGTGAAGTCAAGGCTGAATTATATATTTCATGAGGTCAACAGGTGCTTTTCATTCCACCCAGTTTATCTGAATTCCCTTGCTGCAACAATGTGACCTACGTTAAAGTAATTGAATCTTTCACAGTTAGTGAAAGCCCTCAGGGTAAACATAGATGAGAACAAAACAGGAATTCAGCAGGTGGATAAACTGTGTTAGCAGATCATGTCTTGGATTGAAGAGAGCAAGCTGCTTGATCCTTGAAATGTTGACCGACTTCTTTGTTTTTTACTTCACACCACATGAGTCAGATGCTTTAACTCAGAGCAACACAACTACACAACAAAGTTTATATCATGAAACACTGTATGTAGACTGATGAAACATTGACCACAATATTGTAGTTACAGTGTTCAACAATGGAGATCTAGAAACATCATTGTTCTACCAAAATAGATACAGCTAATGTTTTGAAGTCACCTCATCTACTTTGACATTATATAACACACCATGTTTATGTTAATCCAGGGTAAATGTTCTGACCTTCACTTAATCACAGTCATTACTAAACTGGTATTAGTAGGATTGCCTCAGTCTGCTAGTGATGTTGACAGCCAAGGATTTACGGTAGGCTCAGAAGACCCTTCATTTACTCAATAACGCTGTGAACTATATGTATGCTACACAACACAATGTAATGTATGGGGGAAGGAATGTCTGAGAAGGCTCTTTAACTTTCAGATTCAAAATCCAAGATCACATGTCGAATGTTTTAAAGATGCCAAAATCAATGGTTCCTCTCTGGAAAACAATATTTCTTCAAACCAAGCTTGTTCAATCTAAAATCAGAGCCTGCCATTGAACTGTCTGGGACTAATTCCTAATTCAGTTTTTATGTGTATTACTAATTTTATACTGATGTTGCTGACATCAAGACGAGGCCTTCTGATTGCCTTCAGTCATGTCTGAATGTAATATGATGAATCTTGCTTATGAACACAATCAGCTCTACTTTGACACAACACTATGACTCACTTTGATGTCACTAGCGTTTGATATCATTTTGATATGTGCCTTGAGTTGGTGCAGTTGGTAACTCCACAGGAAATTGACATACTGTACATGCGTGTGCTTATTCACTAAATTGAAGCTCTGCTGATAAACGTATAAATAATAAATAATTAATTTGACCAACTATGGCATTGTTAAATTGTTTGCAAGAAGTAACAATTCAACAGTAGGTCCATGAACAGTTCAATGGAACCATAGCATACCTAAGGGGGTTTAATGTAATGATTTCTTTTTTTTTTAATCTAGTAAAATCATTGTCCTCTGTCACTATAAAAAACATCCTTGACAACCAGCACATAGGAGGACATACTGTACCATTGCTAAATATATGACATACATAAAAATTTATGAACACAATCAGAACCATATTCTACCTTATCACAAACAAGAGGTGAAGTGACAGGAGACATGACCAAGGTTAATGACAAGAAATAATATGATAAATATGATAAAAATGTGCACAAGCTTCAACAATGTAGTGTGAGTAAGTGGTTGGTTGCTGAAAGGTTTTGTAATGTAATCTCAAATGGCACAACCCACCTGTCCATCAGAATATACCCATGAATATAAGTGAGTTATTGTGTCTTGGCATTTCAATATACTACACCATGGTTTATATTTTTCATGCCAGTATCAGAATGTAATCATTGAATTTTTTCAATCATTCAATGTTCTAACAGTGACTCTGATAGAGTATATCATCTAACGGAGGAAAGAGATATTGAGTATGAAAGTAAATGTACTAAAGATGAAAAGAAAGCACTATGTTTCATGTCAAATTGCAACTTTTGTAGGTACAGAAACCTAAACATCTATAGAAATAAAAGATTTGTAGTATTAAAGATTAGTAATGCAGTTTTGATTTTCAAAGTTGTGTAGGGAATCATATCACAACACAAACATTTTCTAAAACCATTCCTTTTCAAACCACAGACGAAAAAATGGTTTATACTTCAGTATATTTGTTCTGAAATATGTTCTTTTAGGCCTCTGAGATTATCTTATGAGATATCTCAAACATCACCCCTTCCCATCATTACAGAAATATCATGTCTCGCTGGCCAAAGCTGAAAGACTAGTACTGGCCTTTCAGCTCACAAACAAGAATATAAAATTCACAAAATGTGGAGATGTGAGGAGAAGTGAAGAGAGATTTGAGGGCCATCCTGGTGGGTGTCTCACCTTCAACTGGTTGGCCAAGGAGGGGGGAGAGTGCAGGGTTGTTTCCTCTTAAACCGTGGCACAATGATAAAGTGCATGTTTGGAGGACAGTAACAATGTCTTGATTATCTGTAGATTTTGCCACATGAGAAATATCTCATTTGTTAGTTGGTGACATCAGACTGAACAGCGTGTTCCTTTACAACTGCCCATCATTTTTCATCATTTAGATTTGGCATTGCAATAATTATCTTGAAAATAATTACTTATGATATTAACACAGTATTGCATTGTGCTTAATGATGTAGGTTTGACCTTAGAATAATGAGGACACATTTGAATTTATGAGACAATTATTTTTGCAGACTGTGCATCCATAACATAAGGAGCTATACGTTATTATACAAATTAAACAATGCCTCTGCTTTATTGTGCTTTATTGCTATATTGTGCTTTACTGCTTTATTGTGATGGGAATGTCTGGGCATTGTTTCCAAAGCCATTGGAAAAACACGATGTTAAGCCCCTTTTGAAAACCAAGCTTTTTGTGTCCTTCTGTCATTTAATTGAACATATTCAATACTGAAATGCAATTTGTAAAATGTATGTTTGTTGTTTTTAATGTGCTGTCATGTCGCAAAATATCGCTTACTTACACTCTTGTTTCGAACAGATAAATAACATTAAAAGGGTCCTGCCTCTCAGAAAGCCACACGTACATCAATTTCTATTACTACCTATTTGACCCTTGAACTTAGCAGGGACTTGTTAAGTTCAAAGGTCTCTTTGGTTGCCTTTGTTTATTGCTTCACAGAGCTGTAACTCACAGCAGTCTATCTTCCCAAGACTGGTTCTTCAGGGCTCCCCAATTCCCACAGTGGAGATCCCAGGGCTAGCCCAGCCCAACAGGAAAGTACCGGGCCTCTGGCTGCTTTCTGTGGCCCTTCTACATGGATTTATTGGGCTACAGCTAATTTGTCCATTATACACATTCCAGATCACAGGCTCCGGTCAACTGGATAAAAGCAACAGTGCAGGAGGAGCGACAGACATAGTGTCATTCCACAGATACCTCCACCCAATGAACTGAATTATTTCAGTTTGTCCAGTGTGTCTTATTATAATTGATAAAAGACGTCAGTTTGGCATAGCATGTTGTGTGTAGAGAAAATAATACTAACAATATATTTGACAACATTAAAATGAGAAAAATCAAGATCAAGAGATCAAGATTTGATTAGGTTGTAATCAGCAGGCAAGTTGAGGCAATTGAGACAACACAGTTTTATTTCAAAGCCACTGACACCATCATGTACACATATGTGTCTGTGATTCAAACGTCCTCTCCCTATTCTATCCTTGAAAATGATTTTACATTTTGATCAACCGAACAAACACAACAAGTAAACATAACAAGACAGCAGTGATGAAATGCCCTGGACAATGTGTTCAAGTGAAGCAATAATACAGTCATACAATGATTGTGGGGTATATCAATATCATGACCAGCTCATATCAAGAGAAGTGTGTTTGAGTTGATGTGCTTCAGGGCAATGTTCCCAAAGGCCACTGTCAGGACACAGAAACCAACTGAGCTGTCCAACCAGTCCAGCCCACTGCCCACAGCCAGCCCAATTCTACTGGCCAGCTAGTCCAGGTCCATTGCCCAGATGCTGTGTAGTGACGGAACTGTCGGGTAGGTGAGAGGGCCAGTATGGTTTCCTCTGGCTCTCATAACAGTATCTGCAGGGCCAATGTAATCAGAAAGCCTCCACCTTATTTACTCTGAGACCTCAGGATCTGCCACCACACATCCAGAGCAGCACTCTATCACTGAGCCACTGACATGAAGGGAGTGATAGAGGTGTAGGTGTGTGTGTGTGTGTGTGTGTGTGTGTGTGTGTGTGTGTGTGTGTGTGTGTGTGTGTGTGTGTGTGTGTGTCAGCCTCTCTCTGATTGCTGTGTGTGTGTGTGTGTGTGTGAGAGAGAGAGAGAGAGAGGGGAAGGAACAGAGAGAGAAAGAATTAAAGATAGAGAAAGATAGAAAGACAGAGTATGCTGTTATTGTTTAATGGTCAATGAATCACATCTCTGGTAGAAAAAGTCCCTTTATGGGTCATTGAACAGTCTTTCATAGAACTTTACAATGCGTGGTTTGAACATCTCATGAAATTTATTGCAACCATTTTCCTCAACTGGTGGCTGTGCCCTCCATTGAGCATGTCAGTGAAGACAGGATTCAAATGTTAATCCGAGAGTTCAACCACGGGGTGTTTCCCTCACCCTCTTTGTGCTTGATCATTTTGCGGTCCACACCACAGCCCACACTACAAATCAGAGATTTCTCCAAATAGACAGGTGGTAATGCAGCATGTCAATAACCTCCCATTCTGAAGAGGCACAAAATCCCCATGAAAACGGGTGCAAATTTCCCTCCTTTAGAATTTCTGTGCCTTGGGCATGGCAGTGAAAAGCAAGGAATCGCCTCTGATCAACATGAAGGGGTAAGGAATTAAAACCTCAGTGTGTGACTACTTGAAAAACTTCACTCAAACACCATTTTCAATAGTAATAAAATTGTCAAATATATATATTGCCACTCATATATTTTGAATCACAACAAATGCAAATAGAATAGGAGTGACACAGTCACATAAACCCTCTCAGTGTCTTGTTCATGGCCCATTTCTACGCCCATAACTGCCATCTCTGACTGTAAAACTGCAGGCACCAGGGGTTTGTGTGTCTTGACCGTGGTGGTTTGTTGACCATTAGAATTCCTGATGTCCCTCTAGGGAATGAGGTAAGGCTGACCAGCGGAACACAGAGGCAGGGACGTGACTCCTAAATCCACAGGCTCTGGCACAATCGACCCACATGTATTTAGATGTCATTGATTAAACATTCACCAGCTACACTTCTTAATGCCCTGCTTGCACTGTTATGATGTATCTGCCATTACGTAGATTCAGTAATTATAGTAGTAGCCTCATAATATGCTGATCTCCAGAACTATGGGGCGTGATGTGCTTAGGGTGCAGTCGTGAGCAACACTGTTATTTCCTGCCATTGATTTAGGATACGATCATGCAACCCTAAATGTGACTCGAGGTCTTTTGTTGCAGTAAATTATCTGTGGTCATTGTGCACATTCTTCTGGGAGGTCTGGAGCTTCCAGCTATAAGCTCTATCTACCCATGGCATGTTCTCACAAGCAAAAGGTACAATCAATACAACTTAAGTGGCAAGCTTAAAAGACAGACTGTGTGAGGGTTTCAGTACATGAACACAAGATGTATTTGTTTTTCATGCTTATTTCATGCTTATTTCATGCTTCTTCCTAAATGGTAAAGGGTACCGGTGAAAGAATTATGGATCAGTTGACTGATCTGACTGATCATGTTTTATCAAACTCAACTCCAAATGATAATTGCAGACATACATCAATGTGAGACAGACATGGTGGACAGTATTGTGACATTTTAAGAAATAAATGATGTAGCATATGATGTAAGTACAATCTTTTCAGTTTGATGTTGTCTGCTTTCGTCATTAATACAATCCCACTATACATCAAAGCAGCCTTTCAGCATGTCTAGTCTGTTTCCGTTCAGATTCAGATTCAGAAAATGTTGTCCTCAAAGCAATCTCCCAAAGAGACAACAAAGTCACAAGGGAAATACACAGGGAGAATACATTCTTACCGAAGTGATGTTCTCTATTTTAGCTCTCTCATCTTCTACGCTGTGGCCTAACAAGCACTTATGGCTATGCAACACCCAGCAGGCTAATTCAACAGCAGGACACACATGACCATACTCTTACCACCAGTGTCGTGGACAGATTCGCTCAAATTGAGCCTTTATTGGTCCCCCTTTCACACTCACAACCTGACGCAAAGAGCAGCACGCCTCTTACAAAATGGTCCCTAAAAGCCCTGCCTTTGTTATAAACAAGACCCTTCAGTGCCATTAGGCTGAGTGGTTGGGGGAGAGCTCAATGTTGTAGACGCTCCCAGCAGAGTCAATTAGTGCACTTCATTAGACTGTACTATTCCTAAACAGGCTGCAACCTGGAAATCCCAGTAATCATAGCAATCGATACACTGTATTAGCTGAAAATAGAGCAACCTTCTCCTTTTACCTAACAAAGTGCTACTCATGCTAAGATGTCTAACAGTAACTGTGTGTTTGTGCGTTGTGCTCATCCACTGTTTCAACCTCTCTGGCCCCTAACATGTTACCCTGGTTCTCATATGATTTGTGCTCATACTTACTGACAGCTGCAGCGTATTATCGTGACGTTAAAACTGATGTCTTATTAGTTGTATCATTCTTGGACGTACTGCCGAAGACCGGCTGGCGGGAGTTCATTGGGACTTCTCAAGGCTTTGATCAAATGACAACTAGAGACATGATGTCTCTTTTCATAACATTTAAAGTACTATGAAGTATGCAATTCTGCAATTCTGCAATTCCATGATTCTTTGCATAGCAAGCATATTACTGAGTGTATTACAGAATGCATTATGGCTTGGAATATTACTAATGGTATACAGCATTCTGTCACACTTGGGTAAGGAGAAGAAGAATGGTTAGAAATGTTACACAGAGGAGTTGGCTTTGAAAAGAGGGGTGGAAAAGAGAAAGGTGATGAAGCAGAACATGACTGGACAGTTGTTGGCACACACACACACACACACACACACACACACACACACACAGAGTCTGTTGAGATACAACCCTGGGGCTCTGTGCATGGGCTTATCTTTAATTGCACAAATAACAGGGGCAGTGATTATTTTATTGTTCTTGTTGTTCATGAGGATTGTTTGTCACGGAAGCCGGATTATTTCAGTCATAAACAATTTAACAATTGTATTACCCTGGAGTGTTGAAGCTTGTAGGGGAGGGTGCAGCCATTGCTCTGGAACCATCGTAAACGCTAAGGTGTGAATATGTAAAATGACTAGTAAATAATGACTAGAAAAGATTAACGCCAAGAAAGTGTGGTTCAAGAGCCACATTCAACATGCTTTCTTACCTGTCCATATGGGAGAATAGGTGGTAAAAAGCAGGTGTCAAATAGAGAAATGATGGGAAGGCTGGGCATGATTTGCAGTCAATAGTCCTTGAACGTGTGAATAGCCTTCATGTAACATTTTTCCTCTTGCTTTTTGATAGAGAGGAGATGTAGGCAGACCTCAAACTTAATGTTGTTCATTCTACATGGTGTCCATGGCCTCATTCTCTCTCTGTGTGTGATCATGCCAGTCTGACAGGTAAGTGGCAGTACAAACAACAGTTACCTGAGAATGGCGCCCGCTTGGAGTCACACACCCGCAGCACGCAGCACAACCCAAACCTCAAACCCCCAAAGGGCCTCAGTCTATGACGACTTCCACTCCACTTTCGTCTCAGCATTTCAGAATAATACACAGTATTTCTCACTGTCTCCTCTCCGCTATGCGGCTCTAGTGAAGTCATAAAGTTTAACATCTGTCTGGGGCTTTCTCCAATGTTGCCCCTCAGCTCTCAGATGCAGTAGTATCCTCACAAGGGAAAAACAAGCTCTGTTCTCACTCCCTCTCTGTCTACAAACCAAGTGGACAGTAACTGCCCACAAGTACTGTAATGCTTGCCATTTGCCAGAGCAGTGCAGAATGTTTGACCCTGCTGTATGCCAGACAATGGAACTTGACATTGACCAACCAACAGTCCAGACTTCCCTCCAATACTATGGCATTGAGAGTCACAAACATACCCAGACACACAGCCACTTACCATACAGAAAGGGTTTTGTAAATATGCTATGTGCAAATATGCCACTTGTGGATTGGAGGAGATAATATTCTAACATCTATATCATATTCATTACAATTCTAGTAAGTAATGGCTTTTGGCTACTTTGAAGAAATGAGAGAGATGCACTCAATGGAGTTCAGGTGGAGGACTGCATTGGATACAGCCCCGGGAGGGCGGCCAGTCCGTATGATGCGGGGGAGGAGGTGAGATGGTGGGGAGAATGTGTCACAGCTCATATCTACAGCTGCAGGCACCCAGTCTGCATCTTCATTTCAGAGCGGGGTTAATCATGTTAGGTCTGCCTGGGAAACAAAACAGTACCCTCTATTGGATGACACAGAGATTGCGCACTGGGATGTCTGACCCCGAAAGAGGAAAATGCCTACTGATTGTGGTGGTCTACTGTAAAGTCTAGACACTGCACTCTGTCTGTGAACTTGGCATCCTCTCCCACCATTTAATGTGACCAACACACAAAATTAATCTACATTAGATTGTGAGGTGAATGCCTATAGGGTGTACTTGCATCACTGGATGGGGCAAGAATTCTAATACAAAGTCAAAAAGTGACACTTTCTAAAACAGACAGCCATGCTTCATGACTGCTATCTGATCTACTTGTATAAGTCACATATAGGTGTTTATGATTTATCACAATAAGTGTAGGATAAGTACAAACAATAGTTATTAACCAGCAGTTGCCAGAAGGTCAGAATGAACACTCTCAAACACTCTTGCCAAGTTTCAATCTGCACCTCTAAGAATCACTTGCTCTAACCGTGATCTATAATCAATTAGAAGTAATGTGGAAATTAGCCATGGCTCCTGTTCAAGGAGCTTGTAATAATTAAACTGAAAAGAGAAGTAAAATGTAATTTGCTTGATTGGTTATGCACTGACTGGAACAAGTCAAAGTTTTACTTCATATCATTATGAGCTTTGGTTTCTGGGGACAGAAGGCTCAAGACATAGGCTATCTTTCTGAAAGTAAAGGTAAGCCTGTGCCCAGATTTTTCATTGTGAGACATGCCTGTGTGTTTAGATAAAGGCCGCTTTATCTAAAGACCAGAGAGCTTCACTCTCACAAGGGACAGTTTTGTCATTCTGGAACATTTGGTACTTTCTAAAATGTATCCAATAAATCACAGTTGTGTAACTTAGATGCTGTACAGTAGGATGAAATATGATGCAGGGTTGTTGTAGAGCAAAAAAAGTACAACACGGCTTTGTTTATGCAAAATGAACGCTCAGAGCAGATATCTGATGTCCTTGAGAGAGGCACAGTTTTGGCTACGATTATCATTGTATAGGAAAACAAATACATTCTCTAACATAGGGTCAAATTCATTAAAAAATGTTTCAAAAACACGCAGATTGTTTCAACCGATATGGACTTTTTACCCTAAGCCTGCTTGAAATCTACAGCACACAGATCCCCATGGGTTTTACTAAGGCCCAGTGACAAAGGGTAAAAGTTGGCATCAACGTCTGGCTTGTGATACGCAATTAGTGGGCAACTCCATTTCCATTTCATCGCAGCATGAGTTATACCATAGAAGTGCCAAAACAATCAGCTCCTATTTACAAGCTGAATTATGAATGCATGAAGCAAAAGCAAACATAACACATGCATGATTATTTCACACTACATTCCTTCATTGGATGCCATGTTCAAAACCAAAGTGAGAAAAATGTGCTGTTCTGAATTTTGGCAAGCAAAAAAGGATCTGCTGGGCTTTGCACATATCCAGCGTTGCCTTTGTGCTGTTTGGTTCTCTGGGAGGCAGAGGGCCAAGGGGTAATGAAGCTCCTCTCCATGCATATCTGACAATAGGCTGCATGTTTACCTTCTTTAGCCTTTTTATCCCTAAATAATGAGTCCAGGTCCCCTGAGCTGATATCAAAGATAGGCTTTCAAACACAGTTGAGAAATAATGAGAGGCTCCTTCAGTAACATATGCCAGTGTGTAAACTTTCATGGCACAGACAAGAAGCAATATTAGACATACATGTTTGTTTGCAACTAAAATTAGTTTAAAACTTTAGCACTTAATGAACTTGCATGTGACACTATTAATAGTTGAAATAACAACCTTGGTGCACACTCCTACGCATGATCTTGTTATATGAAAACAGCCATTGTGGGAACTGACTTTCGATATGAGAAACCTCTGAGAAAGCCTGCATGAAAATCCTAAGTCAAGTCACCAGTGCTGCCTCTCACCCTCTCGCCATAATAACCTCTGCCATTTATGGAGTAGGATCAAATTATGTCTCATTTGATTTGAAGCTGCTCTTTATTCCCCTGTTGACCTGGCATTTATTTCCCTGGAGACGGGTCTTCAAAGACTACAGTTAAACGCTGCCTCATGCAGTTCAGCCCTGCTCGGATTTACAATCCACTTTTTATTTCCTCTGAGAGCCTGGGCAAATTTCAGTAAGCCGACCCGCAAGAGCACCTCACCTTTGCTTGGCCAGCATACATGACATGAGAATCCCTCCTCATTGAGGCGGAGAAGGAGAGAGTTAACAAAGGCGCCTGTAATCCCAAATTATGATCCCCTGGTTTACCTTTATACTCACAGGAGGACAACATATGTTCAGAATGGATTAGTGTTTTGTCGAGGCACCCAACCTCAAGGCACATTGGAGCCTACACAAATAAAACCTGCATACTCTCATAAGCATATACTCCTGCAAAGCAAAGAACCCAGAGACAGACTGTTTGAGGAAATCAAATTTAGTGTCATGTAACCAACAGGGACACAACTTGGGTTGACTATGAACGACGACACTAGCCCTCTGAACAAGATCCTAAGACTTTAATCTTCACACCTCAGTCACTTCTGCATGCTGCTCTCACTACACTAAGGCCTACACATTGTGCACCCTTACAACTGCTGTATGACCTCTGGAATGTCATGCTTAAATGGAGATCTAAATTATATTGGTGCCCATGGGAGAACAATCAAAGCATCACTGGAGCAGTGTTCAAAGACATGACATATCCTGATTGGAAACATGTGTCAGGGTAATGCAGCGAAGAAGATGACTGAGGACTTGACCACAGCAGTGGCTAACTGGCTTAAGAGGCTCACATGTTTTCAACAACCACACATTTATTGGAATTAGAGCCTACCTAACGTCAGCAGAGGTGTTAAGACAGTTGCATAACACCAGGAGGGTGGAACGTGCAGTAGTAGCCTTTCGTAGCGGCTCAGTGAAATAGACTGCCTTAGGGTTAAGAAAGCATGACAAGGGACCACACATAAAAATGTTAACATTTATTGCTTTATCTGAATACTGCATTGAAAGCAAAAGCATTCAGAGTATACACAGAAATTATACAATTATATATGGTTTCACAAAGGCAGTGAACACATACTGTATTACAATCTACAAAAATCTACTTTACAGAAATTTAAAATTCTAAATATCAAAAGTACAGCTGCAGAAACAGGTGTAAAGTTGGTAACCAGTAACTGCTCTGGATATCTGTCAGTGAAACAACTTGGTGACATCACAATACAAAGCGGAAGTCATCTTTGTACTTACAGCTGGTTTTGGAAACTAAATAACTGGCTGCCAAAAAAACATACTCAAAAATGAGCCATTCATTTGAAATGTTCATATAAATTATGGTGGTTCAATGCACTCAAAATGATATAATCTTACATGTGACTCCTCTACAAGTTAAAGGTAGCATGTTATATTACTCTTTCAGTGGGGTTGGTGTATCATAGCAAAGACAACAGATGCGTTTAAAGGAGAATAAGGACACATATGGAGAAACTACTTCAATACTCCGATCTCACAAGGAAAATGTATGGGAAAAAAAACAAATAAACAAATCAAAGACCTAGTCTCAACAGCCAAGATGGCACTTGAGTTACATCATACAGTAGTGGTATGGGCAGATTGCTGAGGCTTGTGCTTCAGTCAGAAACAGAAATGATGCCAGCAAGTAATTCATCTCTGGAGTGACTGCATAAATAACAAGTGGCTGGGCTAGCTTTGTCCTGACCCTGGTGGTGTGGCGGTGATATCAATCCAGAGGAAAAACCACTGTGGCTAAGTGAACAAAACTGAGACCCTTTTTACCTTTCCTGTCAAATGCCCAAAAGGGTGAGGATGGGGGGGGGGGGGGGGGGGGGGGGGGGGGAAACAGAGGGAAACATTATCCTGATAGCACATCTTTAAAAAAAGATCAGCATCCCCAAGGACTAAATCAAGGCTGACTGAAACAAAGACCTTTGACAACCACAAGCCTTCAATGAAACTCAAAAATACAGGGTAGAAAAAAAACAAAACGCTTCCAGTTTAAAAACCTTCAATTCAAAATAAAAATGGTATGCCCTCATCAATGACAGGAGGCCATCAGAGGAGTGCCCAAAATGTAGACAAGGCATAAAGTATCTAGAGGGCGAGGTGGGGTGCCCTCTTCACCAGTGACAGTCAAGCTGGACTTGAGAACAGATGTCTTATGGTCACAGACTGATCCAAGGGTCCAGTTAGTCCTGCTCCATGGGCTCGTCACTGGTCCCAGAGTCCAGACTGCTGCTCTCCATGGCGCCCTCTGTAGGTGGGTCAGGTGTACTGCTGGAGGGAGCAGGGGCTGCCTCTTCCCTGGCTCCACTCTCTTCACTGCTACTGCTGCTACTGCTGCTGCTGACAGGCTCACTGCCCTCATCGCTGTCCCGGGCCTCAGGGCTCTCCAGTACGCCTGCAGGGGCCTGCTGCTCTGACTGGTCCATATCGTTGCCCTCCTCCTGGGAGCCAGACGGTACCTCTCTCTCAGCCTGCTCCTCCTGGCCTGGCCCTGCTGACACCTCAGACTGGGTGCTCGATGGCTCTGTGGGATATGGAAGGACAGGAAGGGTTAACCAGAGGGAAGAATACCAACTACATAGAGGCTACTTGTGTGAATGACACTTCTGCAAATACAAGGTATACCAAAATGTACTAACAGGTATCCAGGAGGCAATGGCCGCGTGAATGGAAAAAGGGTGCCAGATATTTCACAAATAAGTCATACCTTGGTCCTCACAAGTCCCTGCTACAGTACTGGCAGCCTCCCTTTCCTCTTTCTCTTCCTCCTCATGTTCATTCTCCTCCTCCTTCTCCTGGACCATAGACTCTGCTTCCTCTGACAAGCTGTCCGCGTGTATGGGTCTGACCGCGTTCACCTCCTGTTCCTGCTCCTCGTCTTCATCTTCATCATCCTCGTCGTCTTCCTCGTCGTCTTTGTTGAACTTCAGCCTCTTCACCTCGTGCTGCTCGGCCTCCATGTCCTCCTCTTCCTCGTCGTCATGGTGCTTGTTCTTCACTGAGCTCCCCGACGCCGACACATCACTGAGAGACGGGCACAGAGAGGATTCATCACACCCGCATCACGATTGCCTAATCAAAGCAAGACGGGAGGTAAGCTTCACATGGACTGTAGGATTTATATCATCTGTAGTTACCTGGAGGGTTTGTCGTGTCCCTGCTCTGTGGTAGGATCTTTGTTTTCCGTACTATCCGGTAGACCGTTTGTCGCGAGCGAGCTGGCTAGAGAGAGTTTCGGTCTGTTCAGTGGCCTCGGAGTCCCAGGACCATTTACTTTCCTGAAAGAAAGCAGAGAAAGAGTGAGATGACTTGCACCAAGAAAAACATTGCTTTGTTGACATTTACTTGTACATTTAAAATGAGGGATAGGAGGATGAAGTTACTTGACCCTAGCATTACCTCTCAGTAAATGCAGATGTGTTCCCAGGCAGCATTACTCCATTCACCCTGTTCACACCACTGCATCCATTTTTCCTTTCATGAGAGAGCGAAGCATGAAGTACAACAGCAAACACTCTTCAGCTCTACACACTTAAGACAATAGACTAACCTTTTGTAATGTTTTATACACAGTAGAAAGGACAAGGACCAAAAAAGATCTGACTTACTCTGAGGTAGGATGCACAGAGCTGACAACCATCACATTCTGGGAAAAAGAAAAAGAAATTCATTACAAACACAGTAAAAAGGCCAAGTTATACTTCAACAAAGTTAAAACAAAGAAACCTGTTTTGTTTTGTTTTGATTAATCCATAGACACAGGCAATGTACGCTAAATGATGATTGTTCGAGATGGTATGCATCATGAAATACACATGACCATTGATTTAATCCGCTTTAAAGGGATGTTCCACTCTATTAACATCTTAATGTGGTCTGCAGAGTAGAAGTCTCCTTCCTGACACCCAAAATGCTATAACGGCACACCAGAAGTGGAATTTTATAGACATTTATACACATTTTACATTACTATTGGCAAAGTACTTCAGAGTTGAGTTAGTGTTGTTATGGACTTATTTCTTTTGTATATGGCCATTCCGACAGAAATTGCAATCATTCAAGACTGTCTGGGGTGGTGTACTACAAATATTAGAAATGTCAGTTTCTTCCCAATGGCAGTGGGGCTCACAACCAAGCCCCCTGCCTCTCACTGACCCCCCCCCCCCCCCCCCCCCCAACCTGTCACACAAACAATGCACTGACAGTGTAACTTATAATTATTTAAAATGATTCTAATTTATAGTGTACATGCCCCACAACCATTTCACAGCCTCTAGCCTCATTGCCATTTAGTCTCACACAGCCTACAAGATGTATTGTTCTCCTGCTCTTTTTTGTAAATGTGTAAATTTGCTACTGCTATTTTGTTAATACTTTGCAATTTTGTAAATTTCTTGTCAATATTTGCTATTTGTTTTTTATGTCCATGCACCAACCTCACCAAGTCAATTTCCTGTATGTTCAAATATACTTGGCCAAATAAAAGAATTCTGATTCTGATACTAGTGCTAGACAACTATACGATGTAAATAGAGATGAACATCCCTTAAAAGGTGTGTAATAACAGTTAAACTGGTACAGCACTCACCTTTTCCACCCCTCTGAGAAATTTGTCTGTTCCTGTGTAATTCCTCTTGGGTTCTGTAAGCAACTCACAGAGGCGCTGGATTGTAAATGGAATTCTGAAAGAAAGACAGACAAGAGACATATTGAGCAAGTGAGGACAAAACTGACATAATGCAAGAAACATTTCTTTTCTCTAGATAGATCTGACATCAACAATGAGGTGTGCTTTTTAATATAGAGTAAAGCTGAATCTGTAGATGGCGCCATTGTATAGAGACCACAACGTCAGCAATGACATCCTTTTTAGATAGTATCACATGCTTATAGGAAGGCGGTTGTGTCTAAAGGTCATGCTGGAACTGGCAGCTTAGTTGGGCACCTACCCATTGTAATCATTCACAATCTTCAGTATCCTCTCCTTCATGTCCTCAAATGGAATAGACTCCACATTGGGATTGGCTGCCCCTCTTTGATCGGGTGCAGAGGTTTTAAAGTCGTCCATCACTTTCTCCAGTTTGAAGACGAAATAGCTTTTAAATTGGGACCATTGAACCCTGGAGAAACAAAGCATGCATTGAGTCATTAAAATGAATAGATAATTCAAAAAGCAAAACCAACGATACTTGCAAAGCTAAACATGATTATGGTTGATTAACAAACATATACTATATCAAAGACATCTTACAAATAAAATCATTACATGTGTAAATTCTACCTCCCCTTTGTGCTTTGCTCTTAGAACAAACAGTGACTTTGTATTGTCATATAGCATGAAGTACAATGGAATGTTGAATTTGCTGTAGAATCATCAGAATGAACTGTCAAACATGAAGAAATATAAAGCTGTTTTTCATAATTTGCACCAGTGAGTGGTATTCAAGTTCTAGTCTGGGTTAATATAAGCCTCTGCTTGTCATTCTCTACTCATAATGGAGACACAGTAAAGGGTTCCCATAACCATGTAGTCAAAACGGACATAAATATATTCGTACTTGTTCATGGACATTAGATGATTCAGCTAACTTACATGGTTTCTCCCGTCTTTGCGACATGACACAAAAACTGGTCCAGAAGGGGAGACACCTCTTGCTTCCCTTTCTTGTCAAAGTCTGAAATGGAACAGGAGGCATCAAGTCAGTAAATCCAACTTGAATCTAGTTAAGGAATTAGACATAAAGTTAGTGAGTAGAAAAGTGATTCAGCCAGAACGAATATTCTTTGGAAATACAGAACAACATTTGCTATAGCCAGTAGCGAGCTAGCTAGCTGTGTACACAGAGGCTACAGACAATCACCCAGCCAAAGGCATATGAACAGTGACAACAACAAGGCATCAAATCTAGTGCACTGCTGGGAAAAGCAGTTCATGGGAAAATGTTGTATTTTTGTTTAGCTAGCCTTGCATGTCAAAGGAGACTTCTAGCTAGGAAGTGAGCCAACAGGCTAGCAATCACATAGCTAGCTAGCTAGCTAGCTAGTTAGCAATTTATATAACATCAGCTAACAATCTGACAAGCGAGCCAGCTAACTAGCGAGCTTTAGCTATCTAGCGACACATACTGTACTATAGATGGCTAGCGTTTTGGGGAACTGATGATGTCCTACAACATAATCATGCAAAGCTAACTAGCCAGCGTAATACATCAATTGAGGATTTAGTTAACTAGCTGGCAGCTAGCTAATGTTGTGGTTAGATAACATTATCAAAATGGGTTTGATAATGACTAGCTTATAGCAGCTAACATAGCGTCTTAGCTAGCTAGCTAGCTATTAATCAGTGAGGAGGAATACTAGCAAGCTAACTGTTAGCTAGCTAGTAACACACTCGTCTGAAAATTAGCATTAGCCGGTTTAGCAACATTAGCTGAAACATGTAACACCTTTGACAATGTAACCACTGTAAAATGAAGCCCAGAAACAACACCTGGTTTCAATCAACATATTGAACAATTAACAAGCCTTTGACCTTTGAGAGCTTCTTGGAGTGAGTCAATTTCCATCATGTTGTTGTCCTCTGTCAATCTCCTGGATCCAACAAGAGGCAAACTGGTGGTGGCTGCGTTCTCAACACAAAAAAGTGAGAGGAAGAAGAAGCATTTTAATATGGCGCTTGTGAGGTCACTGCCTGTTCGCAGGCACACTGCGAATGCATGCCAAAAGTACAGAGTGTACTGCCGCACAAGTTGCACAACGGCATACTCAACAATTGACAGTAACAACAAACAATCTTAATTATCATTATACCCTCAACATGAAAAGGTATTCTCACTGATGTATGAAAAGTAGGGTCATTTCACATCTAATTCATGAGCTATGCAAAATGTTGGTCTGTGTATTTTTTTGTTGGAGTTGACCCTCACAGTCTGCCTGAAGGAGAGCCACATATTCCATGAGTAGGCCTAATCACTCATCTTCAAAATCATACAATCTTGTCAAATGTATTTCTGCCATGGGTAGGCCTATACTAATTGCCATTCATTTATTTACATTTACATTTATGGCATTTAGCAGATGCCTTTATCCAAAGCGACGTACAACAATACATTTGTTTAAGTAAGTGAATCATCTATCCAACAGTCATCATAAGACAAAGTAATCAATGCTCACACCAGGGGCCATTGGCAGTCATAATGCCAGTAGGCTAATATATATATATATATATAATTTTTTTAAATATATTTTATTAGCAGGAGAGAACTTGTACAGGGGGGTCTCGGGGTTAGGGTTAGTATGGGGGGGGGGGGGGGGGAAATTACTTGTATTCTCAGATAGTACATGTAATCACCTTGAAAGGAGCTGGTACAGCTATACATCCTTTCATAACTTTCAGTCAAAATCAAATGCTATTAATAGATTTCATGACAAAAACAGAAGAGAGCGATACATATCCTTTATTCAGAAATATTGAGTAAACATAAACATGTATAAATACAGCTATTTTGAATTTCCAGTTTGAATGTTTAAACACATTTGACAAATGCTAGAGTAGGCCTGCATGGACAGGTCAAGCTGTAAATGGTTGTGTTTTAATATTGTTCTGGAGTTCACATATACTGTGCATCACAATTACACACAAGACATTCTCTCATACAAAGTTTGCAGTTTTCTTTCTTGTACAAAAACAAATAGTATTTAAGAGCAAGGTTTATGAATACACATATGGCACAATATCACTATACAAGCGCTAACACTTTGGTAGTTGATCAACTCCACATTGTCTTTTTGTTACTGTAACATGTGCTTTGAATATTGAACTCTAGAGGAATGGCACATGATGTCCATCCAGCCCTTCCTATCCTAAGCTGTAGCCTACAACTTGATTACAAAAGTGCATTTGCACGTCTTCTGTACACATCAGTGTTAAGATCCTACTGTATCTTATGCTTATACTGTTTAATACTCTCACTGGCATTTGGCAATTGGAGAACGACAAACTAATTTGATTGAATTTACTCATTCACACATGTTCACATTTTAAGTGATTTATTGTAAAATATGTAAAATATTCACATTATTCTGGAAAATTGCATTATTAATTCTCAACTTCAGGTATTTAACAAATGTTTGGCAGACATTTGACTTCATGTTCCTTTGCTTAAAGCAAAGTCTCAAATTGGCTTTGCCTGACAAAAGCATCAATTAACTCCAGGCAGAGAGAGGGATAATTTCAAACCACTTACAGGAACCTCTGGTAAAGATGCCTTGTGGCATACATTTTCATGCACATAAAACTGGGTTGACAAAAATAACCACTTTGCCGTATTTCCCACTTTAAACTTTGAAGTGGAAATTAAAACATAACCAGGGCTTGAGCTCTTGAGCACAAGCCTTCGACATTAATAAAACCATATGTGTTTATGTATAGAACATCTGGCAGTCTATCACTTTTCACCTGTAAATCAGGCCCTATAAAGCAGTGGGTGATAAGGCAAGCTTACTCCACAGCATCACTGACCAGCACTCTATGCCTGTCCTTCAACATGATCACCATGATCCATACCATCATTCCAGCATCATCATGTCCTTGACACTGTTGCATCGAAACAGAATGTCATTTTTGATCCGTTGTATGCTGCAGACACTGTAAACACATTCTGATCTTGTGTTAGCAGTCTGGTCTGGGGGGGCCTCCTGACAATGCACATCTTCCACAGAAAGATTCCATTTGTGATGTCAGAGAGACAGTCAACTTTCTCTATCCAGTCATTTTTTCTCCATCCTGTTGTTATTTATGTGGAGGTCTCACATGCCGGACCACTTTTTGCTCATACACAGTCCTCATGGTCTTCTCCACCTGCTTTAGGAATACCTGGGGAATACGACCACACAGCGTGTTGACCGTGTCCAGAAACTTGGTCTGGAGGGGGTAGAACAGCGACTGGAACAGGTTGTCCTCAAAAGGATACTGCAAATGAGAAACATTGTATACCTTAGGGTTATACTGTATATCAGTAGTGGTAGCATTGAATCATAAATCAACTGTGCCTTTGGCTATTATACAGTAGGCACAGGAGAGTATAAATCATGATTCATGAATGAAGTTTTTGTCTGGTTAATAAGAGGCTTATCTATGAACAGCAGAGGGAGCTGACGTTCCTTCCTAATGTAAACAGTTCCCCAGCCTTCGTTGTCCAAGGAGAGGAAAGGACAAAGAACAGAATACAATAGCCATAGCTGCTTATTTTCTGAGAGTCTTCTCCTTATCTTTTTTAGCTTTTACCCTGAGGATGCATAGTGCAACAACACATGCATGTTACAGTAATAACCTCTATTACTGTAATAAGTATTCTGATTTGGCTAGTTTTAGTGTAGATTTAAGTTTCTCGATTCTATAATTTAAATGACACAGATGGTGGACTTACATCATGTATTGCATCATACACTACTTTAAAGGCTGGCTGCTTGTCGTCATGGTACACCCCTCGGTTCCCATGGAGAATGGACACCCCCTCGTCTTCAGCCCCTTTGCAGTTGCTCCCATACATGCAGTGATCAGGCCTGTAGTTCCACTGGCATGGGAAGGTGTAGAGACATTCTGCAAACAGAGCAGCTCACCATTACATCACCATTACAGCTCACCATTACATGTCTATTACATCAGATTTCTAATACACATGTTCACCAGCATAAAATATTACGATGGAATAGCCTACCCGTACAGAAACATAGGAAAACAAATGTTGGTGAAAAAGACAGAATTTAGACAAACATAAACCTTATGATTTCAATCACAATGACAAAAATTATCATTTTAAAAATATATCTATTCTATAATATATGTATAGTGATTACAACATTTTGCTTTGCTGGCTCAAAGACTATCAAATATGTAGTTTTATATCGACACAATATGTAGTTCTATATCTACACACATTTTATTCCTTTCAAACCGCATCTAATCTTGGCTTGTAAAGGGTTGAAATACCAACAGAGCATTCCTTTAAACCAAAGGCATGGGCAGGCAAATAAGGAGAAAGATCAGACATGTGCCAGGGACTGAAGTCTTTCCCTGGAAGAGTACACAGAGACTGTTCCCTCCACATGTCCCTGTTTTTCTATTGTGGCTGCTTCAGGGGATGCATGTTTACTGGAAAGGTTCCATTAATGTCCATTAATGTCTGCCAAGTCTACTTATGGCTTTGAGCACTTAATACTCATCTCTGTAGTCTGCACCTGTGGCCAAATCTGCTGCTGTAGCTGCCGTCACAGGCTGAAATGTTTACCTATTCAGCATTCACACAGCATTGATCTCTTCCAGGAGCAATTTGGAGGGTTGTTTCTTGCAGTTGTATTAGAGAATGAAAACCAATCACTACATCTAATTGAGGCAATTATACTGATTTTGTTACAAGCTAAAATATTTAACCCCTGGGCAAAAACAATGTACATTTGTCTGTTGCAGACCTAATGGGTTAGACACCATATAATGGCAGTAGAATAACATTCGATCAATTCCACTCCATGTTCTCCTTTGCAGTAGCTATGAACAACAAATATATGACTTACATTATTCCAAAACTATGACAATGAGTGAAGCAGTGTCTATTGTACCTGGGTTGTAGTGGAAAATAATGTTGAGGAGGTCTTGGTCCCCCCAGGTGATGTGGTTCTTGTACTTCTGGTAGAGTGGGTGTAGGAGGTCCTCCCACGACAGCCCGCTCGGAATCATGCTGTTCTGAGATACCAACAAGAAGCCTTACTTTCTCCACAGCCCTGAGGAGTAGCTACTCTTCATCTTACACAATAGAAATGCTTGATTTCAAAGGAGCTCACATTTACATTTCAAATGTGTTCAGCAAAGTGGCATGGTTACAATGTTCTGCTCTTACTGGGTTCCAAACCCTGCTGAATTCAGCTTCAGACAGCTGGAGCCTTTAATGTGAGTGTAGCAATCAGAGAGGCTCAATCACGGACCATTCTGAGCACTCAGGATGTTGAGACTGAGTGCTATTAAAGTGTCACCTGCTCGCTTGTCACAGACAGGGTGAGAAAACCTTTCTACTTACAACCTCAGATTATAATGCAAACTCAAGGGCTGCCTTCAACTGGCTTCTGGTCAATGTGCAGAGGAAAACAACCTAGATATTCACAGAGAACTGACTAGAGAAGGGCTATGACTAAAAGTCTGATTGATGATGTTCCTTACTTTGAAGAGGGTGCTCCGTATCCTGGTGAGGTTCATGAGCATGACACCCGAGTTGACCCCTGTGACCCCATAGAAAGGATGGCGTGCAAAGCGACTATACCAGCCGATCTTGGGGATCTCGTGCTCGGGGGCCATGGCCGCCAGCTGAGTGGTGTTGAAGGCCTTGAGGAAGGCCCAGATATCATCCATGGGTCTAAGGAAGAGCACGTCTGTATCCACATACAGCAGAGAGTCCACCTCTTTCAGGATCACCTGGAGTCATAACAAACAATCATAGAACCTGGGTTACAATCAACAGAATACAACTGAATATATTCTTAGGGAGGGGTATCTATATGTACCATCCTGAAAGGTAACACTAAGAAAGTAATTTGTTCTCAATGATATTATCAACTATCACTTGGCTCCCTCCTGCAAAGGTTTACAAAAGTCTTGCCAATTGAGAATTGGAAACATTATCTTCATGAACGAATTGCTTTGAAACAACAATGTAATATGTGCTACGCAAAGTGAGCAAGCTGTTTGATGATTCAAAGACTTTCCATTCAAAAAATCAATGTGTGATGGCTTTAATTAAGTTAATGAGTTTAAGCTCGGGTTCTTTGTTAAGTAAAGGTCACTGAGAATGCATAAAGCCATAGATAATCCTGGGGATATTGATTACTATATAATTGTGTATATAGTGATCTGATGTAACCAAGACAACATATGATGCAGGATTCACAGCATATTTTCCCTGGGGATTGTGCTACTGTGTCTTAAACAAAGATAAATTGATCTTATTCGAAATGCATTAGCAACAAACAGCAGCCCAGAACAAAACAGAAAACAGATGATATGGGCAATTAATTTACAAATAAACCTAGCTTGATGCATGTGCTGTGGAATGAAGCCAAATCAAATCATGTATTTGATTAATACAACGAGGTACACAAAGAGTGGAGAAAGGAGAAACTCTGCAGCCTTACAGGGAGGAACAGCCTCTGGGCAGCACAAGGCTTGAATAGTTTCTTCCACTCCTCAGCATTCCCCACCGAGAACGTGATCGGATAAATGCTATACTGGAACTTGGCAGAAATAGCACGTGGCCACTGGCTCAGCTGAAAGAGAAACTACACATTGTTACACATCATCGCTGTCATCATCATCAAGATCAGCAGCAGCAGCAGTTGAAGATGGCGCACACTGTCCGAGATCACTTGGAAATCGCCTCGGAAAGTCACATTTTTCATAATTTGTCTTATTTTCAAAGGAACAAAACAGGAACCAAATTCAAGTTGAATGGATTGAGTCAACGGTATTGGAGAGGAATCACTCTACAAGTAGAAATACTCCTTATTCTGATACATGATTCATCCCTCCTAAAAGATACTTTAAAAGTCTACATGAACACACTATGGCTTGTAATGACTTCTTTGTAAACAGATGAAGTCATGTCTAAGTGCACTAGCTTTACACGTCAACCATAATGCTGCCAGCTGTTGCTATAACAATGTCCTACTAAACACAGTGAAACTAAGCTAAACAAGTGGAGCTACAGAACCAGAGGAGAAGTCCGTTCTGCCCACGCCTGAGGGTTTACCCTTTCAAAGCCAACACTGCACCACTGAAGCCTACGATTTTCTGGTCTGTTAGATGCTGAAGCCCTCCATAATCGGCAGCATTATTTAACAATTTGGAGCAGAGAGAAAGATCAGTGTGAGAAGTTGGCAGGGTTTCTGCTGACGAGGTGGAGAGATCAAAGAGGGCAGATTGTGGCTAACCCTTTTAGCTCCCTCTCACCGTCGCGGCTGGATGTGGGCCACTACGTCCCCAGCACATATGCTGCTGATTTTTGGGCCTAACTAACCCCAAACTTCCAGACTACTGCTAGGATAACTACATATAGGGAGGTTCTCACATGGTGCACACATACTGTGCACTCAAGGGCATGTATGGAGTGTCATGCATGCTGCTTTAAGGGTTTAAGAATCTGGGTTTACAGCTACACACGCCTGTGTTGGAGTCCTTTGAAACACAAGTTAACCAAAGGTGACTCAAACATCTACGTGATACATGATCTAACCTTGAGATAAAAGGCTCTAAATCCTGTAAGATGTTAGAGCAAGTGAGAGAGTTCAAAAAGCTCAGATCTCAGTGTCATCTATTGCTGAGCAAAGAGGAATGTTAAACAGGATTCACATGAGAACCGTGAATCAAAGGCTTTGAAAATATAATCCATTGAGAAATTCTTCAGTGCTTCAGACAAACCTGATAAATGTTTTATGCAATACATAGGTTAATTATTGTACTTCTCCAACAGTATACCTAAAGACTGTCATGCATTCTGCCAGCCACTTACCCCCTTTTCGAACTGTGAGGCCAAGGGGTCCTCTGCAAAGATGTGAAACTTGATCCTCTTGATGCTGAAGAGGAGGGCAGACTTGACCATGGTAAGCGTCTCATCCAATCGGTTCCCACAGGCCACCACAGCCAGGTGCATGACCTCGTCTTTGCGGTTACGCTTTGACACGGGCCGTCCCACATCACTCCTCTGTCTGCTGTGGGGGCACACACATACGGGCAACAAGTCTCAGCTTCCTGTAGCCTGCTCAGACCTACTCATCAACTATGAACAGACCCCATGAGAACGGCTGAGCCATGTCACTCCATAGCAACACTACTTCATGGAACACGTAAACGTCACAAGAACACATCTGCGGCTTTGTGATGAACACAGCAGGAATGTATGAGGACGTGCCTGAGACATATTCCAGACAGAGCACATCACCCTACTGCTCCTTCTGACGGGTAGCAGAAGTACACATTCAAGGCTTCCTCAAAGACATCCCTGTCTACAGTGTTCAGCACTCCCCATCCCCCTTCTCCTGTAGGTCTGTGTGTTCCCACTGGGCTGCTTTGTTCTCCCATGCTCAAAGCCAAGTTTCTGTATCTGATGTAAAAATGCTCTCTCTGCAGAGGCAGGGTTGCCATTGAATTCAAATGGATTGAGCTGTGCAGAATATATATCACACTTATGAAAAATAAATATATGTATAGCCAAGGGTAAAACTTGACCAGTGTGCTGCACTGTATGCATACAGTGTATGAGGCTGGTTTTAATGACACATGTAAATGTAAACATTAGCATTGCCAAGGGGAGAATGCAAACTCATGGCTACAGAATCCCTCCATTGGAACAAAGTGTCCTCTGTGGCAATGTCCACCATGACTGAGAGAATTACGGAAAGGAAACTGATTATTCTGCCAGAGGAGAGTGCAACCTCTAAGCAGAGGGGTTTCTTTTAGCTTCATGGAGGCAAAGAAAGAATGTGGTTAGTATAAAAAAAATTAGGGGATGGGGGGCTGACATTTCACAGGTGGGTTGCATGACTGTCCCCAAGCGTGACGCTTTGTTTTCTGCATGGCTGAGGGACAATCATACAACACAGATTAGCATGGATGAGAGGGCCCAGAGAAACCTGTCCTTTGAAGGCTGTGGCTCCTTCAAGAACAATATTCTGGTCGATGAACATACTGTACAGTATATCTTACATTATATTGCTTACTTATATGCTTACCGGTTATACTGTTCATATTGTTTATACTGTTTATACTGTCCATACTGTATATTTTTTAGTACTTCTATTTTTATTTTATTGTATTTTAAAACTTATTGTATTGTTGCACTACTCTGTGGCACTGTCACTTTTGCATTTCACTGTATACTTGTATGCACGTGACAAATAAAGAATCTTGAATCTTGAATCTTGAATTACTGAGGGAAAGATGATACATAGATTAGGCTATGAAATACTGGTCAGAAATATTGTCTTTTCACCTGAAAGCTGACCAAAGAATTTGGTTGTCTGATATGTTCTACTGTATATTTCCAATGGTGCACACTGTACATTAGTGATTACATTATAATTGGAATAGTAAAAAATGTTGCTTTTACCACTAACAGTGAGGCCCATTATCTACTGCATGGAGCATGTGCTGCTCACATGAGGTAATCTTACATAGTGTTGCAACCTTATTCCACACATCTGGAAACATTTGGACAGATTCAACCTAGCTCAGAAGGGGTACAAAGAGGACTGAATTCATTATTGGCTACAGAGAGTGAGCATTAAATAACCACTAAGCCTAACTGTCCCTGCAGCCATCCCTTTGAAACCATGAAGAAAAATAAATAAGCAGCAGATTCAAGGGTGCACCATTAAGAAGGAAAGCACACTGACAATAGGGCAAGCCTTGTTCAACAATCTATCAAACTTTACTTTAATGCTCACAGTATCCAGAAATGAAGCACTACTACATTTAATCATGAATGAATTAAAAGGACCTTGAGGAATAAAAATCGGATGCTTTTGCCTTTCTTCCTCAATATGAAAGCTCTCTCTATGGTAGATTTCAGTACCACCACATTCCCTAAAAATTCATTTTGCCAAGGGAATCATCCACCCTTGCTATTCTGATAAGCAGATTTTCAAACTCAGTCTTTACCCCGGTCTGCTCGGAGGTCCTTTTTCTCTCTTATGCCTTCCCCAACTCACTCTGGACCTGCAGTTACAATGAGATAGCCTACCAAACCAAAAGATTTCTGCCCCTATTGAGGCCCACATAAGCAGACTCTCAAACCTCATCAGGATGCTCGGGTAAGCAGGGAGATTCTAAAGCACCGCAGAGAGCAGTCTTCAGTCATCTAGGTTGGCACTTTTATAGCTTTACATAATGTCTCTGCAACAGAATACCTAATTTTCCTATAGGCGCATTGTTTAACAGCATTCCAGATGATAGAGCAGGGTATTTGTTTAAAAAAGATTATTAAATCTGATGTGAACCTAACGAGGCATGTGTTACTTTATTGATATATATACACACACATCACCATCGCGATCAAATGAGACATCATGGAAGAATCAACTGACTAAAGACAATCAGAAGGCAGGTTTCTAGGCTTTAACATAGTCACTAAAGGTCCCTGGCTGGTGAGAGGGACATCTGATACTCTGTTCGGGAAGCAGGAGTTCTTCCCTCTATTTTTATCCACAGGAAGCAGTGTGATACGTCAAGAGGAAATTATATGATTAGGAAAGATGTTTCTCTACTAAAGGTGTGAAACAGGAAATCTGTCTGCTGGGGTACATTGTTGTTGTGGTGAGGAGTGGGATAATTCCAAACCTTCATGAGTAGGAAAGAGTTAACTAACCAACACAACACAATATACCGTATCTGCTGGTAATTCTACTATGCCTCTCTCAGCCTTTCTCTCACCAGCACCAATGGTAAGGCCTGAAGGGAGATGTGTGGTGTTTTTTTCTTAATCTCACTCCTATATGCTTGCCAAACCTGTTTAGTCGTTTTCTTTGGTCACGATTGGCCTCTTCACCCCATCTCCCTTATCAGTGGAGAGCACACGTGTGGGTGTGGTCACAGACAATACTACGGTCCAGTCAGAATGCTTTAAACATGCTACTGGATCATTCATCTGAACAGGATAGGTGAAAGCAGGGTGTACAAAAGAATACATTGCCTTAAGACGATAAAATATGAGCTATTATCATATAATGTCCAGGAAAGAGTGTATTTTGTACATGTACAGTGTACATGTATTTTGTAAAAAAAAATAATAATAATAATAATAATAATTGAACATTGCCAAAAATAGCATTCTGGGAGACATTATGTACACAATGCACCTCTGGACAGAAATAGCTGATGACCACAAATTGTGGCTGTCTGCAAGACACAGTAAAGAGACATGTTCATGTTCAGACTGTTTTGATCATTCATTCAGGTCATCTCCATTTAGAAAGACAAGCTGATCACCTTTGATACAGCATGACTTTGCAAATGATTTTCTTTCCTAAACGTTGACTTTGAAAGATCAGGCTTGACTTCAAAAAGTATGTTCTACAACTTTAAGTAGTCTATGGTCTTGGATTGGATTGAATGGCCTATGCTCCCGAAAGGGCAAAAGGGTTTAAGTCAATTAAGTCATGGTCTTGGATTGGAGTTCAATAAACAATGTGTGAATTATGTTAATCATTTGCCATAGGAGTGCTGCAACCAGAGAACCCCTGGATTCATTTACATTCCATAATTAAGCCCTCTCAAGGTGACCTTACACCCCTCAACTACTAAACCCATTAGAGAGCCTGTACCAATTTGAGACTGGAAGTCAAACGTTTAAACTGGTTATTCTTTCTCTAGGTGCAAGGCAATTTTAATGCATCTCATCTTCCTTCTTTAACTCGCGTGATCCTGAGAATTACATATGGAGCTCATAAAATATCATGCACACAACTCACAGCCTAACCATAGCCAGGTGATGGAATGATTACGTGCATTTATAAAATACATCATCTAGTATGTTCAGCATCGATCGATCATTGAAGGAAATCAATGATGATTATAAACTATGTAATTTGAATGACAATTGCAGGTTTGGTCCCCTTGATAAATAAAGCCATTGTTTGTTGCAAACGTCCTTGAACATAATTGACTGTTGTATATCTTTGATTGGGGGAGCACGTCTGTCTGAATTAATAAAGAAAGAAAGGGTACGTGTGCATTCCACAACTTTGTGCGAAAGGCACAAAAACATTTGTAAACGCAGACTGATGAAATATGCCTTGCAATAGAGGAACATTTCAGCGGTTCACTATATAGGGAAATGTATGCCAAAATGTTGCTGAAAAAACCTCAGCTAGGCGTGGAAAAAAAACATCAACATTAGCAATCAATGGTCGTAAAATTCCTTACCTCTTTGACTTCACATTGCCTTCTTTATTGGCCACTTTTCCCTGTTTTCTTTCCGCGAGAGGCTGTTTCTGAGGAATATGATGAAGTTCATCGTGAGATTTAGTGAACTTTGATGCAACATTGTTTCCATGCCCCGAGGACGATGGAAAAGAGTTATCATCCACAACTTCTTTCAAAGGCGGCTCGTCTGCAGCATTCCCCCCCAAAAAGTACAAAAGTAGAAAAACTCCGAAACAGACAGCGATCACAACAATTTTGCAATGAATTCTCATCGTGGAAAAGAGTTCTGATTATTTGGAGGAGCATATGATTCCTCTCTCATGTCTGTGAATTGAGAATAACAGTTAGAGTTGACATTTTGTTACTCCTCCTCGATCGCATTATGCTGGAGATGATAGAGAGCGAAGAGGAGCTTTGCACATCCATGAGACATTGCTCAGTGGAGGAGGGTCTTCATTCGCTTACCGTAATCTCCAGAAGAAGTGCGCATATTTGTATTTTGATTGATCACTCACTTAGTACAGTACTAGAAATATACGATTAGTGACTTTGTTTGACTAGCTCAGACGCGACACTTCATGCCATGGTAATGGTTTGCCGGAGCTTGCGAGTTAATTCAACCATGAGTGCCGGCATGACTTAAGTCAGTTTTGAAAGTATCAATACTCTCCATCATAGATTTTCATCTGCCCCACGAAGTATCCAAAAGGCTGCTTAATATCTATACAAATTAACTGTATACCCACGGTGGAAAACTACAAACATGCCACTCCGCAATTGCATTTCCACTTCTTCGTTTACAATCATGGCGTTTAGCCAATCACCCTGGTTTACCTGCACACTATGCGGTGTTGGCTTCGGGTATAACATTCATTTGTATAGATATTAAGCAGTCTTTTGCTTATTTCGTGGTGATGTAGAGTACGTGGAAATTTTCAAAACTAAGTGATGTCGAAACAGGTGGCCTGGGCACTTACAGTGTATTCAGACCCCTTCACTCTTTCCACATTTTGTTGTGTTATAGACTTAATTTAAAATGGATTAATCCACACACAATACCCCAGAATGACAAAGTGAAAAAAGGTTTTTAGAAATTTCAGTAAATGTATTAAAATTGAAATACAGGAATACCTCATGTACATAAGTATTCAGACCCTTTGCTATGGCACTCTTAAAATTAGCTAAAATGCAAAAATGTCATCAACAAATCACTCAATAAGTTGAATTGAGTCTATCTTAATGCAAGGATAATAGTTCATGTAATTTTGGAATTCATATCTTTGTTTTTATAGGGTCTCTGATTTGCATAGGAATCAATTACACACTGTCTACTAACTACTATCGTCACTGTTTATTATGCTATATTATATTGTATTGTTGATTATTGTTGACTGTTGTTGATCTAGGAGCAAGATTCCAAAGCATTTCGTTATATAGGGTCACTATAGGCTGCATGGTGCTTCCCATCTTTTGCTTACTATGCCTTTGAGAAGTGCAAAAAAGGGGGTAGAGGACTAATTGAAATTCAGGGTTCAACAAGTTATCGATGATTACAGCCTGCTACACAGGTCACAAGTTATTATGGGGTGCCTCAGTGATTTGGAGTGTGTGCAAAACAAATGCGTCCTATATAATGAAAAACATATGTTCGATGTGGATGAGCGATGTAATGGTTAAGTACACGGTCTGCCGCGTAAAGGTTTTGAGGTCGCGTCCCACCTCGAACGGAATCTAAATGCTTTGGTTATATATTTTTGCCAGACCATGCAATTTATTCCTCACAATGGCACTATTCTTTGTAATTGCGAAATATGACTCGTGCACACCAAATGTTACAGTTCGGGTGCATATCTGTATTGGGTATTTCTCCATCCGCGCTGTTACACATCCAGCTGAATGCAATCGTGTCGAATCAGGGTCACCAGTTAATATGGTCACATCGAGCCATTACACACTCCATCTCATGTCATGGAGCATATTTACAAATGTAATGTGGTACATAGCCCCATTGTTCATTTGTTGGTGGGCATGATAGGCTCGCTAGTGCCAATATTCTCTTCTTTCGTCAAAAACCTCCAACAGCAAGCGCTGCCTCCAATTCAGCAGGTGACGCTAGTGAGGCAGTAAAACACGCTAAACGTCATATATTTTGTATGGTTATTTTACATCGCATATTACGGTAAAACATGGATACCAAACAAGAAGTGCGTGAGGAGCAGTTCACGAGTTTGTAATGTTGTCTTATGAGAAGTGTTCCTAAGGTAATTTCGTTAAAATATTCCTATATTCTATTTTAATGACTGTCATGACAGTTGTTCAAGCGATAGACAACTTCGATAGCTAAACGTTTTGAGTGCCTTATGGCAAGCTAGCCTATCCTACTACAACTAGCCAACCAGCCATAACAAGTTGCCCCTTTATGTCTAATTTTGTCGGGGCTAGGGTTTTAAGTTCCCTCAAGCAGTTGTCTCCTCCGCTACTATTCTAGTAAACTGTAGTCGTTCATTACTAATTTCACGTTAACTACTACATTCTAGCATGCTTTAACAGATATGCACTGACGGTGTCAGGCGACACGTGTAGGGTGTTTTTAGCCAGCTACTGCTGTGTGACACATGGCACAACACACACCATTAAATCGACCACAAGATGGCGCTGTCAGCCACTTGAACAATCAAGCCTGAAGGTTGTGTACGGTTTGTTCCAACCGAGTTACTAACACAACCTATTCGACTTGTTGAGGGCTTGATGATTTACTTGTCTCTTGTGTGATGGCTGGAACAGATTTGTTTTCAGAATTGAAAATAAAGAGCTTTAAGGAAGGATTGTATACCTGGCAATTCGTTTTTTAACCAGCATGTATGAGGTGTAATCAAATTCCCACACTAATTACACTTGTCTTATGGCTTTCAGTAGATTTATACCTGTGGAGGGTTCATCATGATTACCCCAGCATTTGAGCTGAGCCAGGACCCAGATTTCCTGATCCTGAGCATCCGTGTGCCCTACACTAGAACATCAGAATTTGATCTCTACATTGATGGGGTTGATTTCAAATTCTATGCAAAGCCCTACTTCCTCAGGTGAGTTACTTAATCATGATCATTCATCAGTTGGTGCCGTTATTGAAATTACTTAATTTCTGGGTACTGTCAGACCCACTTTAAATGCACAATTGCAACTTCTTGACATGCGTGATGGGTGAACCTAGATAATGCTTAGATACAGTATGTCAAGGATGCTGTAATTGGATTTCTTATTAACAATTAATCTTTAATTCCTCATCAGGCTTACCTTACCTGGAAAAATCGTGGAGAATGGGAAGGAAAAAGCCACATTCGACATTGATAAAGGTAGTGTGTTTTTTCTTTTTCAAATTTTTTTCATGGTTAGAAAATTGTTGTTGTATTGGTGTGAGCTCTTTGTATTCTAGGATCAGTGTTATGCAGGCTTTCATATTTTGCTTAAAGAGATCAAATTGGATACGTTGCTGATCCAATTCAGTAGACTATTAAATAGATGATTTAGCTCGTAAATTAATTTGTGGAATCCCGCTGTGTAACCACATCAGTCAGTGCACATGACCTGGAGACAACACAGTCATGTTATCTGACCAGACAACGCAGTCATGTTATCTGACCAGACGACACAGCGTGCTGTCTGCTCTGTATCAGGACCTTGAGAGACATGGATCTTACTGCAGCGTGCAGAGTCAGTGTGATTGATCCCTGGTATCTCTTTAGCCCTCACTTAAGTCGTGCAGACACACTAAATTACCATGCTGTTAGATGATGCTATTATCGATGTAAATGGCCTTATGAAAGGTTTTGATGTAATGAATGCTGCCTGAAGTCCTACTTTTAGTTTTGCCCGTTTGTAGTGACACTTAGCCTTTTGGTTTTATTTAGTTGATTTGTTTACCAGCTCATTCTCATTAGAATACACGTTGATTCATAGTGCCAGTCATGTAGTGGGAGCTTTAATTGGCAACGTCATTTTCTGTTAGGAGTTGAAAACGGATAATTCTTTTATGAATTTCCATTTCCAATTATCGGTTTCAGTTATGTTCATGTTGGGTTCATGAAGACGTTTGCCTTATGTACTCTGACCTCATTGCCCCTCTATCAGCGATGCCCTGCATGCAGAGTCTAAATAAGCCAGTAACAGCTGCTAATACAGTCCTTGTTAGAAATGCCTCCTTTGGACTCCACTAGCCTCGTTAGGGCCCCACAGCCAAGGCAATTAGGCTACCACTAGCATTTGTTGTGTGTTGAATGTTTTATGATTTTAGAGGGTTCTAGACTATGAAATTATCTCAGGGGCTTGAGTTAAAAGAGTCATCATATATTTTATTCATTGTATGGTTTTTGTGCTTTAATTATGGTCTTAAGAGGAGCCAGTAACACTAGACTTCTTAACACTGAGTAGCCTACTTGTCAGCAGAGAATAAGAATGAGGCATGAACTACGTAAGGGGAGCCATGTTTTATAGGGCTCAGAAGCATGCCGCTAGAATGTAGTTTGTTGAACTTACAAGCTGAAAATCCCCATTAATTTTTCCCATCAGGATTTCTAATGGCTAAAGTAAGTGTTGTGTAAGATATAGGCTAACAGTTTCTTGTATCTTTTCTTGAATTGCGTTTGATTACTTTTTTTGTTGGCTATCTCTAGTCTCTAAGTTAGCTTACTGATTTTCAAGTTTTGACTTGAGAAATCGAGAAACATTTCCTAGAACCAAATGCTAGTTAATCGGAAAAGAAAACCTACAAGAAACTTTACGCCTGTGGAACACAATGCTCATTAACTCTCATCCTTAGAAAAAATCCTGATGGTGATTTTTCAGCTATAACCAGAAATATGTTCACAGATGACTTTTGACCACTGATGGAGGCCACTTCACCTCTCTATTGATGTGATATGATCTTATTTTATAAGATGTGGCATAATTTTACACTGACAAAATCAAACTACAAATCAAACTGCTGCCACTAGCTTCTCCTCTTGTCTGCCTCCTAATGTTCTCTCTCTGTCTCAGGTCTTTTTACACTCCGTGTCCCCAAGGAGACAGCTGGGGAGCACTTTGAAGGGCTCCAAATGCTGACCAGTCTACTTGCTCCCAAAGGCTCCCGGTCAGCCAAACCCTTAGTGGAAGAGATGGATATGGGTATGTTATGTTATATCATATCCTGGAAGAAGACACTGGTGTGTTGAGAAGACTAGTGGTATTTCCTGGTGGAGGCAATGGGGGTGGTAGATGAAGCGTATGCAAGTATACCAAATATGCAATGAGAGAAAAAATACCATTAGCATTAAGTTGGAAACCACAATAAAGCGCATTTTACCATTTCTCCCATCAAAACTAAGCACACCAAAGGACATATTATGACAGTAGTTGTTGTAGAACCATGCATTTAAAGAGATGCTACAGGATTCTTTTTATATTTTCAGCCACTAGTTCTAAAATTAGTGCTCACGAGCCAAAAATGGCCCCCTTTTTTACCTGCTTGGACAGAGAGGGATACACTGGATTTTGTCATAGGTGAGAAGACATTCTTGTTTGTGATCTTGATTGTGCAGAATTGTCACTCATTGAGATATTGCTGGTTGCATTTCAGAGGCATGCAGTGGAGGTGTGGCCTGTGAGGAAGAGGAGGATGAAGATGACTATGACTGGCAGGTTGAGCAGGAGGTGTATATGGAGAGCTCAGAGGAGGAGCTGAAAGGACTCCAGACGTACGGCTTTGGGAGTCAGAGGTCTGGAGTGTTTACCAGACTGCAGGTAGGGTCATTGGATTGGCAGGATTCAACAGGTTCTGTCTTTCTTTTCTCTCATTCCCAGGACAATTAGCAGAAATTACTAGCTGGATTGTATGTTTTAAAATCTTTTGTTATGTTAAGAGTATGATTGGTATAGTTGACAGAAAGCATGCAGAGATCTTAAGGAAAAATCTTAAGTGATCCTCTGTGGTTCAGTTTGTAGAGCATGGCGCTAACAACACTTAGGTTGGGGGTATGATTCCCGCTGGGACCATATATACTGAAATGTATGCACTTCACTGCAATGTAAGTGGATAAAAGCGTCGGCTAAATGGCATATATATATATATATATATATATATATAGAGAGAGAGAGAGAGAATGATATCATACAGAATTGTCTGTTCAGGAGGAGCTGAGTGATGTCATTGATGTCCAAAACCCTGACGGAACCACAGCAGCAGAGAGGAGACGGGCACGGCTAGACGCAGAGACTTCCATATTCTGTCATGACCATTACCTGTGAGTACTCAATATGATGAATACGAGTATCTCTGAATGCTCTCATTGTTACAACAAGAGGAACTGCCCAGACAGGATAGTGCTTCCCTCAGCTTGAGCCCCGTATGGCCCCAGAACTGTTTTGTTGCATTGTATTCAATAATGTACATTTAACTTGCTCTCACCTTTTGTGTTTCTGTAGTGCTGACTTGTTTGAAGACGATGATATTCAGAGTCTGCTGAAGTTCCATCCATGGTGGGCTGAGCTGACCCCAGATTCAGCTCAGAAGGGAGAGGCAGGTAAGCTTGAGTCTTCCACCTCTCTCTGCCTTTCTACCTTGATAAATATAGTGGGATGAACTGTACACAACAGAGTTACGTGAAGCGTCAACTACCCATGTCATTTGCGTGCTTAAATCATGCTGTATGCATACTTTATCTCTGCTCACACTAAAATAAGTAACAAGATTCACCAGCAGGTGGTGTGAAATTGCAAAGCAAGAGAGACACTCGACTATGAAAGGATAGACCACAGTGTAAATGTGCACTCATTGATGAATGATAACTTCAGTACTTAAATTGTCGTTTGATGGTAGTCAAGTGATAACATTCCATTCAATGTTGATCTTTCAAATTGACTGGTTTGACATTTCGCTGTTTTGAAGTTCTGTAAAATGGAAAAAAAAATTCATGTAAAAATGTCAGTGCTGGATGGGAACCCATCTGTGTGGTATTGATTGCATTTGTTTTTTGAGTGTGTGCCGTCAAGTTTTTTCCTTAAGATTCCGAATTTGAAACAATGAGCCTTTTTGCCACAGCCAACCCCTCATGTCCCCCCCCCCCCCCCCCTCATGTCCCCCCCCTCATGTCCCCCACCCTCATCCAGATCTGTATTGTCAGTCTCTCTCACCCGTTCTCTTTCGCTCAGTCAGTTGATGACATCTAAAAAGCAACGAGTCATCGGAGAGGTGTGTGTGTGTGTGTGATCCACGGCTTGTTGGCGGCGGGCCCCGCAGGTCTGTTTGCTCTGTCAGATGGGAGTGATAAGGGCTTACGGAGCCTCGCTGCTGCGAGACAGAATTCAATTGCGCCATCCTCTCCTAAACAGCCTGCTAATTCCACCGCTTCCACCGCCTCAACGAGCACATGGCTCATAGCCACAGCGTATGTTAGTGCAGGATGTCGTACGGTTGGGGGGAAAAAGGATTTAGATTAAACCGATAGCATTATCACAGGAGGGTGTGCTGGTTGAGAGCACCAGGAGGAGCCCGGTCTCCGCTAGCACACAGCAGTGGCAGCGATCACACGCTGACGACCAGCCATCAGTCAATGCTACACAGCACTGATACACAGCCCATTAGCGGCAGGCTGAATCTTGCATCTAAAGAACATTACGTTTCCCCTGCAGCTCAGCCGAATCCCTCCTCTCATTGTGCATTCTGAGAATGGAGCACTCGGTCGGAGCCCGGGCGCAGATAAATGGGCCAAATTAAACTTAATGACTTGACTGACAGTCGGAATCGTGTTAGTCTCCCCAGACGGTAGAGAATAGTGTTGGTCAGCAAATTTAGCTCTTTGCAGTTAAATCTAGGAATAGCAAAATTCCTATTCTCTCCAATGTTTTTTTTCGCCCGACTGCACCTGACAGAGATATGTCTACTGACAGATGGATGTAGACACAAGTGCTAATGAAGTAGAATGCCTTCCCTTTGTGCCCCCCCTCTCACCCTGTGACAGGCCACAGCTGTCCACTGGGGGCTGGCATTCACACGCTGAGTTGAGGTGATTGTCCTGGTTGTACCTGCAGCATTGTGTCATCGCTGATTTGAAATCTCTGCGTCAGTCTGTGATTTGGGCTATAAAAGAATTTCTTTTCAACTTAAACTCAAACAGTTATGCATTTTTAGTCTATTTTCTACAGCCTTGTCAAGGTTTGATATTTGAAGTTTAGGCAATTTATTAGAGCTGTTTAAAGTTTCGTCTGGGCCTGATACCCATCATTTGTCCGAACCAACTCACTGATTGAGGTTTATTTGCATCCTTCTGATTGCGGGTTATGAGGTGATTTTCCAGTTTCCTGCACAATCAGAGACACATTTACTCCATGTCACTGGGACCATCTGGACCTGGGAAGGGCCACAGGGGGAGACTCAATAACTGGAGGAATTAGGTCAAAAACATATCTACATTTATCCCCCCCCTGGATATCAATTGCAAAGGTTAAATCAGTGAATGTGGTTGAATGAAATGTGCTGGTAGATCTAATGACACATGGCTGATCACCTCACTGTAGAAACAGAAAGCTTGTTAGTCTCTTGGAGTACTGCATTATGTTGTTGGTTGATGATTGAAGGTTTCATGGTCAGCGGTAATCCCACATTGATCCTATTTGATTTGTCAGATTAGTTACATATGAAAACAGACAGGACTTAAGTTGCTGTTGAATGCCCTGCATGTAGTTGTCATTGAGTGTGAATGATGATGTGTAAGTACAGTCTTTTTAGAGCATCAAAACTGCTGGATTGTATTAAGGTTGTCCTAATGAAGAGACAAAGGAACTGATTCGCCCAGCCCTATCCCTATTCCCTTACACAGACCTGGTCCATTAGAATTGTGTGCTTTGTACAATGAGGGAGGGTGCTGGATGTGGGCCAGTGGGGCACTGAGTTTCTCTCCAGCGTCCTGGCTGATCTCCCGAGGGGAAGGAAGGGGGGTGTGAAGGGGGGAGGTGTGTATGTGTTTTTGTATGTGTGTGTGTGTGTGGCGCACGCTCTGCTGGGCTGCTGCAGCTGCACTGCCAAGGGATTCAGGTACCGTCTTCAGGGACCTGAGCCCTGACGTAATGCAGCAAGAATCCTGTTCCCAGCAGAGCCAAGAGCCCAGTGCAGCCAAGAGGATCATTCGAAACTGCTGTTTCGTGTGTGTGTGTGTGTGTGTGTGTGTGTGTGTGTGTGTGTGTGTGTGTGTGTGTGTGTGTGTGTTGGCCCACACACCGGTACCCCTCTCCTATCAAGGGGGTTCAGTATAGGGGCTGTCCCCCCCCCCCCCCCCCCCCCCCCCCCCCCCTCCACAAGCAAAGAAAATGATTGTTTTCAGCTGTTTCATACGCTGCAGAAAGTGCTGACTTGAATCTGCTCATGAAGCTCCTCAGCTTGGCTCTCATCCCGAAAAGATGCAGATAGAATTTTACCAATGCAATTCGTATTGAAGTGAGTATTTTTGTTATAAATGTAGAATCCCATTAGGTATGGCAGTGAATGATTCTCTCAGAAAGAACTTAGGGTGCTGGGTGTCTCTGAGCAATAATTGACTAGTGTAGGGCTTGCTTTGCAATGCACTGTAATATAAATGATGGCCCTCTGCTTCATAATTGAAAATTGATATGAGTTGTTAGCAATACATTCGTAATTAAGGGGCCTTTCTGGGCAGTTCTCTTAAAGGAAGTGTTCTCTTACAGCGGTGTCTTTCACTGATGATGAGAAGGAGCAGCTGAGGAAGTTCACCAACCGCTCCTACTTCCTCGACAAGAAGGCCTACCTCCACGTGTGGCTCAGCTTGGTGGACATCATCCTGGCGTACACCTACGAAGTACGCACCACAGAGGGAGACCACAACGTGAGTGAGGGGAGAACTACTGCAATGACAGCAGTTGGCCTTAGATGACACAATAACTCTTATCTTCCTCTGTGTTAAAGTCTCAATATGGGTTTACAACAAAATCCAAAGAGAGCTAAATGAGAATTCCATCCTGCTGTTAATGACACTCTCCCCTGAGGTACCAGAGGAAGGTCAGAGGACAGTATGTCATAGATGGATGTAAGAGAACAAAGGCAAGAGCAGTCGATATGGAGACCCAGAGCTATCATTTCAAGTGATGCCATAAACGCATACTACCTCTGAAGCGTCATCTGTGAACAATCTGTTAGCATCTGGGGTGTCATTATACCTAAAGCAACGCTATAACAATGTTTTCCAGAGATTGCTCTTTGTCTTCTCTTGTGAGTGTCTGTTATGAGAGAGAGAGAGAGAGAGAGACCTGGATCTGTCTTTTATTGAGAAGTGTCTGAGGTGCCATGTGTTGCAGGCTTGCTTTATAGAGTCAGTGTGGCGATTGACCTGTCATCATCCTCTCTGCAGGTGGAATCACCATGGACCATCAAAAAGCTCAGTGGAACCCTCTGCTGGCTTGAGGTGAGTAATAGGGAGGCCATTCCTATTTGAGTATGAAGAGTCTGGTAGTGAAGTGGTGTAATATTACTGTGGCAGTGATTTGCAACATTCCTCAGTAGGAGCTATCTCACTGCTTTCCCCAGTGCTCTGGCTATTCCCAGTTTATGGATTTATTTTGATGATAGATGTCTGACCCAGCCACTGTTTGAGACTCTCAAACAAACCTATTTTTTGCACTGTGCATCACCATTTGATTGAGTTTGCTGCAGTTAGGTGGATAGCCATATACAGTATATATATCCATTGGTGGTGGGCTACTGCAGTGGTAGCTTATTGCTTTTCTGAGGAAGAGGAGACCAGGTTGTAGCTACTACAGCAGATTAGTTTTGTTGTGTGTGTGCGCGCTCTCGTGCGTGTGTGCATGAGAGGAACTACAGTAGGTGGAGTAGCAGGGCATGCCCTGAAGCTGTGAACACAATCAGCTGAATGATGAGGTGTGATGGCTGTCTGCTCCCTGATCGTGTGTGTGTGTAGGCACCAGAGGGTGTGTGTGTGTGTGTGTGTGTGTGTGTGTGTGTGTGTGTGTGTGTGTGTGTGTGTGTGTGTGTGTGTGTGTGTGTGTGTGTGTGTGTGTGTGTGTGTGTGTGTGTGTGTGTGTGTACAGCTCGTCTTACACCTCCCGATGCGCGAGCCCTTAATCTCTCACATTTTGCCTGTGAACCTGACAATGAGAGGCGGTAATCGGATGCCTCAGTGAGTGAGAGGTAGCAGTTTGGCCGTAATGGTGATAATGGAGGAGGTGGTAATGACATCCTGCAGCTGCCTGAAAGCCCTCCTCAGTAGAACTGTCTGTTCAGACTGACGGGGCCGCTCTCTCACATACCTCTCACATCAGCTCTATCGCTCTCTCCATCTCTCTATATCCTTCTCTCTCCCCCTGTCTGTCGTTCTATTTATCCTACTCTCTATCCTTTTACTAGGCCTATATCTCTTTTCTCCAAAGATATACATTTGGACTGAGTGGTGAAGTCTGTCTCCAGACTGAGTAAGTTAATTTAATCTTGTTTAACTCAAGTGTGTTGCTGGTAGTATTGCTGTGGCTATCCTGCCTGAAGCCCTGGGACCGAGTTTCTGTTGAATCTGCTTGAAACCAATTGCTGTCAATCTCCAGTGGGAGAGGCTGAAACTTCTCTGCAAGGTATTTAAGTCCCTACTCAGCTTTGACTAGGACTAAGTACATTTGGACTGAGTGGTGAAGTCTGTCTGGTCGTTAACTGATCGTTAGGTGGGAGGGGCTGCAACCCTGCTAAGTCATCAGCAATTACACAATCTACACTTCTATCCTGATGGTCAAAGAGCGACAGCCTCCTGACACAAAGACGAAGGAGTCTGTCGTAAGATCTGTGGAGTCCATCGAGGAAGGCCAAACTACGAAGTATTTTTATTCTATTTGATTTATTTTTTTCACTACTCTCAGTGTATTAAGCGCTACCTACATCTTGTATTGCCCGCAAACCCCCTATCTCTATACCGGAAAATATCACAATGTGCTTTCTCCTCATTCCTGTTATTTCATCTCTCAGGAGGACACACAGACGCTACACCCCCCCTCGCAACCCATCTAATCTAGTCTACCCACCATGCTCAACTGACCACGACGTCACTGTCGCAGGAGGACTTTGGAACTGCCGGTCAGCGGTCCGGAAAGCAGAGGCTATCTCAGATTACGCCTGCAGTACCTACGCAGGCTGAGATAGAGGCTATCTCAGTTTACGCCTGCTTCATGTCCCTCCACTTCCTTGCTCTCACAAAGACATGGATTACACAGGAAAACAACACCACTCTGGCAGCCCTCTCTGATGCCTACTCTCTAGTCGAGGGGGAGGTATCTCTCCTGAGTGGTCACATAATGTCCTTCCCCTGTCACACCTGTCCATATCCACCTTTGAATTCCATGCTGTTTTTGTCACCTCCCCTGTCAAACTTCACATTGTTGTTGTCTATCGTCCCCCAGGTCAGCTTGGCGACTTCTTAGAAGAGATGGATGTCCTTCTCAGCTTCTTCCCTGAGGACGGCACACCACTCTCACTACTCGGTGACTTCAACATCCAGTCAGAGAAGCTTCACTCGTCTGGAGTACTTGACCTTCTCTCCTCTTTCGACCTTACCCTGCCCCACTCTCCTCCGACTCATAAGTCAGATCAGCTCGAGCAATCAATTCTCCCATACCTCCAACATCGTCGCAACATGCGTACCCTCTCCCTTACCACTCTATCTTCCTCCATCTTATCCCCCTGCCCTCTGTTGAATCCGTTTCCCTTCTATCCACTGATGCAGCCTCCTCCACCCTCCTGTCCACTCTTTCCTCATCCTTCGACACTCTCTGTCCACTGACCTCAAGGCCAGCACGATCCTCTCTACGCGCTCCTTGGCTGTCTGAAATCCTGCAAGCTTGTAGAATAGGGCTCCGGGCAGCTGAGAGGAAATGGAGTAAAACCGGCCTCCTGATAATCTAAAACTTTATCTCTCTCTCCTCCTCAACTACACCACCTCTGCATCAGCTGCTAAAGCTTCTTACTACCATTCCAAAATTCAATCCTCTGCCTCTGACCCAAGGAAACTGTTCTCCACATTTTCCTTACTCCTCAACCCACCTCCTCCCCCTCCTCCCTCCTCCTTGTCTGCAGATGACTTTGTCACCTACTTTGAAAAGAAGGTTGATGACATTAGCAGCTCTTTTTCTCTACCTCTCGCCATCACTGCTACCATTCCTCCCAAACCCACTGCGCTACACTCGGTCTCTGGTTAATCTGGCTCTTTCCCCCCTCTCCCCTGATGATATTTTAAAACCAGTCACATTCAAGTGGGCAACCTCCTGCCCTCTTGATCCTATCCCATCCCCCTTTCTCCAGTCCATTTCCAAAGACCACTTTCTGTTCCATACCACCATAATCAATTCCTCTCAATCTACAGAATCTGTCCCAGCTGCCTTTAAGACAGCCAGAGTCAAGAAGACAGCCTCTTCTCAAGAAACCAACTCTTGACCTGTCTGCTTTCCATAACTACAGACTGGTATCCCTTGTTTCCTTCTTATCTAAAACCCTTGAATGTGCTGTCTTTAACCAACTGTCTCACTATCTCCTTCAGAACAATCTCCTTGACCCTCACCAATCTGGCTTTAAGGCTGGGCACTCTTCTGAGCCTGCTCTCCTTGCTGTCACGGAGGCCCTCCACTCTGCTCGAGCTTCCTCCCTCTCCTCTTCTCATTCTTCTGGACCCGTCTGCTGCATTTGACACACTAAACCTGATCCTTCTCTCCACCCTCTCAGAACTGGGCATCTCTGGCTCTGCAACCTGCTGTCCTCTCCACAAGCCCTCACCACTGGGGTCCCCCAGGGCTCCGTCCTAGGGCCCTTACTGTTCTCCCCCTCTACCGAATTACTTGGCTCTGTAATTTCCTCACATGGTTTCTCCTACCACTGCTACGCAGATGACACTCAACTCTTTTTCTCTTTCCCCCTCTGACTCACAAGTGGCAACACATGTCTCTGCGTGTTTTGCAGACATTTCTGCTTGGATGGCAGCCCACCACCTCAAGCTCAACCTTAACAAGACTGAGCTGCTCTTCCTCCCTGGGAAAGCCTGCCCTCTCCAAGACTTCTCCATTACAGTAGAGAACTCTATTGTGACCTCTTCCCAGACAGCCAAGAATCTTGGGGTGATTCTTGACAACCACTTATCCTGTGCAGCAAAATCACAGCGACAGCACGCTCCTGTAGATTCTTCCTCTACAACATCAGAAGGATACGTCCATTCCTCACAAGAGAAGCAGCACAACTCTTGGTCCAGGCAATTGTGATCTCCCGCCTTGACTGCTGCAACGCACTCTTGGCCGGGCTCCCCGCCTCCGCCATCAGACCTCTGCAGCTCATCCAGAATGCTGCCGCCCATCTGGTGTTCAATCTCCCCAAATTCTTCCATGTCGCCCCCCTTCTTCTAACCCTTCACTGGGTCCCGGTAGCAGCTCGCATCAGATTCACGACCCTGGTGCTCGCCTACCGGGTGGCAAAGGGAACAGCCCCTCCCTACTTGCAAGCAATGGTCAGCCCCCAAACCCCTGCCCGATCATTCCGCTCTTCCACCTCGGCTGGCCGTCTGGCACCGCCGCTTCTATGTGGATACAGCAGTCCGTGCTATTCGGTCACGACTTTTCACTGTCCTGGCCCCCCGTGGTGGAACGAGCTTCCCACTGCTGTCAGGACTGCAGAGTCACTACCTATCTCCCGCCGTAGATTGAAGACCCATCTCTTCAGGCTATATCTTGACTGTCCCTCCTAAAGACCTCTTCATCCCCACTACCCCCCTGTACAGTTTCTCTACTGTAAGAATAAAAAATTTAAAAAAAAAAAAGGAATTCTTCCTTCTTCTAGCATTGTGACTGCCAATGGCCCCTGGTCCTAGCATAAATTTGTTTTTCTTATGATGACTGATGTATAGATGATTCACTTACTTAGACAAATGTACTTGTTGTAAGTCGCTTTGGATAAAGGCGTCTGCTAAATGTCTAAAATGTAAATAAATAAAAAATAATATTTCTTTTCCCTCTTTCTCTAAATTTCATGCCCTCTTACTCTCCCTCCTTTTCTGACTCTCATCCTGTTCTCTCTTTCTCTTGCCCTACAGTACCTCCATCTGCTAGCTGTTTACTCATCATAACCAGCCACGCTTGGTGGAGCTGGCTTATTTACACCCCAGCTAAACAGCCCTGAGGGAGCATATGAATCCTGATCATATGCAACAAGGAGCGTGTTTTTAACAAGCCTGTGAGAATGGATGAAAAGGAGAAACCAGAGGGCTTGCTCCCGGCTCTTCTGTCCAGTGGCGCAGAGAAAAGCCTTGACTTAACACTGTGATTAAAGACCACAAACGATTAAGGCCAAGGCTGCCGAGGTGTTTAAGAGTTCCTCGCGTATTTTCTCTCTATAAAAGGGAAAGTCGTTAGGAGTAATTAGTTTACCAATGACTACAATTAGGGGTGGTATATGCTGCCTTGTGCTGGAGGGAAGGGGGAAAAGCATGAGCCTGCTGGGTGAAACATTTTTCAAAGTCCTTTTCTCTTGTTGTTTTGTTATGTTTCTGTCTGTTTCTGAATAGTTAAAATCTGAGCATGAGGAAAACGCCTGCCTTGTCTCTTGCCTTTTAGACGTACAGCTCCGTGCAGGAGGTCCTGATGTCCTTCGGGAGGAGAGTGTTGTGTTACCCTCTCTACAGGCACTTCTCCCTGATCTCTGCAGCCGTGCATGACACAGCTCTGATATTCCAGTCAGGTGAGTCTCTGCCTTCCCTCTGTGACCTTTCACCCCTGGTGCCTGTTACTGACCTGAAGCTGTCAGCCACACCTCCACACCCCAATGGTCTCTTGGTGTGCTGTGGCAAGTATTGGCAACCCCTGTGTTATCATGGCCAAATTATAAACCCCTCAATATGCCTGCGTAATTGGGCTTAATATGAGAGAATTGATTTTGTCCCACAATGCTTCCAGCCTCCTCGTGGTAATGAGCTTTGGTGCATTGCTGTACTAAGGCAATGCCCTTTGCCTGCATGGAAGCAGTGGGATGCAGCTTTTCCATCGAATGCTTTGGAGATTGACAGAAACACAGCTTGACAGTCAGCATCCACACACAGAAATATTCCCTACTACAAGTAAAGCAGCCTGCAAACATGTAGAATCGTTTTTCAGTTTGAAACAATGCGTTGAATTGATAATCAAGTGAAGGGGCTCTCTCTCATACTGCAGTATGTGTGAAAGTAGTGTTTCTCCAGCAGAGTGGCCCGGCTCAACTTCAGAGGAGGAAGTGTGGATTTGTTCTGTATGGACTGTTGACTTTGATATCTGAGAGCACAGTGTAATCTTAAAATCAAAGCCCCACAGATGGAACTCGTGTAAACACATTTCGAATGTGTATGTGGCGTAAGATTATCCTGCTTGTGATGATTCTAACGTTCGTAAATGTCGGCAAATTAAAAGCCTTTTTAAGCTCCAGATTAGCATTTCCGTGCCTCATTAGGTAAGGAGATGAGTTGATCAGAAGACTTGAGAGGGAACAGCAGTTAAGTCACTGTGACGGGAGCCTCCCTGTACTTCACTACTGCATACTCCTCTTCATTCTGTAGAAGCAAACACACTTCACCCGTTTATAATGAACCTTTTCACTCTTTGCTGACTCTGGATATTTGTCAAACAGTCGTATACTGGAAATGACTATCTAGCTGGAGATATTCAGTCTGAGAGATGGCCAACTGCACCAAGTGCCTCCATTTTATTTGTTTGAATTTGTTGAGGTGAAAAGTGACATTTTTGCTCATGTCGGCAATTTCTTTATTTACAAGCAAGTGTGAGTAATAGGGTTTTCCTTAATGAACTGTAACACTTCAGTAATGCGGCCTGCCGTACATGCGAGAGCACATGCTTCCTCTGAGCATTATTCCACAGTAATTAATTTGTCAGGATAAGGCAAATGGAAATGTGTGCTCCAATTTGAGTCACTTCATTTAAACGGCTGTGAAAGCAAACAGTCATAGGTATTAGGAAAACAAACCCATTAATGCTGGCGCGCAGGTTAGGGCCTTGAAGGAAATGTTATCCGGGGGTAAATATTTGAACAGCCCTCTGGCAGCATGGCGTGTATTCTCAAGTAGCTCATCCAGTTGCTGCTAAGTGGCCATAACCAATGGGCCGCGAGGCAGGGAGAGCAGGGCCTCGTGGGTAAGGAGATGGGAAGTGTTTAGCTGGGCAAGGGCTGTGCCTGAAGTACCTGAAGGCCGGAAATGTTCTGTAACTGCTCTTAATAATTGCAGCTGGTCTTTCTACTTCAAGTTTTCAGTACTATTTGCCCTGACATGTTTGACTTTTTTGCTTTGGTTTAGAAACATGGTGCATTTTGTAATTGCAAATTGAGCGTTCAAAAAATGTGCGTGCACTGTTTAATTTGCATGCTGTATAGTAGTAATTTGCCGTGATGAATGTCAGTGGGCGGTGCCCCCTGGCAGCTGTGTTGCAGCCTGTGCCCACCTCATAACCTCTCCAGGGCTCTTCCACTGGACTCACCACCAACATGATCAACTGGCTCAACTTGTCATGAGAGTGACAACAGTCAAGAGTAGAAATCATAACGTACCTTACACCCATTTCCTGGGGCTAGAGATGAAAGACAAGTTGTCTCTATTTCTTCCATGGAGTGAGAGAGAGGTAAAGCTTCAGCGATGAGTTAGGGGGAAAAGTGAGTTGGGAGCTGGGATAGAGAGGCCTGTCTTCTCATCACTCTACATTCTGGTCGTGGAGTTGGAAACGGAGCTCTCTGCTCCCTCTGTATAAGGTGCTCATGCTTAGATGAGAACAAAATGTTTCTCTAAGGTTTTCCTCAGTGCTAGTTCTCTGTTTATTTTGAATGGACTGGAATGTCTCTGACTGCTGCCAGCCAATCCTGGTGGTGGAGAGGATTCTCCATAGCCCTCGGTGCTGTGCTTTGGGCCAATTGTGTCACACCGTGGGGCCATTTATACGGCTGATTTGAGAGAGGAGTGTTGTGGTAGAAAATGTTTTATGGATCAAATGACTGTTCAGTTGTGTACAATTGTTTTTGGTGCACTGTGGTTTTCAAACGTAGAGCAATAAGTGGCTGCAAGCCTTTAGGAACGGTTGTCTCTGCCAGCAACTGTGGTGTACATTTTTCATTCCTCACACTGCAATTGAGTAATACTGTTTTTTCATTTGTGTTGTCTTGTCCAGGGAAAGCCTGTGTCCTCAAGTGCCTTTTGGATATTCACAAAGTCTTCAGGGAGAACGAACCGGCCTACATACTCAACGACCTCTACATCACAGACTACTGCGTTTGGATCCAGAAGGTCAAGTAAGTCTAGAACCCCCATCCCTCCTTCCTCTGCAGGGATAATCATCCACAGTGGATAATTACCTCCAGGACCAAGCAAAGTGCCTCTCTGGGGGGGGGGGGGGGGGGGAGGATTAGACAAGTCATTTGTCACAGCTTGGGCACTTGAGTGACAGAGCCATTGTGCGATTCAATCTACCTGTATCCAGTGTGTCCAGTGTCAAAGGTGCCGTCAGAGAGGTCTGTGGACAGTATCAGTCTTGCAGTGGAGTCTTTAGTGAATCATGCTGTTTCTGAGACTTCTCTGTCAGTGAGCCTACAGGGATGAGAGACAGAGGTCTGTGTCTCTCCACTTATGTATCGCTACATAACTCTCTTCAAGAGATCTGTGGAGTTTTTCATCCTGAATGATCTAGCATCCGCGCTTCTCTCTTCACCCTGGCATATATTTTACAATTACTTACAGGTTTCAAATGTGAGCCTGCAAGCACATTATTCAGTAATGAGCTGTGTTTTACCCTTGGCGGGAGTTCAGCCAAGTGGTGTGCTCGTCTGGAAAAATCCCAGTTGAAAAATGTGCGCCTGATGTTTTAGGCCCAGCGCCCAGATGCAGACACGATAAAAGGTCTGCTGGGATTTGATGGAGGTTTTTTTATTTTTTGAGGGGCTTTTCATTTTGCCAGCAAAGTCAGATTCTCTCGAAAGAAAAGGCCTCAATGGCCAATTAATAATAGATGTGTAAAAATCAATGGCAGAGATGAGAGCTGGAGTCCTGTCTGTCTGTCTGTCTGTCTGTCCGTAGCAATAGACAAAGAGAAGAGAGATCCACAGAGAGCCTCTTTGTCCTGAGCTCTGAGTAAGTGGTGCAGCAGCAGCAGCACCGTCAACCCACTGGAAAACTCAATCAGTCTCACCTGAGAACGGCGTCGAGGAGATGAAACGACAGAAGGGCATGTGAGGTTGAGTGCTTCCTTATCCCACCCACTTGCCCCGCGCCACCTCCCCCCTCCCTCTTCCCCGTCGTACGTCGGAGCTAAATGTCAGCTTGACCGAACATGCTGACTTGTACTGCACCCCGCATCGATCATTAAACGGATTAGACCCCTGCTCTCGCCGCATTGACCTGTGATTGAATTGTTACATTTCCCTTTTCTGTTTACGTTTTGTAGTCGATAAACAAAGCGAAGCTTCTCTCTGCCCGGCTCTGTCCCTGGCTCATGTCAGCTGTGGAGTCAGCAGAGACAAGCCTGTGCAGACTTCCAGAACCTCTCCTGTTGCTGCTGCTGCCGCCTCCAGGCACTTGGGAAAACGTATGCATTCCATTTTATTGTCTTGGTAGGAATCTAGGCTATTGCCCAGCTTGCACGCTTTAAAAATTTCATACTCCCCCTTTCTACTGTTGTACACAGACCACTTTTCCACACAGACCACTTTTTTTGGAGTGTTGAATAAAAGAGTACTCCACTTGCCATGCAAAGTAGGAGAAGACGAAAACTCTTCTCTGAGCTAGCACCACTCGAGCAGCTGTGGTTTGCATAGACAAGGCTCTGTTATCACATGTGGTTTGTTGTGGCAGCCGTTTGTGCTCCTTACAGGTCTGATGACAGATTGTATAAGCATTGTTCTCCTCACTGCTAGATATTCCCCAGCGAAGGATTTGTCATTCCTTGCTAAGTGAGTTGTCTCTGGGACTTCTGTGGTAAGATGAGATGTAATCTATACCCTCGCCGCAATCCTGTATCTCGTCAAGTCTCACAGTTTGACAGGCAGACACGATCAGCCACTCATGATGGACACGGCGATTAATGAATGTTTGCTCGGTGGGTTGATTTATACTGTGTCTCTGCTGTCCCGCATGCATTTCTTTTGCTCTTATAGTCCCTCCGACTGCTGAGACATCAGTCTCAAATTTACAGCATCGTAAAGCCTTCACAGTGATTTAAACTGCAGGGCAGGCCCTCCACTCTACAGACACACAGAGGAAAAAGTGGACAGTCCATTCTCATATCAAGATGAAGAGTATGAGGCAGAATCAAATCAATATGCGACCGTAACAGCTTTGTCATTATATAGTAACATTTATATTTAAGATATTTACCATTGTGGGTTAATGTTGCTTCCTTCCAACAGTTGACACACCTTACCTGATGAAATTGTGTCAACTTTCCCCCCCCCCCCCCCCCCCCCCTCATTTCTCAGTTATCTTTTGAAGTCTCAGATGAATTGAAATTGTACCAAAAATGAGCAGACTGTTTAGTCCCTGTGTTTTACTGTGTGGTTTTGATGATCTATCGATGCCAAAACCCCCGCAGTGTTGCTGGACCGTAAAGAAAACCCACTCCTCATTTTCTCTCTCCTTTTCTTCGCTCGTCTAAAGGCTTGGAGGGAGTCCAATGGAGATTCACTGCGGCCAGCCCAACAAAGCTGATACCATCAGTGTTGTGTTACTGTACCCCAGTTGAATCAGCAGGGCTGGAACTTCCTCTTCCTCTTTCAGCACTGGCACATTCCTCCCCCATTTACCCCTGTCTGTCTGCCGCACAATCATTAATTGGGTCAATTAAATTCCAGAGCAAAACCATGGCAACCTGCGAGTAGCGAGCTCAAGGGTTAGTCTAGGAGGAGGAAGAGGAACTCTCTCGCTCTTTCTCTCTCTCCCTCTTTCTCTCTAACACTCTCTCCTATTCAGCTTCTACATTGTGTGTATGACAATGCCCAGAGGAGAGCTCTCCACAGCCCCAGGGGGCCTCAGGGGACGCAAGCTCCCCCACAGGGAAAACCAGCTGGTGTTGAACCCCCCAGGCCAAAGGGTCATAGGGTCAGCTAAGCCGTGTGGCCAGACGCCTTGGCCCTTGGGAATGTACTTGTTTGTTGTAAATTGGTTAAAGTTTGCGGCCTGAGGCCAGTTGTGGCCCGAAATACACTTCTGGCTATAACAGCATTTTCTAATACTTCAGGGACAGCTTAGAGGTGGGAGTGCAGGTGCACTTAGATTATTTTTGATTAAGGCTATTGCGAGAAAAACATTTTCCTTATTTGTGCTGCACATGTAAGTGTGAGACGTAATTGAAAAGTTGTTATGCTGATACATTTTCCCCTCCCCAGTCGTCCAGATTCTCTTTCCATCACACAACTCTGTGTGTGTCATGTGATGCAGCTAGTGTAAGAGACAGATAGACAGACAGACAGACAGACAGACAGACAGACAGACACATACATGCTCTGCGGGAAGGTCTGTATTGTACCCACAGACACAACCACATCTGTCAGGAGCCTGTCCTGGAGCCTTTGATGTTAAGGATACTGTAGCTGGAGATAAGAGACAGGAGATCTTGGTGTCCCGCTGGGCTGAAGAAAGAGAAAAGTGTCTCACAGTTAACAGGGATAAGTAGTAAACATTTCCTCTCTACATGAGGCCGTGTGTGTGTGTGTGTGTGTGTGTGTGTGGCCAGCAATAACACACACTCGCAGCACTCTTACATCACTTGTACACTAATGATGCAACTGTGAATGAAGTGTTTTTCTCTGTCATTGTTTTCAGTGAAGCTCATACCCTCCCTTATACACTCCATCAACCTCAGGAAATCCATGGTCTCACAAGCAATTACTGTTTTGTGTTTTAGATGCCTATGTGACTGGATAAAAAAATGTTTAAATGATCAATGTGATGGATTGTCTGACCCTTGCACTTCAGCGATTGTATTGGTCTACTTTACACCACATGACTACAATGAGCAAGTCTGGTGCTCCGACAGGGTTTTTTTTTTACAAGTACAAGCTCAACTCCAAAGTCTTAACAGGGACATATGTTGAATGTTGTTTACCTACGTTGAGGCAGATGAAATAAATGCCAGTCGGTAATTTAACCAAGCTAGATAACACTTCCCGTCCTCACCCAAAGATTGCAAGCGTCTTGTTGTGACAGAAGTTTTCCAACCTCAGAAAAGCTGCTCCTCCTCAGTTAATTAAGGCGAGCCACAACAGTGGTGCAGTAATGACTGGATTGTGTACAACATTATCCCTCCTCCAAAAGGAGCCTTTGTATTCACCGCAGGCCCATCTTCCCCCCACCGCAGAGCCAGAGCCAGAGCCAGGGAGAGGAGGAGGGGGGAGAGAAAACAAGCACGGCTCTCCAATGCTAACTCAATAATGACTTCCCACGGGGGGAAAGACGAGACGGGCTGTCTTTGAAGTGGCAGTGCTACAGGAGGCTTTCCAGCCAGTCCGCTTCAGGAAGTTTCTAAGGGTTTTTAATAGAGCTAGGCTCTGCACAGCTTGCTCTCTCTCTCACACGTGCACAGAACATAGAACACAATCACTGATAGCGAGGAAGGGATGGCTAGACATCAGTGTAACCCATAGGTGATATGGGTTTACCTTGATGTCTAGACATCCCCTTCCTCACTATCACTGATTGTGTTCGATGTCTAGCCTTTCCTTACTCATCGTTGAAGTTATTGTTTCTATAGGGTTTTTGTAAGGTTTGGAGTCAGGGGGTCGTGTTGTGTTTTTCTCTCTTTCCTCACGATGCAGTCTCTCGCTCCCTCCCCATGTTCTAAATGTGACATTTCTCCGCATATTATGAGATCTCTCTTCTTTGATACAGCATGACTATAATATCTGTTTACAGTACTCTCCCGAGGTCCTAAATGAGTACACATCACCTCCGTGTTGGCTTTGTAAATGGTTCCCTCCCCGGAGTGGAATCTCATTAAGGCTGCGTGGTAATAAGGAGCCATCTTGGTGCTCAGCGGTGGGTTAATTGGGCCAGCGCGGGCAGCGGGGGAGCTCTCTGCGGCTGAGTGTGAGCTCTGAATGGTCGGTGAGGAGTGTGGGCTCACACGCTTTATCCCTCCCTTGAATGGACACGGCCAGAGCCGCGCGGGAGGCCGACCCGCGCGGGAGGCCGACCCGCAGAGGTCAGCTAGTAATCACCATGGCGATGAAGGCCACTCGCCCAGCTCTGACCGCGCGGGGGAAGAATAGCAGCCACTTGAGTTTTGGCAACATCCTCGGTAGAGTCCGCATGAATAATGCATGGGCCAGGGCCTCCCACCACCCCAGTGGCTTTACATTGTGGGTGTTTGGGAGGACATTCATTAGTGATAAAAACTACTTCTCTCCTCGTGAAATCTATTGTTATCATATGCCAATCTCTTTAGGGACTGAAGATATGTGATAGGAACTTGTTTATGAAGGCATTTTTATTTCCACATTTGCTGTCTCAGGGAACCGGGACTCATCTATTCCCCGAGTCTATTGGTGTTTTTATCCAGACATTTGTTGACACAGTGCTGTTGGTGTTGTGCCTCCTTTGACTACTGCCGACAGTGTATTTTACCATCTTCAAGGTTATGGTCTGCTTCCTTGGACATATTCTTGTCTTGTTTGTTGGTCTGTTTTGTTTCCTACTGCAGTCTGAATTATGACAGTTACAGAATTTTAAAGATGATTTTCAACCAAAATGTTGAATACAAATGATGTATTCTTGTCGTGGCGTATTCATCTCCTAGGCTTGCCTGTTGATAATGATGCCAGTGGGGGGCTCTCTTCATTGGTAAGCACCGCAGCATTGTTTGCAGATTGACGACATCCCCATTCATTGGACATTCAGGAACAATTAACTGGAATGGGAATTAGTCTATATCAAAACCAAGAACAAGCAGTCGCAGTCCTAAGTATGATGTCTGTCTGTGTGTGTGTGTGGGGGGGGGGGGTAGGGTGTTAGGGTGTAGCTGGCGTGGTAATGAGGGGAGGGGGGTAGTCTTGTATCACTGTGTACTGTAATCCTCTTCAGTCTCTTATCACCTCTTGCAGGGAGAGCCGCTGTGGGAGAACAGAGGGGCAGAGCCCGCGTATCAGCCGTGCTCATCTCCCTTACATTATTAAACATGATTTCCATATTTCATTGAGCTCATGCCTCTGAGAATCGTTGTCTACTTAGCATTCAGATGAGGATGGGATTTGGGTAATGAATGCTAGACTTGTAGAGATGGGTATCCTGTTGCTCTGTCTTCAGCACGCCGTATGTAATGCAGCCAGTCAGCATAGTGCCCATTTCTCAGATTGTGCAAATATCTGTTCTTTTAAATTGTTTGATGGATCTCTCTCCTTTTGAATAGTTACCACGTTATAATCGATAAACTGATCCATCCCCGCTGTACTTGTCTGACAGTCACTTTCTCTCTCTCTCTCTCAGGTCCAAGAAGGTGACAGCTCTAGCAGATCCCTTACGGAAAGTATCCCTGAGGAAAAGAGACCTGGAGCTGGAGCTGGAGGTGCTGGAGGCTGCCGCAGTGTTGGTAGAGAAGGAGGACAAGGAAGAGGAGGGAAAAGGCTCCAGTAATGTTCCCACAAAGTCCCACAGCGGAGAGGAGTCATACAGCGACGACAGCAGCAGCAGCAGTAGTAGCGACTCGTCTGAGGAGCATGAGGACTCTGGGACTGAACAGCAGGACTGGACTAACAGAACAGAGGGAGGAGGTGGAGGGAGAGGAGGAGAGATGGCAGAGGCCAGCCCCCTCCAGCCCCAGCCTGCTTCCCCTGCCCTCGGTGCCCTACCCTCCTCTCTCGTCCCCCAGGAGCCTTGGGCTGCTCTCACATCAACGCAGATGAAACCCAGTGCCCTTCCCCCTTCCCCTGCCCCCGCAGCTGTGGCCGGTCCCAGCCAGCTGATCCAGGAGCTGGGAGAGAGGGTGGAGGAGGGGCTGTGGATCTCCAAGGCTCAGCCTAGGGGCAGGCATTCCAGGAGCAGAGCACATGGAGAGGCAGAGGGAGATTGTTCACAGCCCACTTCTGCAGCACAGTCAGGAGCAGTATCATTTCCTAAAGCCACTGGCAGCACCAGAACATTCCTAGAGCCGTGTCCTCACAGAAACCCTCTGCTTATTGTCCAAACAGAAGCTTCTGAGGATGATCTAGATGAGGACGATTATATAAGCTAGGTGTAACGGAGAGTATGTCTGTTATGGAATTTGGCAAGACAGTTTATTATGATGAGGGTTAACTTTCTACAGAGAAACGCCTCTGTCAGTGATGATAATGATGAAGAGAAAGAGGATGAACTTATTTGTTTGTCTATCTACCGTAGCCTAAACATTTGCATGTCAACATGTATTGTATTTGTATGTACCTCCATTGTGGATAGTTTCCAGGCTTTTACTTTCATGGAAATTATTGTGAAGATGAAGGCTTTTTTATATACTATTTAAGAACAGTTTGTCAATGGGTTTCATTAAAAATGCAGATCTTTTCATCCATTGATGAGGTGTGGTCATTTGGTTGTATTTTGTTTGCAGGTTTACACAGGCTAACAACATGCAGTAAGCACATTTTCTCTGAGGAAAAGGGGAGGAATTGGTTGTTGAGTGATAGAGAACAGGACAAACCCCCCCAACAGGAAATGTCAGCAGCTGGTTCAAAATATCTCGAGATAAGAGACGTCGAGTCCTCACGTATGTAACACTGTCTGGCACATTCCAGATTACTAGTACTGCCAACACCCAAAAGACTGGGGACTGAACTTAAGTCTATTGTTTCTGTCAGAACTCCATAAAAGTGCTCTTCTAGACATGCACAAGCATTTGGCAGTTTGTAATTGTTGTACCAGTTAGCAGCTGGAGTTCCTTGCAGGGTTGTTCTGACTCTGAGAGAGTTGTTCTTTTTGCTCTGAGCTGCATCAGCGGAAGTAAGCCCTTTATAGAAGCCTCACATTGATTGAAGCAGAGGAGATTGGCGGGGCTAAACCGGGGCGTGCAGCGCGCACAAGTGATTGATTCATCTGGTGTGAATGGAGGAGCGCCGTCGACACAGCTCAATATCATCAGCTGCGTGTCGCAGGCGAAAGAAAACAAACAAGGAAGCACATGTCAGCCAGATAGATGAGGGCTCTCTGTGTGTGGAGCTGCTGCTGCACGGGAGCCGTTTGTTTGAGCGATAAGAACGCCCCGAGCCAGCCAGGAGACAGAGGAGCAGGAGGCCGGCTAAGAGCAGGCAGAGACAAACCACCACTCCAGGCAGCTCACACACACACACACACTACTGTACAGTGCTGCTACAGAGTGGCATAAGAGAACAGCAGTACCTCTGCACCAGCATAGATGCTCAGATGAGTGAGCTCATCTAAACTGATCTCCTCTCCTCAGACACAGAGCACAGCTCTAGGCTCCACTTCTGTGGTGGTGTTATTGGGGATAGATAAGTTGATCAAATGCTTCGTTGTCAAATGTAACCAGAAACAGCCATTGACTGTCGATGTGAAATTTGGGAGGTTATTACATTTCCGTTGTGGCAGAATTTTCCTCTGTGTGTGATTTTCATAACTAGAGAGAGAGAGAGAGAGAGAGAGTGATCATGCTCTGTATAGCCTCTGACCTAAAGGACTGAATATTGTTCCTGCCTCTGGCTGTGTGAATGAAAGCTGTTGCTGAAGGAGGCTCAGGAGCCAGCAGTGATGATGGCTTCTTAGGTAGGTGGTCTCTGTAGTATTGTGTTACGGAGATGGATGGTGTCGTTAAGCGGCTCCCATGAAGAGGCAACCTCCCCACAACCCCCTCAGGAGTCTCATCATCCGTGTGACTGGGATGAGCTGCAGTTTGATACACGCCCCATTTAAAGCCTCCTCCATTCTGGGGACAACAGTCTGGGGACCGTGGCCCTGCAGGCTGTGGCTGCCTCTCCCCCAGTGGGGTTTCCCATTGATTAAGTGACACTGTGTTCCATTGCTGTTTTTCATCTTAAAGTGGCCTCCATATTCCCTATTACCACAGCCCATATCGGAGCTCGACCAGAGGCCCACTACAGCCAAGCTCTATAGTTCACCCGGTGCTTCTGCAATTAATTCTGGTCATGGGACATGGGACATTTTTCAAAGGATTGCACCGCGGTTTAAGTAATGTGGTTTATAAATTATAGAAGGCATTAATTAATGGGATGTGTATGCTCTGTTTTGACTGAGATTTGATAAATAGGACCACTTCTCTGGCAGAGTGCTTGCTCTTTGCCCTTCATAGGTCAACTCACTGGAGTAATTACTCCCTGCTCAGGACTAATTTGGGGAGCTTGCCCTCGGAGCTTAGTCACCACATTACTCCATCAGTGCCGAATAAGAGAAGAGCATGGGGAGACCATCTGCTCCGTGTACAGTATGTCGGATGTTGATGAGGCTTGAACATCTGAACTGTTGGAGGACCTATTATTTAGAAATGTCTTGGGTCAACGTTTTGTTAAGGACTACCTGTGGATACTTTTACATGAAGGGCTTAGTGTCACTGGTGTTGTGTATTGTGACCCTGGTTCTCTAATATAAGTATTACACTGTTATATTTGTAATATCCTACAGCCAATTATAAGTATTATTCGTGACAATATAATGTTTCCTCCTCTGTTCAATGGGAGGGCATAGGCAAGGACAGTCACATGGCACTTTCTCTCCGACACACACACACACCCACACACACACAGAAAGAGCTTGGTTGATACTAATAGAAAACTCAATCTCCTCTCCCCTTCCTGAGAGGCAAAGTGATTCTGGTGCTTGAAAAGATTAATAGCCCTCAAGAAGAAATTAATCAGGTGGTCTCCAGGGCTTGACTCCTCCAATCGGTGTGCAAATAGAATTTCTTTTGTGCTCTCTCTTTCTCATGCTATGTTGCGCGGGCAGCTCCGTTCTCCCTTTGTGGCCCTGTTGTATCGTGTTTCTCAGAATGGCGCTGCCTGAGATGAGGACCAGCTCCAGTGAATACGAAGGGAACCAGGTGTCCATTTCACCAGCTAATTTCTTCATACTTTGTAGTTCTTCCTTATGAATGACTGGCATACATATACTGTCTTAATGAATGAATGAATGTGAGCGTTGTTGTGCACTGTATGTATTTGTCTGTCTGTCTGTCTGTCTGTCTGTCTGTCTGTCTGTCTGTCTGTCTCAGTGACAGTCAGGTTGCACTAGCAGAAATGATCTAAATTGGAATTCTCCTGCCCTTTATCCTAGTGGAAACAGCACCTCGTTATGCACTGTGTACATGTGTGTAGATGTGTGCTAGAGTTGTCGTCCACTCGTCCGCTGCAGCACTGCCTCACTGATTCACTCTAATTGGTGTGAGCAATGTCCGTTAAATCACTCCCTACTCTCCGTGGACATGTGCTATCAGACCGCTTAATTCAGCAAATTATCTCTGCCATGCGGGGGCTGTGTGTGTGTGTGTGTGTGTGTGTGTGTGTGTGTGTGTGTGTGTGTGTGTGTGTGTGTGCGTGCGTGCGTGCGTGTGTGTGTGTGCGCACTCTTCTGCACACTCCTCTCTCCTCATCTCGTTAAACACTGTCGGTTTCCATTGACACCATGCTCTGCCTCCCTGTTCAGGAGAGGGAGAGATTTGAGGTGCATGAGGTAGAGCTCGACTCGCTCACACTGTCCTGCTGCCCACACACACACACACACACACACACACACACACACACACACACATATTATGCTCCTGATGAGACTTCTGAAAGGACTCCTTGCACCTCAATAGCTTTACATATAATGGTGTGACGTTGCTATATATTTCTCCATACATAAACTTATTTTTCAAAAAGTCAGTGGGGTGGTACTTCTACCTGATGTGTTTTGAATGTTGCCCTACTGAATATACTGAACCCCTTGTCTGTGTCATCTTTTGCTATTACCAATTCTCTTCTTGGCCAGTCTATACTGTGATGGTAGTCTCTGTGCTCTCCAAAACGCCACACTCCTATGTTTGTTTTCATAGTTTATACAGCTGTCAAACATGATTCATATTTCATGAGACTCTGCTTGAGGGAGTCTGCAAGTGTTTGGGGACTTGGAAACAACCAACCAAAACAGCTATGTTCCCTCTCTTTTCCCCCCTCTCCCTCTCCTCCTGTCTTCTGGTTTCACTGAACTGGATGGCTCTTTTATGAGTCCTGAAATGCTAGCGCAGGATCAAAATAAACCAGGGACAGCTAGCTCTCTTAACGTCAATGAGTTCTTGATGGATCACTTCATTTTAAGCAGAGTACCAGATTTACAATCATCGTAAAGGTGCTTACA